>NC_056735.1:204998704-205036732 GCF_019279795.1 Protopterus annectens
AGACATCCGCCAAAAGGGTCTCACTGAGATAGATACCTGGTGTCAAAAACCATGGTCTAAAGCTAAATCTAAATCTAAATGCCAAAAAGTGCATAGTCATCTCCTTTGGAAAAAACAAAGTACCCACAAACTGCCACAAAGGTGGTAGCCCCCTAAATACGGAAGACGTAATAAGGGATCTGGGGACCCAAGTAGATAGTAACCTCTCCTTTGATAATCTCATTGCCAAAGTGGTTAGAAAATCCTTCTATGTGGCCCACCTAATCACATCCACATTTGCATCCAGATCGAAAGAAGTCATTGGGCCCCTCTACGCATCACTCATCAGACCCATCATAGAGTACAATGCCCCATTTGGGAAGTACTTTACAAGACACCTGCAACAACTGGAAAGACCACACAAGTTCTTCACCAAGAGGATCACTGGCCTCAAGCAGATGCCCTATGCAGCTCGATTGAAGAAACTCCAGCTGTATTCGGATGCATACCGCCTCCTCAGAGGTGGTCTCTGCCTGACATACAAGGCCATATCCAACCCAGAATTGATGGACATGCTCCACCTAAAGAAAACCATATCCCCTCGAGCCACACGCTCCAGGGATCTAAACCTCACCACAACAATAAATAGGACATGCTGGAGGGATAGATTCCTGTCCCAGAGACTTCCCATGCTTTGGAACAAGATTCCAGCCTTCATTAGGCAGAGCTCCTCACTAATACTCTTCAAAAGAAACCTTGACGAGTGGATGGGAAACAAAGTTTACCTCGGGGATCACTTCAGTGGCTCTGCTGGACAGAGGCACAGGGAACTAATCTAAGGGGGCGGTGAAAGCCAACACATTCCAGCCAGGCTTATAAATGCCTTCCGGCAGATAGCCTAGTACCTACCTATGAACCTAAGAAAGAAATTATGTTTTGTTACTATTTTGCAAGAAGCCCAGAATTTCCAGACACAAGACATACAAAAAGATTATGATAGAAATGAGAGGAAAGAAAAATACTTCCACAAGAAAAAACTGTCAGAAGCTTCAAATAAAAATTGCATTCATTAATACAAAAGATTTATTTTATTTATTTTATTTTATTTTACATTTGTTGACCGAGCTAGTCCAACTTGATACATGTCCATTTTCAGTAGAGGCCTGGGGAGAAAAGCTCCACATTTGCAATATTATTTACAGTAAGAGAGATTTTACAAAAAGTTGAGGTACATTACAGTTTTTTACTTTAGACTGGAATTTTACTCACAAATTTAGTTCATATCCGGTATAGTTAGTCATAGCAATGAATCACAGGTAAAAATTTTTCAACTGTACAGATGCATACTCTTTTTTTGTAACAGAAAAGTATCTAGCACATGCAGATAAGATGAGTAATACCTATTGGTAAGTGAGGTAGTTAGTCAGGGTTAGCACAGGGACATAACCATTGTGCTTTAAAGTATGGTTTCAGTTTGCTTTTAAATAGGGTCACTGAGGTAAGGGAGGTTAGACCACTGGGGAGGGAGTTCCAGGTTTTGCCAGTAGTATTAGAGAACACAGAGTCACCAGCCAAATTGTTAGTTTTACATATTTGCACAAGTTGTTTATTAGATGAGCGTAGGGTCTTTAGGTTGCTATAGGGGGAAATAAGATTTGTCAGTATTGGTGTGTTAGTAGGGTGATACAGGATCTTGTGGGCAACTGTTAGTTGGTTAAATGTTAAAAGATTTGGCAGCTCTAACCATCCTAGATATTTAAGATTGTGACAATGATGGGTTCTGTAGGAAGACCCAGTTGTAAATCTGGCAATGTTATTGTAGGAGTTGGCCAGCTTGTTCAAGTTGCTTTTATATGGTTTAGTATATATAGGGGAGGCATATAGTAGGGTAGAGATTAAGTGGGTATGGGCAATAGTGGACCTGGCTAGTGGGGTTAGAAAGAGTTTGATCCTATAGAGAGAACCTAGTTTCTTGTTGACTGTTTTTATAGTACTGTTTATATGGAAATCATAGGTAAGGTTGTTATCTATTAGTACCCCAAGTAGTTTTGTAGTGGGATCCAGAGAGATAATAGTACCATTACTTGATGTAACAGTAAAATTAAGTGGGGAGGATCTATGGGTGGGAGTAAATAGTTGAAGTTTTGTCTTTTTGGGGTTCAAGATAATAGATCGGTGTAGAAGCCATTTCTCAACTGTATTAAACACATTTTGGGTTAGTGACTGAAGATCTGATGGAGAAGTGGCTGAGCATATTAATGTTGAATCATCTGCATATTGGATACAGGTAGCCTGAGGTATTGCACCATGTAGGTCATTTATAAATATAGAAAATAAGAGTGGTCCTAGCATGGAGCCTTGAGTGACACCGAGGGTAATCAGGAGGTTAGAAGATAAGTTATTCTCCCATAATACAGCCTGTTGCCTGCTGTTTAGGTAGGATTGGAACCATTGTATAGCCAATGTATCTAGTGACAGGTTTTTGAGTATGTTAATGAGTAGTTGGTGGGTGACCATGTCGAATGCTTTTGACAAGTCAATAAAGAGGGTGGAGGATAAAAGCTCATTATTCCGATATTTTACTAATGTGGTCAGAGAAGGATAAAAGAGCAGAGGTGGTGCTATGAACTGGTCTAAAACCATGCTGCCAGTTAGCTAATAATTGCATCATTCATGAAAAACATTATATAGAGCAAGAAACTTTCATCTCTTTGGAAAAAGAAGCATCTGAGGAAGTGCAAAAATATAAAGAACAAAACCTAAACATTTTTCTAAGGTATGAAAAGGAATATGGATATGGAAAACAGAGATCTGATATGGTGCAATATTTATGGAAAGGAGAAAGCCAAATTAATCAATACAAAAAAAGCAGCCCCAAAGATATTTGCTGAGAAATACAGGCAAAGGCATCCAGCTATGGAAAATTTCACAATAAAAAAAATAAGATCACAAAGAGGGAATGTAGAACAGCAGTAAAGTATAAGTTAAAAAAATAAGTAAAAGTTAGAGATTACTTGTGAAGTGAAGGATTTGATGTAGAAGGTCTAACATAGGTTACATCACAGCATGATGGAATGAGTCCCCAAAGTAAGGAGAAGCAGGAAGATCAAGAGACGTCTGAAGAAGAAATATGGACATGAGAAAGAAAAAGAGATTTAATATGGTGTAATATTTATGCAAAGGAGAAAGTAAAACTAACCAATACAAAAAGAGCAGCACCAAAGATATTTGAAGAGAAATACAGGCAAAGGAATCCAGATATGGAAATTTTTACAATACAAAAAGTAAGTGAACAAAGAAGAAAAGTAGAAAAGAGGATTAGTAATGGACAAGTTAAAGAAATAGAAACTGAGGTTATGGATTACCTGTGAAGTGAAGGATTTAATGTAGAAAATCTTCAAATTGCAATTTCTATATATATATTACACCAGTTTATCTTTAACTTCTAACAACTGTCTAAAATGTCTCTAATAATTAAATTATTTATATACAAGTTGTATTTGTTTTAACTAATTTTGTCACATTATATCTAATTTGGTACAGTTATTTAAACTACAGATTTTGTTTAATTTTTGAGGCTTGTAAAATTGTTTTCAGAATATTTTTGAAATACTGTGGAACTTTTCTCCCTGGACCTCCAATAAAAATGGACAACTACCCAGGAAGACTTTCCTGGTCTTCAGAATTCAGTAAATAAATATCATGCTTGACCTTGCCCATACAAATGTTGCCTCTGCCTACACCCCACTAATGTAATATAATATAATATAATATAATATAATATAATATAATATAATATAATATAATATAATATAATATACCACTTGTGATTGCAACAACTGCCCAAATGAAAACCAAGAATAAATTATACCCAGTTAAGGAAATCTGTGGAAATAACTAGATACCCACACCACAACAAAAAATCGTCAGACAAAATTACAAAAGCAATATTAGTGGTCATTAACTACTTCAGACTGTCCCTGATTTTGCCTCATAGTATTACCCTTCTGCTTTTAAAATGTTTTGATTTTCTGGTAAATCACTGAAGATTAAAGTCAGTCAGTAATGTCAGAGTGTCATACTTAAGTCTGTAATGTCAGACAGTAGAGTTTCAGGTAATCTACCAGTGAAGTACATCGCGGGCGGTTCTGTGCAGGTTAGGGCATGTCCACATTGATTGGCAGGTCATCGCACATCAGAGTGACAAGGTATGCTAATTTCCCCTGTCCTAAGCTAAGTACTTTTTTTAGAAAAACACCTTACATTCAGCATTTCTGCTAATTTCCACTGTCCTAAACTAAGTATGTTTTGAGAAAAAACACCTGTACATTCTTATGTACCATAATTCAGCATGTAACCCAAGCGGTAAAGCTAATAATATTTCTGGACTGCCGGTGCTGCAGTATCCCATTCTGGAGCACTGAGCATGTACAGTTTACAATGAAGAAGACCCTGAAAAGCAGTGCATGTTTACTGAGCAGTTGGCTTTACAGTTGTTCATTTGTCCGTTTTAAGCTGCATTCGTTCTGCGATAGTACTAACGCTCCGGAATCTAGATTGCTTTTCTGATCCTCACTAGGAATTGTGTAAAGTAATATGTAACTGACTTAGTTATGCACGTGCACATAAAGAAAATGCTGGGCATAAACTAAAGTCAAAGCTTAAAGACTAGAACATTTTGACGATTCAGAGTATCTATTTTAATATGCATATTGAAACAGTGTAATGGTAGCTGTTGGCTTCAAGCATAGAATACGTTATTTCCCCTTTATAAGGATGATGTTAAGTGTAACTGCTCTTTCCGAACCCCCTTATGAATATAAAGCATGAAGACAATATTGCATAATTTTAGTACCCCACTACCCCACCCTATGCTGGTTTGAGAAGCTAATTTGCCATTATCTCCAATCAGAAGAACAATATATATGTTGTGTGTGTAAATATATATGTGCTTTACTTTTAACTGTGGTTCCCAATACAGGACATTGTCATATTTATAGGCACTGTGGCACAATGTAATTTCAGTACCACATGAGCAGGACTGAGAAGGTTTGTGCATAACCATATTCACTGACAGCTATTAAGGCAAACTGCTCTGATTGTTTTTGTATATTTTAAGTCTGTAAATGCACATTCTTCTGGTTATTGAAAGGGAAAGTGCTCAACCTCCTAGTAGCTTGGTCCTGACAAACTGTGCACATAGTCCTTAAAGAACCTTAACTCTAACATACCAATAAACTTGGTTCGGGCATTGAATTTCATTATGGTATTTGTATTTCATTACAGTACTTTATCAAACTTTATAAACTTTGCTTGATGATTGAACCTGTACTTATTTCTATATATATATCAGTATATTTCAGCTGATTTTATAATGTATGTCCTTTATTTTCAGATATATTTCAGAGGATATTATAATGTATGTTTTTTTTTTCCGCAATATTTCAGCTGTTTTTATAATGCATGCGTTCTTTAATGTACCAATAAACGTCTTACAGACGATTGTAACTGACAGCTACATGAAAGCTAATTAATATGAATGTAGCTTTGTAAGGCGTGGGCTTGTTAGGGGTGGGGTTTGCTACTGCGCATCCTGCGAGGTACTACACTGGTAGATTACCGAGTTTCATACTTCTTAGTCTTTAAGAAATCCTTACTGATGCAAATCCGGTTATTTTTCTATTAACGTGAATTAGGGTAATATTTAAAAGTTATACCCAATTTTGGACTTGTAAAGACTCTGGTGGTCATTAGTCTAGTATTAACCTATGAACCTACTACTTATGCACAACACATGGCATGACAGTACACTGAATGCATCATTCATACTTAGTTTTTCGTGCAACTTATATTCCCGATTCAAGATTTAACACACAGAATGAAAGAGAATTTAAATAATCTCATATAGAAAACATACACTAACCTGTGACATCCTTCAGTAGGCTTGTAAACATGTACTAGAATGTCTCACCGGAGCCATGTGTGAAGTGGACTGTTGTTTCAATTGAGCCAGCAGGAAAACCTACCCAGTATCTGAGCAATAAAGCATGGTCATAATCACTGCCCCATATGGTACCAGGAGGTGAAGTGACAACTCTGGTTTCACAACCCCCTCAACAAAAGTAATTCTAAACTTGTCACTATCCACAAAAACGCAATCATAGCCGGCCTTAGGCATAGGCCAACTAGGCGGCCGCCTAGGGCACCGCTGTAGCAGGGGTGCTTTTCCAGTATTTATTTGGTGTAGGTAGACCAGGATGGGGGCACCTGGGCGGTGTGGGGGGAGCGACATGGAGCCCTTTTGCCTAGGGCACCAGCTGACTTAAGGCCGCTGCTGAACGCAATAAATACTGTATAAAAAATAAATAAGTAATAAGCCACACTAAAACCTTCAGCAATGACCACGTCTTCTCAGCTGAGCTAAAATCTTGCAAAAAGAACATGATACACCTCCTAGAAAACCAGACTCCCAAGCAATCAGTGAAAAAAATAGCCAGTTAGCAATGGAGATGACACTCCTCCATCAACCAAACACAAATTGAAATTACTGTACACTCAGAGTGCATGAAAACTAGTAACCTGTAAAAAATGAAACCTATAATACAAAGCTTTACACTATATAAACCATGCAATAAGGAAACAAGAAGTACAACTACATAGTGTCCACTTAAATTCATCCAGTAGTGAAAAGAAAACACAAGAGATGACATCAATAACATACAGTTTAAATCGGAATCTCCCAAACATAAAAATGTTCACTTACCAGTAATGTCCAAGTGTGTAGTTTAAACAAGTCCCATTAATTCTTCAAGCAGCCATCTCCTACAATGCTGACTACTTCTCCAGATGGCTTGCACGGACTCTAAAGAACAGCTTAACCAGCAGAATATTGCCATTATCTGTAAAACTTACTCCAAAAATTTCAAGTCACCTATAGCAAATCGTGCAAGCCATCTATAATCCCACTGTCACCAACCACAAAAAGTAAACTTTATAAAAAGCAGTAATTAAAAAAAAGACTGTACTAACATCTTGTCCAACCTTCCCTTATGACTGCGAGTTCCACAACTAAGCAGAATTCTATAGAAAGCAACACACATATTGTTTCATAAAACAGCATACCCACCCCCAATCAATTAAGCCAAGTCTTGTCTCTCCACATGATGCACCTAGACAATATTTACCACTTTGCAATGAATCCATGAATAGATTACACTGGTTAAGACATTCAGTTAAATACATACATTAAAATGCATAAGACAGTTTTAACAGCTCAGCATTTAAATGTCTCATTAAATGAAATGAAAGTCAATACCAAGCCAGAAACCAATGTACTTAGCACCTCATCAGGTTGGATATGACCGTTTTCACCTCTGCTGGCACCCATTGTTTAATCCAGTATGTCCAAGATCAGAAAAACTTAAAAGAAATCCAAGGATGACTGTAGCAATTTTAGAATAATTAGCATGCAAACCAATTGACTCGGGCATTTCTTAACACAAATTGAAAATTATGTAACTATTTTTTATATATTTAGTCAATGTTTTAGTTAATGTAACACACTTCAAGAAACTGAATTTTCAGTGGAGACTGATATCTGCAGAAAATGATAATAAAGCTATGTATACAGTTGTAAGAGCCTTGTTTATATGCTTGTAACACACTTGGGACAGATGTGAAAAAATATTTTCAGTGAAAATCAGGGGAACCACAAATATTTATCAGCATGGAAGGACATGGTTAACAGACTATGTTGCTTTAGGAGGGATGGTCTGCACCACTCCCTTCTAGGCTTTCAGATATTAGACATTGTCCTCCCCACATAGTGCTTTTTTAGGTAATGCCAAACTTGAAAGCACTTCTGAAATAGCAAATCAAACCAAGACAATCTAAAGGTGTTACTGCTCAGTGCTAGAAGTCTAAAAAAAATCTCACTCCACAGAAGGTCTCTTCACCCTAGAGAATGCTGTTGCTTGTGTGGTCACTAAGATGTGGTTTAACGATGTAATGCCTTCTACACATTCAGACCAGCTACTACACTGACGGACATTAAAGGGAGAGATGTTTCAATTTACATCAAAAATAAAAATACCTCAAGGCTTAGAGCTTTTCCACATTGAAATTAACATAGGCAAAACCAAAAACCACTTCCTTGCAAGCTATAGGTCACCCTCTAAGACAAAGGAAACCCATGCCATATATTTAAACTTACTGGAAGCAATCACCATTCAAACTAATATGATATTCACGGGCAATTTTAACTACCACTGTATACCTCTCAAGTGTACCTCATTACGAGGAACGTACCTCATTTCGGGTCTTAAAAAGTTCATGTTCCTTGAAGTCCCATATTGAAAGGATCTGTCACACATTCAGTGTTAGGAATTCTTTAACTGATATCCATGGTAAATAGAAAATAATCATATTCATTCATTAAAAGATCATTTTTATAAGTAAAACCAGCATATTTAACCAACCTATGACTTTCCTAGTTGAAGTTGTTAGTAAGCTCTTAGTATGTGCTAAACATTTTGCACATTTATCCCACATTATGAGGCCTAGTGTTCCTCATTTTGGAGATGGAAAATTGATATATATGTACCCCACTATTAACTGGGAATCATATATGACACCAAACATACAGGCACAAATATTCCTGGATTTTTGAAAACACAAAATCCCTGGACCAGATCACCAGTGCATGCAAATATCCGTCTAAATATATATATATATATATATATATATATATATATATATATATATATATATATATATAAAAAAAAAAAACGAAGCTACTCACATAGGTAACTTAATTATCCTAACTTGAATGGAAATTGTAGAAAACAGACCGTACAACCAAAACTGTATTCCAAATAAAACGGTCGACCAGCGAAACAGGAGTGAATGTCCAAAAATAGTTTATTGATAAGATATCACAAGCGCTTTCACCCTAACTCAATTGTAGGGCTTTTTCAAGTGCAAGAACAGTAAATGTATCAGTTAACTGTCATAAATACCCCATTTAAAAAAAGGCACCAAAAGTTAACTTTTTCCACAAAATTTAAAGTAAAAGCACACATTTCAAAAGTCAAAACCTTTCATACTATTAACCACAAAGAAACCTTGTAAAAACCTACCAGGTTCCTACAAAATACATAAAAATAATAAATAAAAATGTCTAACCACACTTTAAAAAGACAAATATAAAGGTGTGTTAAAAAACAAAACCTAGAGTTATATAAATTAATATCCATTTAAATAATTGAAAAACCTATTGCAATACAATCTACTTGTAAAATTGTTTATGAATATCTCAATTTTGATGTTGTAAATTCTCTGCCTTTTTTATTAAATAAGGCTTAATAGAAATATACTCATTTAGTCCTGGGGGATGGGTGGCATTTAATCTTAATTGCCAGTAGGTATCCCTACAACATAACCAGTTCTCCCAGTCTCCCCCCTTAGGATCAATTGGCACTTGTTCAAGAATTCCAAAATGGAAACCTGTATGTTTAGGTTCTATTTGTAGATGCTTACTTAATGCGTTATTTATATTTCCTTTTCTAATATTATAAAGATGCTTGTAGATACGTTTGTTCAATGCCCTCTCTGAGTTCCCTACATAGAAACTTGGACAATACCTACACAGGGCTAAGTACACAATACCTTTAGTAATAACAATTGCCCTTCTTAAAATAAATCTTACTATTACCATAGTTTTTTAAGGTGATGGGTACTTCATCCAAAATATATTTGCAGTACCCACACCTACCACACCTACTAGTCCCCTTATCTGGGGTTAAATTCCTGTTATTACTTTCAAAAACCTTTTTCAAATTTGTTCCCGTTTTAAAAACAAAATCTGGCTCACTACCCACTTTGTGTACTATGTCCTTATTATGCTTTAACATCTTCCAGTTTCACTGGACCAAGTCTTTAACTTCCCTAGTTATGTTACTGTGCTTTAAAACTAAAGCCCTTTTAAAGGCTTGTTCACCGGTCCCTATGTCAACTGTTGTAGTCTCCAATGTTTTCCCCAAAATGGTGGGGGGGTATTTTATAGCCCGTCCTTCTATAATTTCTTCCGACACTTGCTTTATTAACCAGTCAGGATAACCCCTTGAATAAATCAGCTCAGAAATAAATCCTATTTCTACTAAAAAGTCACTCCACTCTGAAGTCATTCTGGCCGCTCTAACCATTTGGCCTTTTACAATACTCCTTTTTTGTTTCCAAGGGTGGTCACTTATATAAGGGAGATAGGAGTTACAAAAGGAGTTTTTTCTATGAATTCTTGACTTCAATCCCCCATTAATTTTATCTAGCCTCATGTCCAAGTAGTCAATCCCACACTGGTCAAATTTGAATGTAAATTTTAAGAAATCAGTAGTGGAATTCAAATATTCAAGAAAGTCAAGGATGGTGTTCACTGGTCCTTCCCAAATGATAAACAAATCATCCAGGAAATGTCGGTACAACTTTATATTTTTCCAAAATTCAGAAGGGAACAAAAACTGTTATTCCCATTGAAGGAGAACTAGGTTAGCGTAAATGGGGGTGCATGCATCCCCCATAGCTACCCCTCTAATATGTTTAAAAGTTTATCCCTCAAAGTACACAAAGTTGTTTTCCAAAACCATCCTCATGAGTTCTACCAAAAGGTCAATGTCAAAACTCAAAGTAGACTTTTTTTGTATACCAAAACATTCTGATCCAAATTATTTCTATTCATATTATTTAAACTAACCAGAAATGGAGTAATAGGTGATTCATGTTGAAGCATTTGCCTGGTACAGTTGTTTTCTTTCAGTGATTTTTCCTTGGAGAGGATTAGAAAACTAACGTGTTTATTTGCTGTCTTAGTTTTTCAACAGGTAGCACTCTCTTCTTCAACATATAAAGCTGTGGGTTCTATTAACACACCAGATACTTTAACTGATTTTGCAATGCTGACACTGCAGTGCAGCATGACAGGGGGTGTTGGGCTTCTGGGTGTACTGTCTTTTGAATGAGAAGTTAAACTGATGCCCCATCTCCCTTAAATGCTGGTAACTCTGGTGGATTTTAAAGATCCCATGGCACCTATGAAAAAGATTAGAAGTTCTCCAGCATCCTGGATACATTTCACCTTAGTCAGCATGAATATCAACAGGGTCCCCCGAAAAGCAGCCATTGGCCTAGTGGAACAAACCCAGTCAACAAAAGTTATGTATGAATAAAAAAAGTCATTATGGTTGCTACTATTTTCAGTTATTTCGTTATCTTTGTACTCTGACTATTTTAATGCATCAGTAAGTGGATCTGTTGTAAAGGGATCTTGTAGTTTTTTTTTCCCAAAATCCACTTAAAAGTCCTCTTTATAAGAGTCATGCTAGACACAAGGAAGTAGTTGTTTTAACATTCGTGTAAATAAAATGGCTTGGGATGGTAGTTTTAAGGAGTATTTTGTTATATGCGTCTGATAATTGATGGCCGTGAATGCCAAAGTGGCTGAAGTGTAGGCCTTTTTCCCTAGTCTTTCAAGAGTTCTACTCTCCTTGTCTGATGGGAGTAGGGAGGTAGAAAGGGGCATTCTAGAAGGTTTGTCAGTAGCAACAGCGATGACTTGGTCTGCAGCCAGGCACCTAAAGAGAAATTTATATTCCTCAAGGACTTTGCAGAATTGGTCTGGCTTCTTGGGCACTGGAGCCTGAGAGTCTAGAGTAAGCATTATTAAATATAACCAAAAAGGCTGGATGTACTTGTGGCACTGCAGAAGAGCTGGGTAGGTACACTTGCTGGAGTTGGCAGTACCTTTTTTTTGACATCAGAAATTTGGGAACTATCCCATTTAAAATGTTCTCCCATTTTCAGGATGGTTTCCCCAAAGGATATTTCCACCATGGAAGATGCTGCTCCCACTGACTCCTCTTCAGGGGAGACATATTCCTGAGGAGAGAGAAACTGAGTAGAGTAGTAGAAAGATTTTTCTCCATCAGGAAAAGATTCATCAGAAGTGTCATGGTCCCTAACCCTTTTCTGGGAAGGTTGAGTGGCTGGAGTTGGTGCCAGCTGTGAGCAAGACTATTTAAGAGTCATGAAGGCCTGTAAATGGCACTGAGAGAAGGCCTGCCAATCTGCAGGGGCTTTTTAGCAGTGGAGACATGCTTTGTCTTTTTTTTCTTAGACAGAGATATATATATATTTTTTATATAACGTTGGAGGGCTGAACGAAGGCCTAGGTTCGAAGATTCAGGCTCAAGAACTTCACTCATAGAAGTGTTTGTTAACCCCCTAGGTCCCTCAATGCATTTGAGCCTAGGGTCCCCCTCAATGTCCAGGTCAGACGTCTGATCCACCTCCAGGGATGTGCACCTGGCCTAAGTCAAGGTGACCTCTAAACTGGATTTGGTCTTTGACTCCATACCAGGAATTGGACGTGCCTCCAGGTCACCAAACACCTCGGGAAATACATGGAGTTGCAGCAGAAGGCATAGGCTGAGGTGTCTTGGTCTTGTGCTTTTATGGCTTGGAGTCAGTCTCCGAGGTACCCTCTAGCACTTAGTTAAAAGTTTAAGCCTTTGGTTTTCCAGATATAAGGCTAGAGGTCAAAGCTTACTTCTAAGGGTCTTGGGGATGAATGACTGACAAATACTGTATAACTTGTAGTTGTGGTTGGGGCCTAGACAAAAGAAACACTGTGTATGGCTGCCCTTATGTGTGGAATTTGTCTTCCACACTGGCACGTGTCCTTCCTGGATGACAGAACAAATTAGTAGCAGAGAAAAAATATTCCCCAGTGGGGCACTTATCTGAAAAGTAGTGGAATCTATAAGACCAACGGTCAGAAAGGCATTTTGACTGGCAGCAGAAAAGTTCTGAGGAAACTATGTGTGCACATCCCTTTTATGGCCTATGTCTGACTGCAGTCTACATGTGACATACCAGACTTTTATATACTGGCCGATGTCGGGTGCCTTCTGGCAGGGATATGCCTGAAGTAAAGAATACTGCAGTAAAGGAATAGAAGGACATCTTCTACTTGCAAGTACTCATGAGCAGGATTCTTCCCCAGTGCATGAGTGTAGCAAGGGCTGAGAGTGATGATGAGAAACAAACCAGTAAGAGAGAAAGGCAAAGAAGCACAACAGAGAGGTGAATTATATAAACAGACACTATGTGCTTGAAGCTTACATTTATGAGCCTGTTGCCTGCATAGTTATGTAGTTCATTGGCCATTTGGACAGTTTTTCCATCTCTTTCTACTTTCTGGTTTAAAAGCCTGCGTTTGCATTGGTCCCTGCTTTTCCTGTAACTAGTGTAGTCCAGGTACAGATTTGCTGTATCCAGGACTCTTTGTAAGCTTCTGAGCCCCCCAAGCCTTTCTGTGTTGGAGGGAAGCCTTCTAGCTTATCAGTGGGAGTGGTAAGCACTAGGTAGCCCATCTACCACAAGAGGAGTGGTTCCTGGCCCAGAACTTGTAACTTATTGGCCATTGAGCAGTTTTTTTTCCCATCTTTTCAACTTTCTGGCTTAAAAGCCGCATTTACGCTTGTTTCCCACCTTTCCTGTAACTAGTCTAGTCCAGATACAGACTTGCTGTATCTGGGACTGTTGGTAAGCGTCTGAGCCCCCCAAGCCTTTCTGTGTTGGAAAGTAGCCTTCTGGCTTATCAGTGGGAGTGGTAAGCACTAGGTAGCTTATCTACCACAAGAGAAGTGGTTTCTGGCCCAGAAATTGTAGTTTATTGGCCGTTTGGGCAGATTTTCCATCTCTCTCAACTTTCTGGTTTTAAAGCCCATGTTCGCACTTGATCCCTGCCTTTCCTGTAACTAGTCTAGTCCAGGTACAGATTTGCTGTATCCAGGACTGTTGGTAAGCTTCTGAGCCCCCAAGCCCTTCTTTGTTGGAGGGAAGCCTTCTAGCTTATCAGTGAGAGTGGTAATCACTAGGTAGACTACCTTCCATGGGAAGAGTGGGTTTTGGCCCATAAATTGTAGTTTACTGGCCGTTTGGGCAGTTTTCCATCTCTTTCAACTTGCTGACTTAAAAGCCTGTGTTTGCACTTGTTTCCCGCCTTTTCTGTAACTAGTCTAGTCCAGGTACAGATTTGCAAGCTTCTGAGCCCCCCAAGCCTTTCTTTGTTGGAGGGAAGCCTTCTAGAGTATCAGTGGGAGTGGTAAGTACTAGGTTGCCTGTCTACCACAAGAGGAGTGTTTTTTGGCCCAGGAATTGTAGTTTATTGACCATTTTGGAAGTTTGTCCATCTCTTTCAACTTTCTGGTTTACAGTGAAACTGTAAATTGCAAGTAAAAGCAAGTCTGATATTTTGTTGCAAAGAGACATTGCTGCTGAATCACGACAATGCAAGATGCCTATAATACATACTCATTAGTTTAAAATAACACCATTGCACATAAAACTAAAAAAAATAGAAATGGAGAGATCCTTCTATACTTAGCATAGCCACTCTATTAAAGAGCTTACTGCTATTTATACATTTTACATATGTACATACATACAAATATTTCAGACATGAGCAATAATGCAATTCTTGCCTGCAAAGTTGTAGTTATAGTTTGACCTCATTTTCATTTCTTATATCTTTTTAAGTATCATCTTGCTTGAATTCCACTTCTGCATTTTGCCATACTAAACTGTTTGACATTCTTTCAGAAAGTGGTATAATTCTTTATACTATTTAGAATTGTCTGTGTCTTGCAGCAGGGAGCTCAGGTAGTAACTCAAAAGAGTCTGTCAGCCTTTCACTCACATGGTTATCAAGCTGAAATTAATAAATAAACAAACAAATAAACAGCTGAATGCTACTCAGGGTCAGGGTCATACCCACCTGGGCTACATGATCGGAGAGCTCTTCCATGTCTCTTTTCATGTAGTCTAGGGAGGTACGTCTCAGGTCATTCACACCAACATGAACAATGACAGTGTCATATTTGTACTTGTTCTGGAGTGACCTGAGTGCTTGTGTTATGTGGCAGATTCTGGCTCCCAACAGGCAGCTAACAGTAACCTTCTCCTTGTCCAGCCTAGTGAGTGGAACGTCAGTGTGCCTGACTATACAGTCGCCTATTACTAGTGTGTTAGGTATGTTATGTTATTTCGCCTTAAAGGGACAATCCCAGTGTTTAAAATTCGGGTCCACACTACTGCTGACCAAAGTAACGCCCAGTTTACCACGTCACTAATGTTTCCTCCCACAGTATCATTTTTTTTTTGAATATCCTGTAACTCTTAAATTCCAATCCCGTTTTGGTTCCCAGTATCAACTACCTTTTGTTTTTATGTTCCTATCACTTACTCATTTTTAAATGCCAGTTTGAAACAGTAAGGATCGCAAATCCAGCAATCTGTGACCTATAACAGGAGGTGATTTCAGGGCTTGCTGTTTTGCTAGTTATCAAATACCACTTTGACCATTGTCTTCTTTTATTCCACTTGTGGTTTTACTTTTTTATTGTTTATGTGTGTGTGTGAATGTGTTTGTGTGTGTCTCAGTAAGATCATCATCCGCAGCAGCTGCTTCAAAGAAAAACGCAGAGGAGTGAAGTTTAAAGCAGGAAGTAATTTCAGATTCTGGCTACATAGTTAAAAAAACAGAATGGAAAAAAAGTTTTAAGGCACATCACCAGAAAAAAATGAATTATCTTCATCTTATGGTATGACCATGATTAAGACAAGGCCACCAGCCACAAACTGGTACCTGCCACACACATTACTGTTAAACATTTCTCCAGTCACCTGCCGCTTGCAATAATGCCGCGGTTGCGGTTCCGTCTTTCCGTAATTGCGGTAAAATCTTTTAATTTGTTTTATGGTTCCGTCTGTTTTTTTTTCTGTAACTTGAGTTAAAAAATGGTTTCAGACACTGTGGTTTGCCATATTACTTCAGTAAAAACACATTCTTTCAAATGGGAGGGGATTGTGGACAGCATATGAATGGAAAATGATGAACAAGTGTGCAAGTATCCATCAGTATAGGAATATACATAATTTCTGTTGCTTTATTATTATGGTATTGCCAACAACTGGGATGAAAAAAAGATTTAAACTGTTTTACTGCTTTCTTTGTGATATGTTGCCTATCTGAGCACTGGTTCTATGAAGTATACCTCTCAACTGTCCAGGTTTTTGCCTCAGATCTTTGGTCTGGTCCTCATAAAATTTATGATTTTCTGGCAAATTACAGGGATGAGTTGAAGAATGAAGTCACTACATAATTATATAAAATTGTCTTTTAGACTGTTATTGTAGCACCTTTCTAAGGGCAATATTTAAAATATGTCCCTGTTTTGGGCCTTTGTCCCCCACTTTGTCAGGCTTTGTCCAGATTTTATCCAGTAAGAGGTTGTGAGGAATTTGCATTTCCTAAGATGATCAGATAAGTTAGGGTTCTACTGCATTTTCAGAAATGTTTATTTTATTTTTCATTTATTAATCAGTTAAGTTATGTGGCCATGGTGCACTCTTCATTCACAATGCAGTGCATAATGGTGAGAATTACATTAAATTTATTAAAATATATATATATGCATACTTTAGAGTAAGCAATCAATCAGAATGTTTATTTTTTTTTTGGATGGGGAATCGTGCAGCCAAAGAATCAGTGTACTAACCTGGTAAACAAACTAAATAAATAAACACACACACAATGGCAGAAGGTGCAATATACATGTCAAGAAAGTGATCACAGATAAAGATTGAACACCACTACTGAGCAAGTGTGCTGCTGTCCATGGTTAGCTTAAATCCTTCAATTCTTCATAACTAAGACATTATTTAATAAAGACAAGCAGGTAGGTGTGAGTGTGTGTATGTGCCTTCTGTGAAGGTACATTGCCAGGCTGGCAACTCGTCACCATAAAAACTCCATTGCCAATCAATCTGCGGACTAGTGATCCACTGTGGCAGTCCCTACCCGGAGAAGCCGAAAGATTTTTCTTTAAACTTCGCCATTTTTTTCTTTCATATGACATCATCAACATCCTCATCAACCCCCCCCCCTTTTCCCATTTTCTACAAAGGGGTCAGGGTATCATGTTAACTGTTGCTAGCTCTCTCGATTCAGTGCCACACTCCTGCCTTTTTTGAAACTCATGCCTGACTGTCACAGATCTTCTTTTATAAACTGCATCCACCTCTTTGTTGGGCGTCCTTGTTTCCTCTTATCTTCTTCCTGTCTGTCCCAAATCTTCTTCACCAGATTGTCTTCTGCTCTTCTGCACATGTGTCCAAACCCCAAGAATTCCAAAAGGATAATTGGCACAAAAGAAACCAAAAACAAAGTAAAGTGCCAAAACTGCTGGAGCCACGGATGTCAGCAAATACTTATTGATAAAATCCACAGAGCTTACACCAAATACAGTCCCCAATACACGTGTCCAAACAACCGTAATCTGTGCTCTTTGATCTTTTCTGAAATTGGAGTTACTTTGGCTTCTGCTCTTATGTCCTCATTTCTTCATCTGTCCCACAGTGTGCATCCTACCACCCTTCTGAGACACTTCATTTCCATCACCTCTAGCTTATTCTTCTGCTCTGCGATTACTACCCAGGTTTCTGTACCATACAGTAGTATTGTTCGCATCACTGTCTTGTACACCTTACTTTTCAGCTTCTTTGGTATTCTTCTATCATAGACTGCACATGAGACTCTATGAGATGAAATGGATTGTAGAGTTACAAGCTCATCTACTCCCTGGACTCAATCCCAACTTACCTTTGAAACCAGCACTTAAAGGGGCAATGGCTCATTTCGTAAATCATTTCTTTTCCTCGGACCGAGGCATAAACACTGCCACCCACTTTGCTAATCACCGCCCTCTTTGAGACATCATACGTGATGTCACAAACAATCCCACCCACGGCATTAACTTTCTTTAAACATTTCTATTTCGGTCCTGTGTGTAATCTGTGTAGAACGGAACACTTGACGTTTGAGTTCCCATGTAGCGAGTTGCTTCTGTATTGGACTTGCAGGTAAATTCAACAAGTTCTATTTACAGCACATTTAATAATTTGATTTATAAAGTAAGCCCCGGTGATTGTTTTTTTTCTGCCTGTTTCTGTTGCTTAGTAAGCACAAGTATCAAAACTGCAACTGTTTTCCATTTCATTAGCAATTATAAAAGACAACTAAATGCCGTCTTAAAATGCTGCTTGTTACAGGAATTTGCCAGCACAGCTTTTATATTTCTTTGAAAATAAGTTTAAATTTTGCCACTTAAAAATCAAGAAATCCATTCATATTTGTTCCTCGCGTTCCCCTGATACCAGAACTCTATTTATGGCACCACCCCATGCCCCACCCGCAAAACACGCATTCATAACCTCTTAACTTACTGTTCATCTTTCATCTTGCCCCGAGTTTTCATTTTTTTTGTGTGTTCTGCTACATAATTTATCCACCAGGTACATCACAGAATATTGCAGTTGGTCCATAATTGCCAGCATGTCATCCTTGATTTTTATCTTTCTTAGCAATACTTGTTGATGCATAACTTAGTATTCTATTAACATTTGCAATCAGTTGCTGTAATATTTAACAGCTGTTCCAACAGACATGTGCTTTTACTATATGATGTAAGCGCTAGAGATCAGCAGTCTCGGAAGAGCCGACCTCTAATGCTTACAGTGGAGCCAATCTCTAGTGCTTACAGTGGTGTCTGTGCCCTATCTTCCATTACTTTCAGGAGTTATTACATGTATTGTTTTATAACAACACGTGTTTTACTATATAATATAAGCACTAGAGATCAGCAGTCTAGAAGAACCGATCTTTAGTGCTTACAGTGGTGTATCTTTGTCATTACTAGCCTGATCTTTAGGGAAAGTGTTTGCTTTTCGGGTCCTTCCTCTAGTTATAACAGGGATCGATTCCAGTTGTCAAATTACCACCTAGGACAGCATAGCGCAAATTTCAATCTCTCTAACTCATTGCCCTCAAAACCAATATTCCCTTAGTATTGTTGATGTTATGCCTTTCGGCTTTTTCGGTTAGGGGTCGCCACAGCAGAACTCCGGTCCGCTAATGATTGGCAGTGGATTTTTACATTAAACTATAAGAAGAGTATCAACAATCCCTCAGTATTGTTGATAATCTTCTTATATTTTGCAAACCTCATACAATTAACTCCACTTTCCTGCTTTTCTGTATCCTATGTTATAACCCCAGGCAGTGTACTACTGATTAATTGACAGGCAGTTACAGTAATGGTGAAAATCATTTGGCTGCAAAAAGGACCAAAATGATATCACTGGAAGAAGTACTTGGGGACAAGAATAGCTAACAAGCTTCCTTATTGCCTGAAAGGCAATGCAGAATGGCAAGAAACAAATTATGTTACAAAACTATCCCAAATTGTGTTTCAAGGCTACTAAAAATATTTGGTGGTTGATTTAAATTGTGCACTCACTGTGTGATATACTGGGCAACTCCTTTATTAGAGAGCAGATTTTGACTATAACATCACACCTTAGGTCCACTTTATGTTTTTCTTGTTACCTTTCATCTTTAACCCATTCTAACTCTGCAGGATCTATCTCCACTTTTATGTCAGTGGTCTCTACAAATTAATTTGCAAACTGGTAAGGAAAAAAATCTTCTTAAATATTGCACCCTGAAACCATTATCCCTTCACCCTCCTTTTCAAAATAGCTGAGCCATGCATAGCCATACATCTATTTTTTTTTTATTGGAAAACTGTATTAACAGACATGGCATTCAAATTTATAATAGAAAAAAAGCAACAGCATAAGAGGTGCATGCATGTTCCTTACACTTGTTTACAAATACAAAAAGAGTTATTTATATATTAAGAAAAGAGAAATAGCAGACATGACTAAAGAAGAGGGCACAACATTTCATAGAGAGCAAAGCTACCAATGTAACAATACTTTCTAAGCAATTTGGCCCTGGAGTAAGTAGCCGTGGCTGCAGTTATACAATATGAGGGGGTTCTGGATGATATTCCTCCTTACCCAGCCAATGACCTCCCATCCAAATGAAAAGTGTTTTTTTTCAAAAACATAGGCCCAATGCTTCAAGCAGACCAGTGCACTACTAAATGAGACAAAAAGTTTACCAGCAAATCAGGGATCCAAAAGTGTAATGTTGTTTTGAAGAGTTTCATCAGCCCAAATGACATCTTGCTTATAAATAAGAGACGCCAAGCCAAAGTTTTTTTTTTTTTTGGGGGGGGGGCCATCTGTTTAGGGTTTACAGTCACCAAGTGACAGTATCTGGAGTTGGGGTAACTCCAGTTTAGATCACAGGGGAGCTTACATCACTGCATACCAAATACACAGATACTTCCAATAATCTTTGTAAAGAAAGCCATTTTTTCTTGGTGGTATTGAAAAGAAGCCGACTTTCTCCCTCCCCCTCCTTCTTGAGTAAGCTTATCTGATCAGTGTATATTGCACGCCCAGTCTCCTGCATGAATAAGCCAGCCTTCAATTTGTAAAAGGGGTCAACCCCAGATTGATATCAGTAATATGTCCTGTGCAGACCACCTCAACGCTCTGTCCCTGTATCCTGTCTCCTACAGGCTTTTGAGGGGAGATCTATGCCTGCATACAGGGTATTGTCAGACCCCATTCTGATGGACCTCCTCATATCCACAAAACAAATAGTACCAGAATTACCCATTCTAAAGACTTAAACCTTGCCTGTGATATAAATAGGACCTGCTGGAGAGATAGGTAGGTATCCCAGAGACAACCCTGTCTATGGAACAGGCTCCCCATCCATGTGAAGCAGAGTTCCTCCCTAACCTAATTCAAGTGCAATTGGATGAGAAACTGGAAATTGATCCCTGGTTTGGCAACTATGTCTCTAATGCAAACAGGTAACTTGTAAATGGTTCATCTCCTAGGCTCATGCTTACCCTTATCAAGGGAGCAGAAATTGTCAAAGATTTGGGATGCATGGCTAGCTTAAAAAGGCCCTTATGGTCATTAACCTAGTAAACACCTATGAACCTATGGTAGGCACGGCAACAAATCCTATCACTATATAAAGTGCACCACTGACTTAACACATCAGCCTGGGAATCTTGTGTGGGAGATACTGCTTCAGCGTACAAGGTGTGGATTATCTCTCAGCTGTAACATAAATGTAAAAGTGTCCGGTAACCAAAAATCACAGTCACCAGGATGTAAAAGATTTATTTATTTGACATTTGTTAACTGGGTTAGTCCAGCTGAGCCAGATATAAATAGATTTTTTTGCAAGGGCTTTCAACCAATAACACTACTTTCCTTGGGGCATTCTTCTTTTTATCCACATAAATCCCTTCAATTAACTTATGATTTCCCCTGCCTGCCCTATACAGATCGGGGAAGTCACCTTAAAATAAAGAAATAAGTAATTTAATTAATTAATTAATTAATTAATTAATTAATTAATTAATTAAAATGAAATACCTTCAGGGAAAGAGATCTTTTATTTTTTTATTTTTTCTGGCTTGGTTCATGTCATCCATAACAGGTTCAACTACATTACATAATCAGCTAATAAAGTCTAACTTGTTAGAAAGTGTGGAGGGCTGTGTTATTGTGTATATGTATGTATATGTACAAATATTACATAGATATATTTATACACACACCACACCCATACAGACATATATTTATATATAGATACACCCAGGTACATTAAACATACATATACATACACACACACTATATACACATATATATATACATATACATATATATATATATATATATATATATATATATATATATATATATATATATATATATATATATATATATATATATATATATATACATATACACACACACACACACACAAACAAACATATATGTATGTATGTATCATACCTCTCAACCTCTTTGAGCAAGAAATCTAGACAAAGCCATGAAAATGGGGGGACAAAGACCCAAACAGTATTGGAACTGTGTGTGTGTGTGTACATGTATATATAATATATATATATATATATATATATATATATATATATATATATATATATATATAGAGTGAGAGAGAGTTACAGACACAAACATGCAAACATATATGTATATATCTATCTATATATACTCTCTCATATGCATATATAAACAAGCACACACATATATACATATACATATATACAGAAACACACACAGTTGTATATGTATATTCATACACCATGCACACATACATATCTGTATATATAGATACACACACACTCACATGGATGCATAAACATATCTATATATAACAATTGCACAGGTAATTTTTCTTATTCTATTAGTGTCTTTTATCTAGTAATGTATTTTTACTGCTTGTAAAATTCCTGTATCCAACCATGCATTTTTTTATAATCTATATAATATTTTTACATGGGTAATTTTTCTCCCTCTTAATATTATATATTTTACATTCTTATTTATCATTCTTTGTGTGGAGCTTTTCTCTCTGGGCCTCCACTGAAAATGGGTAATCTGTACCTTATTGGATTTTCCTGGTTATCAAATGTCAAATAAAGAAAGAAAGAAACAAATATATATATTATATGGGTCTACTTCAAATGTATGAAAACCCACATTATCAAAGATGACATTGCCGACATGACCTCACCGAAACATAAATTTAATAGACGATTACAATGCCTAAACATTTCAAAGGGTAAGTATCCAGTTAGCCACCACCTAACAACAAAACACACCGCACTACCTCAAACCCACCCACATCCCCCCTAACTAAATATACCAACTCTGGGATCGCACTACAGTGGGTAAAACGGCAAATTTCCCCTGGTTGGCTACATGGATACTTACTCTGTGAAATCCTTCGGCATTGTGTTTGTCATTAAATTCAGGTTTTGGCAATGTCATCTCGGAAATGTTGTTTTCAGTTATGTGGATTTTCATTCATTTGAAGAAGACCCATATATACATATATGTCAAATATATATATATATATATATATATATATATATATATATATATATATATATATATATATATATATATATATATATATATGTATACTTCCCTTCTCCACCACCACCCCTCCCAGATACTTGAACCTGTAAACCTGCTCCACTACTTTCCCTTCTATCTCAATTCTCAGCTTCTTCTGATTTCCCCCATTTGCTGCTATTACCACTGTCTTATCCATAGTTTCATCCCATGTGCTTTCAGTGTAAATTGTGTACTCCAGTATATCCCGTCAAAGCAGGTAAACCCAAACCACCCTGTTCCATGGGGAGAATAAACTCATCCCAGTAAAAACTGTACAAATGTTTTATAGATATATATATATACATATATATTTTAAATTGCTGATCCCCGTGCACTATCCATATGCAGCATGTACCATACTTACGAATCTCACACATAAGTAGTAATTATTTTTTTATTGTGTTTTATTTATGGCATGTTTTATAACATATTTTTCTGTTTTGTTAATTTTATTTGTTTCATTGTGTATACTTTTTAGACTGTTTTTACAAAACACTGGAATAAACATAATTAATCTTGAAACTAGTTGTGATTGATAATGAAAAAAATGTGACTCAGTCCACTGATATGATAAATAATTACAAATGAGTGAATATCTGATTAGGAACTGTGTAAGGAGAAGGTCAAATAAAATAAAGGTAATCTTTAGTAGCAATGTTCCAAGATGGAATGTTTTTTCAGTATCTTCAGGAAGGCCAGGAGAGATTGTCTTTGTAACTGGTGATTATGATAGCTTTGAGCTGTAAAGATCTGTTAATAGTTTGTCACTGTGTTCTACAAGTATTTGTTTAAAAGTATTTAAAGAACATAACTTCTGAATGTTCTACTTTGTCATTTAATGGGATTATTTGCAACAGTAATGGTCAGTGGGGAAGAAATCTGGGTGTAAAAAGTTAATGTTATTTAAACATCAACTAATGGAGGAAAGTCCTATTATAACATACAACTGACTTTAGCTGATCTCAAAGTAAGCTTTTTAAAAAGTGTCAAAGGAAAAATATACTTTAAAAATGATCAAAACACGGTAGGTTCAGGTTAAGGCACTTTAATCTTGCAGCAAGGAGACAAAAACGTGCTAATACAGAGTTTGTCTGACCAGAAACAGGAAATGCATTCATTTTTATTGGTTATCAAATTAATGCTGTCCTACCATGCTGACGTAACAGATTACCACCTTTTCATCATCATCTGCTGACCATCTTTCCCATGATTTTCTGCTGATTTAAACAATTTTTGTGTGAAACTTCCTGAGGAAAACAACATGGCCTTGGTTACTTTCAGTTAGATACTTGTTATGTTACATTCAAGATACTACGGCTAAATCAAGCACAATGATAGCAGTTCATTTCTCTAATAATCCTTTGTCTACATTATCTCTAAATTACTGCAGCTGCAGAGGTTCCCATCCTCTGGACAAGGCTGTTTGTCTAGAATCATTACATTTATAATATAGCGTAGTGTTCATTCATATGCTTCTGACCTAGCAGATTAACACCTGCTTCTCAAGTACATTTCCACAAGGCATAAACAAGAATATTGCTGTGCTAGCAGTTACTAGGTCAGAGGGCAACTTACAAGTTTCAGTAAGCATGCTGCAGTTTTAGAAAAGCATCTTTTCAGTCTCATATGAAAAGTACAGTTTTGTACCTACCATAAAAAAAGTAAAAATTTAAAAAATTTAAAATTTGGGTTGCATCCCTTAAACAATTTTTAAATTCCCCCTGTTTTTTTTCCCCCTTTTGGAAAAAAAGTTTGGGTTCTTTTTAACCTTTCCCCTTTAGGGCGAAAAAGGGGACAAAATTCATGAAAGGCTCCTCAGCTTTTCTTCCCCGATTTTTCAAAGCCCAAAAGGATAACCAAAACCAAAACCCCCAAAATTTCCCAACCCAAAAATAAATTTTTAATAAAATTTCCCCAAAAAACAAATTTACAAAAATAACCCCACCCCAACCCCCCTAAAAACCCAGGGGAAGGGGGGGTAAATTGCTGAACAATGGTGGTCTTGAAAACTCATTTATGGTAGGTAACAAAACATTTCTTTATTAAAACCCCAATTCTGCCTCCCCCTTGGGTGAATCCCCAAAGCCCCAAATTTTAAAAAAGGCTGGGAAATCATTTTAAAAAGGGCGAAAAATTTCAAATCAAAATTTAAAAAGGTTTTGGCAAACCAGCCCCTAGATTTGATAAAAAGGGGGGTAATGCCCAGGGAAAAAAAGCATAAATCCCAAATCCTGTCAAAAATTTTGGGGCCCCCCTTAGAAAAGGTTTTCCAACCCTGTTGATTAAACCCCTGGAAATTCCCCAGGTTTTAACAAAAACTTTTTTAAAACCCTCCCGAAAATTTTTTTAAATTCCCCTGAAAAAACAAAAACTGCAGTGTTCCATTGGGTTTGGAACCAGGTACCCCAAAAAACAACTGCCAGACCAATTCTCAGGTAACCATTTATATGCCTTTTTACCACATACAAAATAACAGTCTTCTACCTTAGTTATTACTTTGTTACGAAATGACTGCCCTGCATGAAACATTTTCCTATCTATCACTGACAACTGTTTGCAAAGTACAGGATTATGCTGTACCTGATCAAGAGTTTTATGCATAGATTTCAAAAATGAGTCATAATCTGTACTACAAGATCCGCTTAAATCATTTGGTTTTCTATAACATTTATACTGTACTGTAACATTGCATTTACTCCATCCAACTTGGATGGAGTCATTTTTATAAAAACATACAATTCCTTTTTGTGTCACAGGCAAATACAGTGCTACCTTATCTTGTGCTTTAATAGCGACTGTGTCAAAAACCAGATTTTCCCAGTTCTCATTGACCCCTAGGGGGATAGCAGTCATTAATAAACCCCCGTATGCTGTTGGTATGGCCGTACAGACCCAGCAGTTCGAAACATTAAAAGTCTCTGCGTACACACGTGTAATTGCCTGATAAGTGTTAAAGTTCGGATGCCAGTCTATGCTTGGTTGATTACATCTAATCAGT
This sequence comes from Protopterus annectens, assembly GCF_019279795.1. Lineage (NCBI taxonomy): Eukaryota > Metazoa > Chordata > Ceratodontiformes > Protopteridae > Protopterus > Protopterus annectens. The sequence continues at coordinate 205,024,656 of NC_056735.1, forward strand.
TCAACCTTTGTGGCAGGAAAAAAGAACGGCCACAGCAAAAAGAACAGTGTGATCAATACTGCAATAAAAACAATCATACAAGTTTTCTGAGGTTGCTCAATGTCTCTACTCACTCTGTATCTGGCCATTTTGTTCTTGTTGTGCAACAGTAACAAAGTTTTTGTCCAGTTCAAAGTTTTTAACCAGTTTACAGTGTGTCAAATGAATCCAGGAAGCTCGCTGTGCGATCTTGACTGCAGTGGGTGTCGGCAGTAGTACCTGGTACGGACCTTCCCACTTTGGAGAACTCCAATTCTTCCGTTTCACAATCTTCACCCAGACCCAAGTGCCTGGGGCTACTGGTGCTTCGATTTCAATTGCTCTTTATCTGAAACAGAATTTAACTGCAAAAGTTTGTTATTCAAAAATCGCCTCATATATCCTGCAAGTAAACTGTCAGCCTCCTGCTCTGTAGACTGAGGTGTATAATATGCCCTCCCAAACAAAGTTTCAAAAGGAGTTAATCCCTTTACATTTGGAACAGTTCTCATGCTCAACAGTGCTAAAGGCAAACAGTGCACCCAATTTTTCTGTGTCTCTATCAATTTCCTAAGCTTATTCTTCAATACCCCATTGTGCCTCTCTACTAGCCCTGCAGATTGAGGGTGGTACCACAGTGGTTCTTTAACGATATTCCAAAATAACGACTGAGTTGTTGGATTGTTTGGTTCACGAAATGTGTCCCGTTATCACTATAAATCTTTTCCGGTATACCAAATCTGGGTATAATTTCTTTAACGAGGACCTTTGCAACAGTGGCTGCATCTGGATTTTTAGTTGGAAACGCTTCTACCCATTTGGAAAACATGTCTATAATAACAAGGCAATACTTCTTATTCTCACATTTATTCAATTCTATGAAATCCATACAAATAGTATGGAACGGATATGGTGGTGTAGGAAAATTCCCTCGCTTAGGCTTCAATGCCCCTTGTGCATGATGCTTGTTACAAACATGGCATGCTGCACAAAAATTTTTTGTATAGTTTGTAAACCCGTAGATTGTAAACACTCGATTCACTAACTGTACCATCCCCCCTGTTGAGACATGGCTCTGCCCATGGCTTAACAACGCTGCATATCTAAACAAATTAGATGGCAAAATCGGTTTCTTTTCCTTGGAGATGTACAGTCCCTTTTCGAGGATTGCTCCTCGTTTTATCCACTTTTGTTTCTCAATATTTGTAGTAAGTGTCTGCATTGTTTTTAACATTTCTAAATCTAAAATCTCTGAGGGTTGTAATTCCTCACTCAAAAGAAAAGTTTCTGTGGCTGAGGCTGCCTGCTTTGCAGCTGTACCAGCCGGCATTCCCTTTTTGAAATTCTATCCTGTTGTTTTGTATGAGATACGCATTTGCAAATAGCTACTTTTTAGGTAACTGAATTGAATCTAACAAGTCTAAAATAAGTTAATGATTAATCGGTTTACCAGTAGATGTTATCTTTCCCTTATTTTTCCACTGTTAAAACATGTACAGTAGAAAAAGCATACTGACTGTCAGTATAAATGTTAACTTTCTTCCTTTTGCTAAGGCAAAAATCAATTCTGCTGCTTGTGCAGATAAGTTTGTGGTAAAATCTTGCTTCTAAAGTTTCAGTATCAGAAAGCTGCATACCCCACTAGGTTTTGTCCTGTAGGACCCTCCTGCCGAGCTTCCACATAGCATGTCACTCGGCATCACCCAAGGGAACATCCGTGAGGTCTTGTCTAGGTAATGTCTTTTGTTCAATTCCTGCAGGCAGAGTGGGTTTGCCATCTGCAGGGGTTGGAAGCAAAGTTGAGGGTTCAAGGTTGTACATCGTCAATTGTCATATGAGGTTGGCTCAACGTATGGTCATACGGGAAAAGATGCCTAGCTGGAGAAAGATATGCTATTTTTTCTTGCAGTAAAATAATTGCAACTGCATGAGGCACTTCAATGTGAGGGGGTGGAATAACACTACTGAGGCTGAAGCCTGCACTGCCATTGCAGCTGCAACTACTGCTTGTACACAGTGGGGCAAGGCCCGCGCCACTGGATCTAACTGTGATGAATAATAAGCTATGGGGTTGTTTGTCCCATGTTGCTGTGTCAATACTGATGTCATAAACCTTGCTTACAATCTCAGTCTGGATAAACTGCTTGTTATAGTTTGGTAATCCTAAAACTAAGGATGATGCTATCAATTGTTTCAGCTTACAGAAAGTTTCTTCTGCTTCAGGTGTCCATTGTAATAAATCTTGTGCTGCCATCGGTTTTTTAAATATTAAATCAGCCAGTGGAGCAGATTCCAAAGCATAGTTTGGTATCCAACTCCACAAAAATTAGTAGTTCCCAGGAAGGACATATTTCCTTTTGGTAGTTGGCCTAGGTGCTTGTAAAATTGCTGTTTTTCTGTCTTCATCTAATATTTACCTTCTTTGGATATTACATATCCCAAGTCTTAACTTGTTTTCTCCAAACGTAACTTGTCTTTGTTTACTTTGTGACCTTGAGTAGCTAAAATTGTAATAAAGCTACCCTGTCCCCTTCATTCTTGCTGGGGGGGGCTGCCAGCAGAATGCCCCTACATAAAGCAGAATCTGACCCTTTGGGTGGGATAAATCCCCCAGGTTGCCCATTTCCTGTGCAAATATTGTTGGACTTTCACATATCCCTGTGGTAATCTGGTATATGTGTACCGCTTTCCTGAAATGTAAATGCAAACCAATATTGGCTGTCAGGGTGTATCGGTTTTGAAAAAAATGCATTACTAATGTCTACCACTGAAAAATATTTTTGTTCTGGCTTTAAATCATTCAGTAAGGTGTGGATCTGGCACCTGGTGCCCTAGGATAACTGCATTATTCACAGCTTGTAAGTCTTGGACCATCCTTTCCCCCTTTGCTTTCTTGACAGGAAATAAAGGTGATTACATGGTGAATCGGGGGATTTTTTAAAAACTCCTTCCTTAAGTAAGGCTGCTATAATAGGCTTGATTCCTACCTTTGCATCCTTTTCAAGGGATACTGTCTTTTCGGGGGTCTAAAAGCTGACTTTGGCGTTATGGTAACTGGTCCTGCTGTTCGATTAGTCCTACATCTGATTTCCTGCTGACCAGAGAATGTCTGGTATTTTTTCAAGGTTTTTTCCTCTTCTTCAATAAGAGTAATACTCAGCTATTTCATTAGCCTGTGAGTGACAGCTGGGTGTGTCTGTGTATCCAATTCAATTTCTGTTTCTTACCCCTTGTTCGAGAGCTCTAATTCTGTCTGCTTTTCCACCTTGTGACTTTCTCACCTAAGTCTGCCCATTTTAAAGTTTTGTTCTTATTTAAACTAACATGTGGCATTTTTTCCCGGGGAATTTTAAGGATTTTTGTAAATTTTTTGTTTTTTAAAATTCCTGGGGGCAATGAAAAAAGTTTTTGCTTAAAACCATTGTTCCCTTTTTTTCTCCCCAATCCCAAAGTCCCAAAAAAAGGTTTAATCCCCTGGGGGGCCCTTGTTTGCTTTTTGGGTTTTGAAAACAATTTTTCTTTTTTTTTTTTTTTTTAAAAAAAATCTTACAGGTCCTTGTCTTTCATAATATAAATCTTGACATCTTTGGGTAGTTTGGGAAGGGGAAGGGTGCTAAAGCCCTAGTCAAAAAACCTTTTCCCTCCCTACCAGAACCATTCGGCTGTCCAAAAAAGTTCTAATTTCGACTACAAAATTTCATTTTCTTCCCCTTGTGTATTCAATACATCCTCTACCCGTTACTCTTTTTCCGCTACAATTTAACTTCCTTTCCCTGTACTCTTTTAATGATTCCGACTTCATATTTTTATTTATTTATTTATTTCATTTGGAGGGAATGTCCGACTGGTTTCCACAACCTTTTTCCACCAGAAATCCTCCGTGTGTCTTTGGAAGTAGGGAGGAAACCTCCCCAAAAACACACCCGGGCACCCCTCGAACCAAAACCTTTCTGTATCAATGTTCCCTGCCCCACTACCACCTCATCCTCCTTATTTTTGTAGCCGCCTTCTTGGTTAGCCTGCAATCCCTCGCGAAATGTCCTTTTTCCCCCTTAAAACACTCACCCTTTTTCTTTCTTTCCTCAAATCTTCTGATCGTTTGTCAGATTGTTTTTTTCCCCTGGGTATTTTTCTTACCCTTTTTCCAGTTTGTACTACAAATACTTCTGACCCATCTTCTGCTGAAAATACTTGAGTTTTCTTTTTCTTTTACTTTTAAAATGTCTTTCTGCATGTCTAGCATATTCAAGTAATGGCTGTAATCTACTTGTTCGATGATCTACCATATGCTTTTAAAAAAGCTACTAATGGGAGTTATACTACCCTTCAAGAATGGTTCTTTAACTGTTGTTCATATGAAGAATCATGTGTCTGGTTTTCTGGTATCTCATTCGCAGTGATTATTAAAACACTCTAACAGTCTAGCATAATATCTATCAACTGTTTCACCTTCCTGTTGAAGCATTGATAATGCAAGTCCAATCAGCCCTAGGCTTCCACTTTTCAGAGATTCGGTCTGTTAGACCCTTTTACTCTGCCATCCAGTTCTGCATTAGTATGTGGGAGTGGTCTAAGTTGCCACGAGGATTCCAGTCCCACTAATCATGTGCCAATCTGGACCCACAATTTGTCTAACTACTTTTCTACTTCCTCTCCATTTAAATGGTAACTTAATCTCATACCCTGTAAGTCTTCTAAAAATTTCTAAAATTCACTTTTGGTGGGAATACCCTTTCCCTGGTTTTCCGGGTATCTTCGGTGTCCACGGTTATAAATTAAAAGAGTCGGATCTTGTCTGCCTGTCCTGCCTGAGGATTCGGTACTTCTATGGGGGCACATCTCTTCTTCACTCATAGCCTGTGATGCTCTATTTAATTCATTTAATTCAATTTCCCCTTTAAGTCGTGTTCAAAACCTGGTCTCATAGGATCCCTGACAAACGGTTGTGCTTTTGCAGGGACAGCGGGGGGGAGGTGGATCACTTCCACTCGCTTCATATTCTGGTAACAAAAATGGTGGGGTGAAGGAGGGCCATTGCTTTACTAAGTTATTGTCTTCTTTGTCTAAGAACATTGTCTTTGAATTTTTTAAATTTCTGCTCCCTCGATTTGCTTCCTCAAGCCCCGCCTGAGGGACTCCTAATTGTCTCTGCTTTTTAATTGACCTTTCCCTCTATTTTTTAAATGTTTTACAAGTTTCATAAGTGCAAGTTTATTAAATTACCCTCAAAATTTTTACTTATCCCCCTTTGGTGTAATATTTAACATTATCGGGCTGTAATTGCATATACCGTCTTCAGTTAGGGTGTCCCGGAACTTTTGTGCACTGATTTCCCATTGGTGTCTTAGCTAAGCTGTAAATTGTTAGTAACCCTTTTCTATCATGGTACCACAAGTCTACACCTTTTCACAGTTTATCTAGAATAACTGTCTACCTATTCTGTTTCCCTGATCTATGACAAAAACAGTAACCCCTTTTTCTGTCCCTAATTTGCATACAAAAATTTTCCTGACAAAAACAGTTCTGTAATTTGTCCCTGATCTTAAAACAGAAATAAGGTAATTCCTCCTTACCTACCCTCCGTGAGTTGATCCACCGGATCGTTGACCCTCCAATCCCAATCAGAAACAGTGGCTGGCCTCTTTCAACGACAATTCAGTCGGAGGTCTTTCAAAACAGAAGAGCCGATTTGGCCTCTTCTCCATCGGATCATGCCACCGGGGCCCAATTCTGACCTAGGCCTAGAGGGAGATCGTTTCGGTCCAAGGACCAATCTGTTAAAGGAAAAATATACTTTAAAATGATCAAAACATGGTAGGTTCAGGTTAAGGCCCTTTAATCTTGCAGCAAGGAGACAAAAACTGCTAATAAAAGTTTGTCTAACAGAAACAGGAAATGCATTCATTTTTTTAGGTTATCAAATTAATCCTGTCCTACCATGCTGACAACAGATTCCACCTTTTAAATTGCTGACCCCCCCAATTTTTTCCGTTTTAAAAATTTTGTTAAACCCTAGGAAAACAACATCCCTTGGTTCTTTAGAGAAGTTTTTAATTAAGATATAGGTAAACAAGCACAAGCAGAGTTCTTTCTCTAAAATCCTTTTTGGACCTTATTCAAATTATGAGTTGCAAGGCCCATCCCTTTGGACAACTGTTTGTTGAATCAACAAAATAAGCGTATTGTTATTCATTGCTTCTGACCTAGCAGTTAACACCCCTTTTCCCAAGTACATTTCCACAAGGCATAAAAAGAAATTGCCCGTCTACAGTTATGGGCAGAAGGAATTGAAGTTTCAGTAAGCATGTGCAGTTTTAGAAAAGCACTTTTCGGCTCAAGAAACTCAATTTGTATAAATCAAGTGATGAAAAAAAGAATGAAAAGCATTTAAAACACGATTAAATTTGGATTAAGCTCACAATTAATACAATTTTTCAAAAAAAGTTTAAAAAAATTTTGTTTTTTGAACAAAAGGGAAAACATAGATCAAAATGGTTTAAAGTTTAAAACTTAAAAAAGTCCCCCTAAAGCAGGGACCCCTCTACTACGTGGGGCAACGGTCTGAGGTTTTTAGAAAGGGAACCTAAGGGGCTTATTGGTCTTTTTAAAAAGAGGTACCTTAGAGAACATTTTTTTGGGGTCAGAACGGAAGTTAAAATTTGCATTGGGTTTCTTAATTTCAGAGCATAATAAAAGAAAGAAAAGTGATACTAGACATGAAAAAATAAAAAAAAGAGGGGGAGGGGTAAACACATTTTGGGCAAAAATTTGCTCCAAGGCAAAGAGCCCCCATGACGCCCAATAAGGGGAACATTGGTTAAAGACCCAAATAAAAATTAAACAAAATGTTTTTTTTTTGTTTTTTTTTCCCAGAAAATTGGAAAGACATAAGCCCCTTTTAGATACGGGGGGAAAAAAATCCAAGTAAAACATCAACAAAATGGCACTGCCCCAAAAGAGCACCAAAAATAAATTTACACTTGGGGGAAACTATCATTGTGAACCACCCCCCCAAGAATAAAACTTTATATGATGGAGGGGGAAACCAAATACATTCACAGGCCCTTAAAGCAACCGAAATTTGTTTGGGATTTAAGATTGGCAGGAATTTTTCAAAAATGAAAAAAATCCATTAACTTGAAAGGCTTGAAATGATGGGGGGTTCAACTATACAAAAATCAATCGAAAAAAAACATGACAAATGAGAAAACAGGCAGTCAAAATGATGCAACAATTCACTCAAAAAAAATTGTGGTCCCTTTAAAGAACCACAGTAAAAGGTGTTAAAACGTTATAGGTACAAAAAAGGGAAAAAAAAGAGCCTTCAAACATTTGGTTCATAGGTACTTCTTTTCCTACTAAGGCCTACAGCCAGGGAGACCATTAAGAAGATCAGCCACATTATGTGGGGGATTCTAATGATTTTCCATTTAACCATATTTTCAGTACATATTAAAAGTGAAGATTGCTATCACCTATCCAGTCATCCACACTGGTTTTCAAAGATATCTGGGGTAGTACTCTGGTTAATATGCAAGAGCAACATATCCATAAATTGTGAATCTACATGCTCAGTCTTGTTTTCACCATTTCACATCAACACTGGTGAGGTAAGATCAAAAAGCTGCCTAATTCAACCTAAAATCTACTTGGAAAACCCAGCAAAACCTTTTACAGTTAGAAACTATTCTAACACAAATGGTGGAGTTGGAGGCTGATATAACGGTTAAAGGTGCTTACCTCATAAAATCACAAGGAACAGGATTTGATTTTCACCTTTGGGGGAGGGGCTTAACTAGGCTTAAAATGGCCTACAGAGGCAGCTTGCCAATTAATTGCGTATGCACCTATTAACCTATGTCATGTTAAGCAACAGTTTTCCAAAATTCAATGCCCCACCCAACCCAGAGTTCACAACAGTCTATGCACATTTTTTTACATACACACTGTACAAACATGGCTGCATAGAAGCTGCTGTACCTACCAGATGTAAGCCCAAAAGAAACCACACTGGTGGAATCCTAACCATGACAGGGTACATAACAAAAGAAAAAGTAATGACCAAATGTCATATTGATAAGAGCTCACTAATAAAACTAAACAGGAAATTAACAGGAATAATTAAATCCAACTAGGCCAGTTGCAAGGTCGAGATAACGTCTTATGCTAAAAATGTCCACAAGGCCTTATACAGCTATTTCCAGTACCTCAAAGGTATCATGCAAGATTGTGCAGAACTGGCAGTAAATGGCACCACTTTCACTGAGTAGAGTGACATAACGAATCTTCTAGCTAAAAATTTCAGCTCAAAGATTACCCCAACACCACACTGCCACCAACTGTGAAATCCCTATCAGCATAACCTCCAACTATCAGCAAGGAGCAGGTCATAGCAGTGCTCACAAAGACTAAAAACACAGCCTCAATGGGGCTGATAATATCCCAGGTTGCCTCTTAAATAACCTGAAACATGACCTATCAGGATCATCTGAGACACTTTTCAACTACAGCTTCAAAACAGGCAATGTACCAAGAAAAGTAAGGACAGCAAAAATGATCCCCCCCTCCAGAAGGGTGGGTCATCAATGGATCCAAAAAAAGTACAGACCCGTTAGTCTGAGTAGTCTAATATGCAAAGACATGGAATGAATTATCATGGGAATAATAAACTAAAACATTGGCATCCTAAGGTGACTGGACCCACCCCAGTTTGGTTTTGTCAAATGAAGGGCATACCTACTTGACTGGGTAGATTTTCTGAGAAGATAACCAAGGCAAAAGGTGAAGGGAAAATGCTGCATACTGTCTACCTACTGTCTACCTAGATCTGGCTAAGGAGTTTGAGCCACCACATCCCACTAGGTACTGTAGGGTAAACACACCAAATCCAGGTGACAAACCCGCCATTGTGCCTACTAGATTGATGAAGTTAGCTCACTGGCAGGGACCCAGGAAGGATTGGTAGACCAGCCCACCAGGTACACTCAGTGTAGGTATCGTTAGGGTTCAGTATAGCCTTACCCGTTTGGCTGCCTGACTCTGTGGTTGTAAGAGTATTGTCAAGTGCTTCCGTCTTCTGTCAAGTTCGCAAATGATCGCAAATTGTATCATCATAAACTTCCTATTAATGAACATCCGCAAGAGGCCCACACAGACAACAGCAAATAAAAACAAAATGCAAATTAAAATGCAGTATATAGTGCCTTTTGGGAAAATTTCTACTCAGGCAAATTAATCTCCATTGATGATAATTTGTCCCAAAATATTTGGGAACACACTTTCAAAGGCAGCATCTTCAGGGGGATCTATAAAATGATTTTGGCAAGAAGATGATGACATTCTAATACGCAGCATTACGATGAACCATTACAATACTACCTCCTTGCTTTACTGTTACGATGCATTGTTGAATGTTTTATTTATAGATACCATGTTACTTATTTGAATTATTTGCTCTCAAAAGGCAACAAAATAAATAAAAGGGGTGGCACTGGAGTCTTGACTGCTACCTGCTGAACTAGTGGCACCAAAGGATCCCAGAGCTTGTGCAGCAGGAGAGGGGAAGAACAGCTGGAAAAGACAAAATTATTAATCTTTAGGTTGTAAATACAATTTTTTAATTGATGAAACTGCTAACTACCTAGTACAGATACTGACAGTTTTTTTTTATGTTATTGGTGAAGCAATTTTTTCCTCTGGGAAAAATTTGCTTATGTGGCCATTCGAAGTTATGGTAGTTTGGTGTTTTCATGTTGATGAAAGGGTGTTCGATGGACAGCCCTTTCAACAATGTAATACAGACCCACTTGTGCACATATGTATGCAAATATATGTGTGTGTGTGTGTGTGTGTGTGTGTGTGTGTGTGTGTGTATTTTTGTCTATATGCCTTTTATATATGATCCATAAAGTGAACTGTTGCCATTTGTGCAAACAGTATTTTTGTGTGAGATCTTTTGAACAATGTAGAATTTGGTCAACTAAGTTAAGTGGGTTTTTGTTGGGGCTGGAAGTTAATTGAGAGAGTGTGTGTGTGTGTGTGTGTGTGTGTTTGTTATGGTTAGAGTTAGGGTTCGGTGATGGAACAGACTTAGTTTATGAATCTTAATCTCTATTGCAACATAAGTGCAATATGTTGGAGGTATAAGTATGTATCACAGAGAATACCTAATGTATGGAACCATTTTTCACTCCACATAAAGTGAAGTACTTCTCTAACTCTTTTCACATAAAATTTTGGACAAATGGATTCCACAAATTCAACCCCAGTTTGGCAGCCATATCCATCATGGATAGGGGCAACAAGTAAATGTCCCTTCATATCCTTGTTCAACCTGCCTGGGCTGTTTATGCGCAAACCGGTTTTAAAATCTCCCATAGGAATATAGCATTGGGCTTCTTAAAGATCTTCTTAAATCACTAGTACTCATAATGTATCCCTATTAACTTAATTATTATGGTAATCTTGGGTTCTCTCTATGAATGAAATATCCCAACCAAGTCAAGGTAGGTGGTTTTTACTGTTTTGCCAACACACGTTGTCTTGGTGACGCTTCTCAAAGAAGTCCACCAGGTGGAAGTGAGCAGGCGGTGATCTGCACTTCAAAAATAGGTTGGATCCAGTGCTTGAAGGTTTTCTATGTACCTTAATAATCAAAACCTGGGACCAGTGGATGGAAATCAGAAATGCACCCAAGAGTCTAGACACCTATGTCACAAAATTAACAGAACCAGCCTGTGTTCTAGCTTAATGATATACCTTAAAATAACTTTTAGGTCACACATTTTACAGGATGCAGCTGGATGTACAGTAGCTGGTCTAAATGTGTAAAAGGCATTGTAGTCTTGCACTGCTAAGGTACTCACCAGGTCTTTAAACCATGCATCAGTAGGAGCACAGATGTCTGTGTTCTCCAAAGAGTAGGAGAGCTTGGAAAGGAGTATATCCTCTTGTTTAAAGTCCTCGAATGGAGCAGTAATACCTTCAAATTCCCTTGGGTTGATTTTGATATGTTGGAGGGTTTGTCAGTATGACATTAAAGGATTATGGGGAGGACAATGTATTAGCCAATATTTAAAAGCCTACAAGGGACAGGCCAAGAGTATCCTTTGCAAAACCACATGGTCTGTTTTAGCATATCCTCCCATGCGACAAAATACTGTACTCTCTTAGAATGACACAAAACTAAGCTGAATTATTAGTTAATCATCTTCTGTTTGTATTGCAGTATCATCCAAAATGTTGATCATTACTAGGCTAATACCATCCTTGGATACACAGTCCAGAGAGCTGCATAATGTCCCCTTCATATAATCTTGTTCCAAAAGGTAATTTCTAAGACAGGTACTTCCATACATGCAAAACATCAGTAGCAAGGTATGACACTATAAAGCATGCATGGAGTCCTAAAGTACAGCAAAAGGTATTGCTGGAGGCACCAGCATGTGTCTTGCAACTATCATTATTGTTTTGATCACTGAGATTGCATTTTTTGAAAATGCCATATCAGAAAGAATATTCTGTCAACCGTACTTACTTACAGTGGAGACAGAGAGGCAGGGCATAAAAAGATTGTTGCCTTTGCTTCCTGTATTCCTTTTTAACCAAATAGCTTGTCCCACATCTGGGGGCCATCTGTAGAATTTAGGCTACTTTCAAGACTCAGTACTGATACACTTTACGTTTGATGCTGCTTGCTTTACCACCTTCAGTTACTGAAATGTCAGAAGCAGGATCCATTTTGAATTTTACATTTCCCAATCTCTCTCTCAGGTATATGTAGCGTCTTCTGAGACTCATTCCACACAGATGCATCTGCTAAACATTACCAATATACCCTTTCTGCATGTTGCAGTTCATTGGATCTATCTAGCAATCCGCCTGCCAAGTGATCAACACAGCACTAAGTGATGTTTACTTGACAGCTGTGTACCTCTCTTGATCTGACAGCCTACAGCAAGTTTTCACTTCTGATGACATGACTAAAAAGCAAGCCATTAACCTTTGCACCAAGGTGCTCTCCTCCAAGTACACTTATACACTTCTTTGTGTTTTGAATG
>NC_056735.1:205037232-205079732 GCF_019279795.1 Protopterus annectens
GGAGATCAGGTCGGGGGTCAACCCCCCTAGGTTTTAAAACCAGCACAAATTTGACTCTTCCAAATTTTGGGATGTCATTACTGCGGGGGTACTGTCTTCATTGAGGGTTCCAAGGACTATGGCCCCTTTGGAAACTCTGAACTTTTGTTTTGTTGTTTCCCGATCTTTTGAGCCAAGACTTATGGGATGTCATTTGTGACTGTCTTAGAATCGGACATGGCACCTGAAACTCTGAACATGCGTGTTTGATCTGTGAGCCACATGGCCACACATCCTTCAACATAGCTGTTAATGTTCAGGCTGGTAAGCATGTCCATGATGACAGAGTGGGGAATGGTGTAAAAAGTCCTTCGTGAGGCCCAGGTGGCCTGTGTGGACTACTGTCACCTCCATCTATGTCCTTGGTAACTGTTTGAAGCAAGTCAACTATGTTTAGGAGGCAGGATCTGCCTTTAGCAAGGCGAGGTTGTGTAGAGTCCAGTATCTGGATGTCCCCAATGTCTCTGTTTATGGGTTCCATGACAATTTGCTCAATAGCTTTGTAGACCAGGCTAAGTAGACATATAGGGCAATGGTTTCCAGGTTCTGCTGTGGCACCCCCTTTGTGGAGCTGGATGACAGTTAGTGTATGCCATTCTTTGGGTATATACCCTGTGGTACGATTGAGTTTAGGCAGTGAATGTAGGTGAGGGTGTAGTTCCTTTTGGGCCTAGTGTAAGACGCAGCCTGGGACACCATCCAGTCCCATTGATGCTGTGTTCTTGGCTTTGGAGAGGGCTGTCTTTACCTGCATGTCAATGACGTCTGGGGCTCTGCATCCTTCTGTGATGGACACAGGCCCTTTTGGGGTGATGGGGGGAAGTTTACACTGAACTTGTCCCCAGGATGTGGGAAATGAAAGTTGGTTCAGTTTATTCCTTGCCATATGTCAATAGCTGACAGCATATTTGGAAGTTGACACCTATATGTCTAGTATAGTTACCGCAGGTTTTGTGGTCGTTATTCTTACAGTCCTTGGCAATTTGTCTTTTGAAAGTGTCCTTGAATTATTTTATGAGCGATCATTGCTTCTTCCTAATAAGGATCAGTGATGCCTTTCCTTTAGTGAAGTTGGCTCTATCAGGTGTTAGTTTTCTCCTTCTGTTGTCTAGCTTATTTATGGGCAAAGACCACCAGATTGTTTTCTTATTTTTGGAAGAGTGCATCTTGGTTTTATTTGTGATGAGTCGATCCATGCATCCCTGTAGATGCTCATAGGATGCACTTGTAACTGATTCGGCAGATTGTATACCATTATCCTATAGCAAGAGGTCTTTGGAACTTTCCACCTTTGTCTTGGGACATGCGCAGTTTGCTTTAGAAAATGTCTTCACTGTGGTTTCATTGACTGGGTGGGGGGTGGGATGTGGATGTCCAGTGTGATTACTTTATGATCTGCTATTACCAGCAAGGGTTTTATCTCCGTTCTGGAACACTGGTACCCCATGTTGGTGATGATCATGTCCAGTATGGTGTCACCTCTAGTGGGCATGGTGACCAGCTGTTCCAGGGTGTTAGAGCTTTTAAACTCTATGAAACATTGGGCAAAGGACGTTGTACACAAGTAATTCTCCCACTCAGTGTTTGGGTTGTTGTAATCACCTCATGTAATGGGGTTTGATAGGACCTTTATATTTTCCGCTGTTCTCAGGAATACTGAGTGAGGTTCCTGTGACAAGGTAGGTGATCTGTAGCAGGCTACAATCTGATGAGCAGCTTTGCCCAATGTTACTTGCACTTGTATGGTCTCCAAGGCCTCATGCTGTGCCACTAACCTGAAGGTGTGGGTAGCCATAAGGTAAATGGGTACACCCCTTCCTTTTGTATTTCACTCATGGTTTTGGGTCCGAAGGTCAGAGGGATTGTGAGTGTTTTACGTGGAGCATGTCCAACAGCTCTGTGTTTGACATAGCTTTGCATGTTAGGCAGTGAACACATCTGAGTAGGCGATATGCAAGGGGATACAGATGGAGTATTTTGAGATGGTCTGTATATGGCATGTATTTCAGGCCACTAATGCTCTTTGTGAGGTATTGCTGCAGGCTTTCCAGTTGTTGTAGTTGTCTTGTGAGGTACATAGCAAAAGTGGCGTTGTACTCTATTATAGTTCTAGTGAGTGATGAGTAGTGGGGAACAATGTCCTCTTCTCTTCTGCATGAGACACGTTTTGTGATGAGGTGTGCCACATAGTAGGGTTTCCTGACTACTGTGGGGATGTGATTATCACAGTTGTGTACAGTGTCCACCTGTGACCCAAGGTCTCTTGTCACACTTTCAGTGTTAAGTATACTATCGCCTATGTTGTAGTTCTTGGCTACAGAGTTTTTAGCAAAGGGGATGACAATGCACCTTTTGGCATTGAGCTAGAGCCCATGGCTTTGACAACAGACATCTGTCTCAGTGAAGCCCTTTTGTAGGATGTCCACATCTTTAGTGTTTACAATTGTGGCTCCTAGTTTGCAGTTCTCTGGAAACTTCAGTAGCCACAGACCTTCCATGTTAAAGTTTACTTCAGGGAAGTAGATACTAAACAGGACAAGACACAGGACTGGACCTTGTGGTACTGCACTCATCACTGGTCCAAAGTCATACTTGGAGTCTACTACTTTCATAGTGTGTGTTCTGTCAGTAAGCCTGTTGGCAGCCCATCTTGTGACATAGCAATTTATACCTAGTTTAGTGGGTTTATCTATATTTCCAGAGTGTGGGGTGGTGTTGTAAGCTGTGGCAGGATCAACATAGGCTGTGTGATCCACCATACCCTTGTTGACCTTTCTTTTGACTGTTTCAATGTCATCTATCAGGTTTAGGTGACATGATCTGCATTTTACAAACCCAGCATGGTACTCTCTGATGGGTCTGATAACTGATGAATACTCGGAACCCCCTTTGACATACATGCACAGACCTTGGCAGTTTGGGTGAACACATAGCATGATTTTCTGACAACTTTGTGAATGTGTTTCTGGAAATAGAGATGTCTATCCACATTTGTCCATAGATCCCTTATTATCACCTCTGTATTTGGCCTAAGTGTGTGAGCATGCCCAGTATGACCTTTCAGTATGTTGTTGCCTGACATTTGCTTTGTTTTTCAAGTGTGTGAGCATGCCCAGTATGACCTTACAGTGTGATGCTAAATGAAATCCACTACATTTGTTGGAGTGTGTGAGCACGCCCAGTATTGACATTTATACTACAGGTGTATGGAAAATCAAGTTGTATTTTCACAGCAGGCCTCACCTTTGTGTCATAGATCAACAGGGATCATGCTGTGCCTGCAGGGCTTCCATGAGACACTTTCCATAGACTTATCAACATTTCTACATACGGGGGAGGGGGGGGGGCAGCTATCCTTTGTACATTTCTACCCAGGGGCACACTTGATTGTTACTGTGGGTGTACATATGATGCGGGGCTCACATGACACTTATACACATTTGCTATGCCTGCACTGCTATGTACGGTACACCATTTCAGTCTGTACTGTTGCCTATAGTACTGGCTTGAGGCATACTACTGTACTACACTTCTTAGCGTCCAATGCCACATATATTAGATTGCAATTTCATAGCCTACACAACCCACATCACACTGCCTGGCCTGATGTTCTCTGTCTGCATAAGCCTGTGGGGGAGGTTACCCATATGCATCTTTAGGGGCATGTTACAGCATTTCTTTGTGTTTGCATTACTGTACAATTGTCCTGCTGTGTCTGTGCCACTGAAATGCTATCATGGCTTAGTGGTTCAGTACTGTAACTATAGAGCACAGTATCCTGGGTTTGAGCCCTGTCACTCCTTTTTATTTTCATGCTGGGCAGACCAGACTGCTTAAGGAACAGTAAAGCAACTATGAGCATGTTTACCTGACTTTCCTCAACTTTGCATGACTTTGCCCGACCTTGCCCAACATTGTTCAATGTTGCCCAACATTGTGATAGTTAGCACGGGCAGTTTTATTTGCATATACTAAATATTGGTAAATGCTGCTTAGCACTACTTTATATTGTTTAAGACATGGCAATCATGCCTCCGGTGGTGCTGCAGGGCTGCCTATGTTGGATGCACATACTACACTCCCTATACATGTTTGGAAACAGGTAGTGTCAAGTTAGGCATCCCTTTTATTTTATGTGTGAGTCAGAGAGAGGTATCATTTTCAGGGTTCCTACTGAGCCAGTGTATGTGCTATGCGTTGCCTCTTTGCCAAGGCCAAGGCATACTGGGCACACCTCCTTCTGCCTACTGGGACAGGCTCAGGTTGTTCCTCCTCCAAGTCATGCTGTGCCTATGCAGGCCTTGGCAACGGTGGGGGGCTGTTTGGCCCTGCCCCATGCTGTTCCTGCTGCAGCTGTTTTCGCAGGATCATATTGTGTAGCATGGCACATACCATGGCAATTTGGGTACATGTAGTTGGTGAGTACTGCAAGGCTCCACCAGATGTGTCCAGGCACCGGAACCGTGACTTGAGCAGCCCAAACACACGCTCAATTACATTTTGTGTTTGTGCGTCTGCCTCATTATGGAGTTCTTGTTCAGGTGTGTGTGCATTTCTGATGGGTGTCATCAGCCACGGCTCCAGTGCATATCCAGCATCCCCTACTAGGTGACCGTCAGGGATGTCCCCGTTGGCAAATGTCTGATACAGCTGTGTCAGATGCCAGATATGGGAATCATGGTAGCTTCCAGGGCAGCCAGCACACACATTCAGTATTATGCTCTGGGCATCGCACATGACCTGGCAGTTGATGGAGTGGAAGCCCTAGCGGTTGATGTAGGCCCTACCCCGCTCACCAGCTGGTGCTTTGATGTGTATGTGCGTGCAGTCAATTGCACCCACTACCTCAGGGTATTCTGCTATTTGCTGGAAGAGACGCATATTGCTGGCCAATACCTCACAGGAATTAGTGAATATACATGATCACCGACATGTGCTGACATGGCATTTAGGAACTGGTGCAGTACCCTTGATGCTGATGCCTGTGAAATCCCCATCATATCACAAGTTGGTCTCTGGAAGGTACATGTTGCTAGTATTCTTAGGCCAGCACATACCTTGGTTTCCACTGGGATGGGTTTCCCTCTGTTGGTTCTGTGTGTGAGGCGTGGCCTGCACAGCTCAACAATTTGCTACAGGAGCTCTCTGTCCACTCTATAGTGCTCCACTATCTCCAGCTCATCTTGCCCCTGGTAGGTTACCCTGGGTCTGTACACTCTTCTCCGTCTCCTCATTGTGGGTTGCTCAGCAACATTCGCAATGGCACCACCCTCAGCATCTTGCACATGTTGCTTTATAATAGCAATGGCAGCCCCTAACATTTTTTGTCTAAGTTAAGCTTTTTAAGTTTTCACCTCTCTTTGTATACTCCAGTGTTGCAGTGTTTCTGAGTAAAACATGGGGTAATGTTGTTTGCAGAGTTTTAAGTGCTGGGCTGGGCTGGGCTAGTGTACTGCCTGTGTAATTGGCTGATTCTGATTGATTTCACCTGGCAGCTCTGCTACTTCTCCTTGGTTAACTTCCTACTACTACTTTTCCTTCCTTTTCCCTTTCTGTTTCCACAGGGGGCAGCACCATGCAAACAAGCACAAACAAGCGCACACGCATGCACACAGCCTTACACAGGCTTACACAGGCTTAGGCAGGTGCACATGCATGCACACAGGCTTAGACAGCCTTACACAAGCTTACACCATGCACACAGTCTTAGACGGGTTTACAGGTGTGCACACACATGCACACAGTGTAAGCATCTTTGCAAGAAACTTTGGTGGTAGCCATGGCGTACACCTTTGGTTTCGGGGTTTCAGTTCATACAACTGTAGACATGCCTCTTCCAGTCCCGAGTAACTCACAGCAAACACATGCCACTCTGCTCCAATAAGCTTACAGTCTTTGATACATACCCCCCTCATGATGTCACCTATCTTCTACTCTGTTACTCCCCTAATCCTACTCTTACACTCTAAGGACATGGTTCACATGGCAGGGAAAATTTGGATTCACTATCCTTATACTCATTTGCATAGGATTGCCTACTAATGCTTGGTTACATCTCTCAGACTGAGCTTCCCCCCTTAGCAATCACTACTCAGTAGCCATGTTGTCTTCAGCCTGCCATTCACTTGCATGGCAGATGTATATTTTTAATAAAATGCCTGTTATTGGCTTTTATTTAATTTTTTTTCTGGTTTTTAGAGCGCCACACTTTTGCGCGGCACTGCGCTATGTTTAAACATCGGAGATCGGGGGGGGAAATATTTTTTATTATTTTGCAACACATATAAATGCCAATGGCCTTATATTTGGCCATTGGCATGCTTCCTCAACTGGATGCATCCTTTATTTGGAGCTGTCATTGCTCCGTTTTGCTATTTGCAGAACGGTACTCAGTTACCAACGGAGTACATTTCTGCAAATAACACTACTCTTACTCGGACAGGTTAGTATATCCTGGATCGCAAATTTACCTCATTTGCATAGCTTTAAGCAGCAAATGAGGTAATTTGCATAACCTAACACTGTCTGAGCAAGAGTTGTTTTAGGAGCTCTCATGCACGCCCCTGCCGGCTGTTCCTGGATTGCTCTGCAGACATATTGGCTGTGTGGAGTCTTACTCTACTCTTAGACTCTGTGCAAGCCTTCGGGAATCTAGCCTAGTGTAAATGATTTGTGTGTATATAGTTAAACACCCACATACATATGATTTTACTTTATTTTGCACTGATGAATTTAAAATTTTATAGATGAATTATTAATAACACCATAAGAGTGAAATCAAATCAAGTACTTATCGGTACTAAAGTTGCCCTGTGACCGTAGTCACAGGGTAGAAGCGATAGGGTTGTGTTGTCGAGTCTTATATAAGCTTAGTGCTTTGCTTATTTACTTCAATGTATTTAATTGATTAATTGTCATTTGTAAATCATGTGATTCCTTTTAATCATTGTAGTATATTTAACCTGGACGGTATTGTGTTCTGATTTTATCGGAAAAAGTCCTACCTAGGAGTAGGACGAAAAGGGCTTAATTAAGCCTTCTATACAGTGTCTACCTTTGATTCGATGTGGATTATTTTCAACTATCATACCTTGCTTGGCAGGCATGGGGCGAGAACCCAATAGCAGTGACTGCAGAGGACATCTTCATCGAATGTATTAACTGATGACAGCAACCTTTAAAAGACACTCCAGGCATATAGCCATAAGAAGGATTACACATTTTATTTATTTTCTTCTATTTTATTATTATTATTTCCTTTATTTTATGCTGTAGTTTTACATCACTGATACTGGAATTTTTAGGGCTGCATAGCACTGGATTCAAACCCTGATCCATATGTGGCAAAATGTACTTAAAGGGACAATCCCAGTGTTTAAAATTCGGGTCCACACTACTGCTGACCAAAGTAACGCCCAGTTTACCACGTCACTAATGTTTCCTCCCACAGTATCATTTTTTTTTGAATATCCTGTAACTCTTAAATTCCAATCCCGTTTTGGCTCCCAGTATCAACTACCTTTTGTTTTTATGTTCCTATCACTTTTCAATGGTGATTACACTCCCAACTTTTCTGCATCTTTGCTCTCTTGTCTGTGCACGGAGAATAACTGTACAGGTGGTCAGTCTGTGTCGTCTCTTTAGTGTCTTGAGTTTTCTTACTATTTTTTTTTTTAATTTGTTCATTTACTTAATTGCTGATATGCTTTCTTTATGAACGGCAGTGACCGATCATTTTAGCCGGCTAGAGGAGTTTACAGTTTGAAATGTAAAGGTTGCCACCCCTTTAGTAAACTACTTTCCACTTTGTGACATCATCATCTAATCACATATCACCTTACTTTGCTTACCTTGTCCCATTCCTGTTATGGTTCCCCACAGCAAAGTGAAAGGTAGTTGCTTTCTCTAGTTCCTACATTGTTATAGCAACACCTTAAAAAAAATACTAGCTGCTTGCATTAATTACCTAGAGCAGACGACAAAAGTGCTTCAGCCCAGATGGGAGCAAAAACTCCAGATCTCGGCTGAGATGTTAATGGCAACAAACACTCCCAAAATTCACGGTAATTGTTTCTACTTCAGAGGTTTTACACAGATACCTTCATGGACACTGTTAACAGTGCACGTTATCCGCAGTCATCTATTTTTATTTTTCATCAGATTTCACTAATAAAGTAGATAGGAGTTAGTTTGCTTGTGAGCTACAGCAGTAAGTCCTGGCACTATGTAAAGTAAGTGTGTGCAGATCAGTTACGTAGAGGATACAAGATTAGTGACTGGAGGCACCTGATAATCGGGGACAGTTTTTCTCTTGCAGAAAATTTTAATTGACAGTGGTCCCGATATATTTGTGGACAGCAGCAATCCATTCATTTTTTTCCTTTCATTGAGTAATTGGTGCTCATAATGCAGATTGCGGTGAGCATTCCTTTCGGTTGTACCTGCATTTGCAGAACGTCCGAACGTTCCTGATTTTGCCTTATTGTTTTGCCTTCTCCCTCCTAAAGCTTTTGATTTTCAGCCACACATTACTGTTTTATGTCTTATTATTCAGAAGCTTAATTGTGATGCAAAACCTGTTATTCTACAAATATTTTGAGTGACTTGGAGCTAGAGGAAGTATTTACCTACAGCAAAATAGGAATTAGAGAATGCCACGCCAGTGACGTCACCAATTAATATTTTTTACCCGTTGCCATTTACAACTCATGATCTGTATATACAGAAATCATTTAACTGGCATTCCATTTAGGTCCATGATTTAAGGGTTTACTCGTTTGTAAATGCCAGTTTGAAACAGTAAGGATCGCGAATCCAGCAATCTGTGACCTATAACAGGAGGTGATTTCAGGGCTTGCTGTTTTGCTAGTTAAGAAATACCACTTTGACCATTGTCGTCTTTTATTCCACTTGTGGTTTTACTTTTTTATTGTTTATGTGTGTGTGTGAATGTGTTTGTGTATGTCTCAGTAAGATCATCACCCGCAGCAGCTGCTTCAAAGAAAAACGCAGAGGAGTGAAGTTTAAAGCAGGAAGTAATTTCAGATTCTGGCTTCATAGTTAAAAAAACAGAATGGAAAAAAAGTGTTAAGGCACATCACCAGAAAAAAAATAATTATCTTCATCTTATGGTATGACCATGATTAAGACAAGGCCACCAGCTACAAACTGGTACCTGCCACACACATTACTGTTAAACATTTCTCCAGTCACCTGCCGCTTGCAATAATGCCGCGGTTGCGGTTCCGTCTTTCCGTAATTGCGGTAAAATCTTTTAATTTGTTTTATGGTTCCGTCTGTTTTTTTTCTGTAACTTGAGTTAAAAAATGGTTTCAGACACTGTGGTTTGCCATATTACTTCAGTAAAAACACATTCTTTCAAATGGGAGGGGATTGTGGACAGCATATGAATGGAAAATGATGAACAAGTGTGCAAGTATCCATCAGTATAGGAATATCCATAATTTCTGTTGCTTTATTATTATGGTATTGCCAACAACTGGGATGAAAAAAAAGATTTAAACTGTTTTACTGCTTTCTTTGTGATATGTTGCCTATCTGAGCACTGGTTCAATGAAGTATACCTCTCAACTGTCCAGGTTTTTGCCTCAGATCTTTGGTCTGGTCCTCATAAAATTTATGATTTTCTGGCAAATTACAGGGATGAGTTGAAGAATGAAGTCACTACATAATGATATAAATTTGTCTTTTAGACTGTTATTGTAGCACCTTTCTAAGGGCAATATTTAAAATATGTCCCTGTTTTGGGCCTTTGTCCCCCACTTTGTCAGGCTTTGTCCAGATTTTATCCAGTAAGAGGTTGTGAGGAATTTGCATTTCCTAAGATCAGATAAGTTAGGGTTCTACTGCATTTTCAGAAATGTTTATTTTATTTTTCATTTATTAATCAGTTAAGTTATGTGGCCATGGTGCACTCTTCATTCACAATGCAGTGCATAATGGTGAGAATTACATTAAATTTATTAAAATATATATATATGCATACTTTAGAGTAAGCAATCGATCAGAATGTTTTTTTTTTTTTTGGATGGGGAATCATGCAGCCAAAGAATCAGTGTACTAACCTGGTAAACAAACTAAATAACTAAATAAATAAACACACACACAATGGCAGAAGGTGCAATATACATGTCAAGAAAGTGATCACAGATAAAGATTGAACACCACTACTGAGCAAGTGTGCTGCTGTCCATGGTTAGCTTAAATCCTTCAATTCTTCATAACTAAGACATTATTTAATAAAGACATGCAGGTAGGTGTGAGTGTGTGTATGTGCCTTCTGTGAAGGTACATTGCCAGGCTGGCAACTCGTCACCATAAAAACTCCATTGCCAATCAATCTGCGGACTAGTGATCCACTGTGGCAGTCCCTACCCGGAGAAGCCGAAAGATTTTTCTTTAAACTTCGCCATTTTTTTCTTTCATATGTCATCATCAACATCCTCATCAACCCCCTTTTCCCATTTTCTACAAAGGGGTCAGGGTATCATGTTAACTGTTGCTAGCTCTCTCGATTCAGTGCCACACTCCTGCCTTTTTTGAAACTCATGCCTGACTGTCACAGATCTTCTTTTATAAACTGCATCCACCTCTTTGCTGGACGTCCTTGTTTCCTCTTATCTTCTTCCTGTCTGTCCCAAATCTTCTTCACCAGATTGTCTTCTGCTCTTCTGCACGTGTCCAAACCCCAAGAATTCCAAAAGGATAATTGGCACAAAAGAAACCAAAAACAAAGTAAAGTGCCAAAACTGCTGGAGCCACGGATGTCAGCAAATACTTTATTGATAAAATCCACAGAGCTTACACCAAATACAGTCCCCAATACACGTGTCCAAACAACCGTAATCTGTGCTCTTTGATCTTTTCTGAAATTGGAGTTACTTTGGCTTCTGCTCTTATGTCCTCATTTCTTCATCTGTTCCACAGTGTGCATCCTACCACCCTTCTGAGGCACTTCATTTCCATCACATCTAGCTTATTCTTCTGCTCTGCGATTACTACCCAGGTTTCTGTACCATACAGTAGTATTGTTCGCATCACTGTCTTGTACACCTTACTTTTCAGCTTCTTTGGTATTCTTCTGTCATAGACTGCACATGAGACTCTATGAGATGAAATGGATTGTAGAGTTACAAGCTCATCTACTCCCTGGACTCAATCCCAACTTACCTTTGAAACCAGCACTTAAAGGGGCACTGGCTCATTTCGTAAATCATTTCTTTTCCTAGGACCAAGGCATAAACATTGCCACCCACTTTGCTAATCACCGCCCTCTTTGAGACATCACACGTGATGTCACAAACAATCCCACCCACGGCATTAACTTTCTTTAAACATTTCTATTTCGGTCCTGTATGTAATCTGTGTAGAACGGAACACTTGACGTTTGAGTTCCCATGTAGCGAGTTGCTTCTGTATTGGACTTGCAGGTAAATTCAACAAGTTCTATTTACAGCACATTTAATAATTTGATTTATAAAGTAAGCCCCGGTGATTGTTTTTTTCTGCCTGTTTCTGTTGCTTAGTAAGCACAAGTATCAAAACTGCAACTGTTTTCCATTTCATTAGCAATTATAAAAGACAACTAAATGCCGTCTTAAAATGCTGCTTGTTACAGGAATTTGCCAGCACAGCTTTTATATTTCTTTGAAAATAAGTTTAAATTTTGCCACTTAAAAATCAAGAAATCCATTCATATTTGTTCCTCGCGTTCCCCTGATACCAGAACTCTATTTATGGCACCACCCCATGCCCCACCCACAAAACACGCATTCATAACCTCTTAACTTACTGTTCATCTTTCATCTTGCCCCGAGTTTTCATTTTTTTTGTGTGTTCTGCTACATAATTTATCCACCAGGTACATCACAGAATATTGCAGTTGGTCCATAATTGCCAGCATGTCATCCTTGATTTTTATCTTTCTTAGCAATACTTGTTGATGCATAACTTAGTATTCTATTAACATTTGCAATCAGTTGCTGTAATATTTAACAGCTGTTCCAACAGACATGTGCTTTTACTATATGATGTAAGCGCTAGAGATCAGCAGTCTCGGAAGAGCCGACCTCTAGTGCTTACAGTGGAGCCAATCTCTAGTGCTTACAGTGGTGTCTGTGCCCTATCTTCCATTACTTTCAGGAGTTATTACATGTATTGTTTTATAACAACACGTGTTTTACTATATAATATAAGCACTAGAGATCAGCAATCTAGAAGAACTGATCTTTAGTGCTTACAGTGGTGTATCTTTGTCATTACTAGCCTGATCTTTAGGGAAAGTGTTTGCTTTTCGGGTCCTTCCTCTAGTTATAACAGGGATCGATTCCAGTTGTCAAATTACCACCTAGGACAGCATAGCGCAAATTTCAATCTCTCTAACTCATTGCCCTCAAAACCAATATTCCCTTAGTATTGTTGATGTTATGCCTTTCGGCTTCTTCGGTTAGGGGTCGCCACAGCAGAACTCAGGTCCGCTAATGATTGGCAGTGGATTTTTACATTAAACTATAAGAAGAGTATCAACAATCCCTCAGTATTGTTGATAATATTCTTATATTTTGCAAACCTTATACAATTAACTCCACTTTCCTGCTTTTCTGTATCCTATGTTATAACCCCAGGCAGTGTACTACTGATTAATTGACAGGTGGTTACAGTAATGGTGAAAATCATTTGGCTGCAAAAAGGACCAAAATTATATCACTGGAAGAAGTACTTGGGGACAAGAATAGCTAACAAGCTTCCTTATTGCCTGAAAGGCAATGCAGAATGGCAAGAAACAAATGATGTTACAAAACTATCCCAAATTGTGTTTCAAGGCTACTAAAAATTATTTGGTGCTTGATTTAAATTGTGCACTCACTGTGTGATATACTGGGCAACTCCTTTATTAGAGAGCAGATTTTGACTATAACATCACACCTTAGGTCCACTTTATGTTTTTCTTGTTACCTTTCATCTTTAACCCATTCTAACTCTGCAGGATCTATCTCCACTTTTATGTCAGTGGTCTCTACAAATTAATTTGCAAACTGGTAAGGAAAAAAATCTTCTTAAATATTGCACCCTGAAACCATTATCCCTTCACCCTCCTTTTCAAAATAGCTGAGCCATGCATAGCCATACATCTATTTTTTTTATTAGAAAACTGTATTAACAGACATGGCATTCAAATTTATAACAGAAAAAAGCAACAGCATAACAGGTGCATGCATGTTCCATACACTTGTTTACAAATACAAAAAGAGTTATTTATATATTAAGAAAAGAGAAATAGCAGACATGACTAAAGAAGAGGGCACAACATTTCATAGAGAGCAAAGCTACCAATGTAACAATACTTTCTAAGCAATTTGGCCCTGGAGTAAGTAGCCGTGGCTGCAGTTATACAATATGAGGGGGTTCTGGATGATATTCCTCCTTACCCAGCCAATGACCTCCCATCCAAATGAAAAGTGTTTTTTTTCAAAAACATAGGCCCAATGCTTCAAGCAGACCAGTGCACTACTAAATGAGACAAAAAGTTTACCATCAAATCAGGGATCCAAAAGTGTAATGTTGTTTTGAAGAGTTTCATTAGCCCAAATGACATCTTGCTTATAAATAAGAGACGCCAAGCCAAAGTTTTTTTTTGGGGGGGGAGGGGCATCTGTTTAGGGTTTACAGTCACCAAGTGACAGTATCTGGAGTTGGGGTAACTTCAGTTTAGATCACAGGGGAGCTTACATCACTGCATACCTAATACACAGATACTTCCAATAATCTTTGTAAAGAAAGCCATTTTTTCTTGGTGGTACTGAAAAGAAGCAGACTTTCTCCCTCCCCCTCCTTCTTGAGTAAGCTTATCTGATCAGTGTATATTGCACGCCCAGTCTCCTGCATGAATAAGCCAGCCTTCAATTTGTAAAAGGGGTCAACCCCAGATTGATATCAGTAATATGTCCTATGCAGACCACCTCAAGGCTCTGTCCCTGTATCCTGTCTCCTACAGGCTTTTGAGGGGAGAGCTATGCCTGCATACAGGGCATTGTCAGACCCCACTCTGATGGACCTCCTCATATCCACAAAACAAATAGTACCAGAATTACCCATTCTAAAGACTTAAACCTTGCCTGTGATATAAATAGGACCTGCTGGAGAGATAGGTAGGTATCCCAGAGACAACCCTGTCTATGGAACAGGCTCCCCATCCATGTGAAGCAGAGTTCCTCCCTAACCTAATTCAAGTGCAATTGGATGAGAAACTGGAAATTCATCCCTGGTTTGGCAACTATGTCTCTAATGCAAACAGGTAACTTGTAAATGGTTCATCTCCTAGGCTCATGCTTACCCTTATCAAGGGAGCAGAAATTGTCAAAGATTTGGGATGCATGGCTAGCTTAAAAAGGCCCTTATGGTCATTAACCTAGTAAACACCTATGAACCTATGGTAGGCACGGCAACAAATCCTATCACTATATAAAGTGCACCACTGACTTAACACATCAGCCTGGGAATCTTGTGAGGGAGATACTGCTTCAGCGTACAAGGTGTGGATTATCTCTCAGCTGTAACATAAATGTAAAAGTGTCCGGTAAACAAAAATCACAGTCACCAGGATGTAAAAGATTTATTTATTTGATATTTGTTAACTGGGTTAGTCCAGCTGAGCCAGATATAAATAGATTTTTGCAAGGGCTTTCAACCAATAACACTACTTTCCTTGGGGCATTCTTCTTTTTATCCACATAAATCCCTTCAATTAACTTATGATTTTCCCTGCCTGCCCTATACAGATCAGGGAAGTCACCTTAAAATAAAGAAATAAGTAACTTAATTTAATTAATTAATTAAAATTAAATACCTTCATGGAAAGAGATCTTTTATTTTTTTATTTTTTCTGGCTTGGTTCATGTCATCCATAACAGGTTCAACTACATTACATAATCAGCTAATAAAGTCTAACTTGTTAGAAAGTGTGGAGGGCTGTGTTATTGTGTATATGTATGTATATGTACAAATATTACATAGATATATTTATACACACACCACACCCATACATACATATATTTATATATAGATACACCCAGGTACATTAAACATACATATACATACACACACACTATATATATATATATATATATATATATATATATATATATATATATATATATATATACACACACACACACACACACACACACACACAAACATATATGTATGTATGTATCATACCTCTCAACCTCTTTGAGCAAGAAATCTAGACAAAGCCATGAAAATGGGGGGACAAAGACCCAAACAGTATTGGAACTGTGTGTGTGTACATGTATATATAATATATATATAGAGTGAGAGAGAGTTACAGACACAAACATGCAAACATATATGTATATATCTATCTATATATACTCCCTCATATGCATATATAAACAAGCACACACATATATACATATACATATATACAGAAACACACACAGTTGTATATGTATATTCATACACCACGCACACATACATATCTGTATATATAGATACACACACACACTCACATGGATGCATAAGCATATCTATATATACAATTGCACAGGTAATTTTTCTTATTCTATTAGTGTCTTTTATCTAGTAATGTATTTTTACTGCTTGTAAAATTCCTGTATCCAACCATGCATTTTTTTATAATCTATATAATATTTTTACATGGGTAATTTTTCTCCCTCTTAATATTGTATATTTTACATTCTTATTTATCATTCTTTGTGTGGAGCTTTTCTCTCTGGGCCTCCACTGAAAGTGGGTAATCTGTACCTTATTGGATTTTCCTGGTTATCAAATGTCAAATAAAGAAAGAAAGAAACAAATATATATATTATATGGGTCTACTTCAAATGTATGAAAACCCACATTATCAAAGATGACATTGCCGACATGACCTCACCGAAACATAAATTTAATAGACGATTACAATGCCTAAACATTTCAAAGGGTAAGTATCCAGTTAGCCACCACCTAACAACAAAACACACTGCACTACCTCAAACCCACCCAGATATGGGGCTATGCCCCCCACGTCCCCCCTAACTAAATATACCAAACTCTGGGATCGCACTACAGTGGGTAAAACGGCAAATTTCCCCTGGTTGGCTACATGGATACTTACTCTGTGAAATCCTTCGGCATTGTGTTTGTCATTAAATTCAGGTTTTGGCAATGTCATCTCGGAAATGTTGTTTTCAGTTATGTGGATTTTCATTCATTTGAAGAAGACCCATATATACATATATGTCAAATATATATATATATATATATATATATATATATATATATATATATATATGTATACTTCCCTTCTCCACCACCACCCCTCCCAGATACTTGAAACTGTAAACCTGCTCCACTACTTTCCCTTCTATCTCAATTCTCAGCTTCTTCTGATTTCCCCCATTTGCTGCTATTACAACTGTCTTATCCATAGTTTCATCCCATGTGCTTTCAGTGTTAATTGTGTACTCCAGTATATCCCGTCAAAGCAGGTAAACCCAAACCACCCTGTTCCATGGGGAGAATAAACTCATCCCAGTAAAAACTGTACAAATGTTTTATAGATATATATACATATATATTTTAAATTGCTGATCCCCGTGCACTATCCATATGCAACATGTACCATACTTATGAATCTCACACATAAGTAGTAATAATTTCTTTTATTTTTTATTGTGTTTTATTTATGGCATGTTTTATAACATATTTTTCTGTTTTGTTAATTTTATTTGTTTCATTGTGTATACTTTTTAGACTGTTTTTACAAAACACTGGAATAAACATAATTAATCTTGAAACTAGTTGTGATTGATAATGAAAAAAATGTGACTCAGTCCACTGATATGATAAATAATTACAAATGAGTTAATATCTGATTAGGAACAGTGTAAGGAGAAGGTCAAATAAAATAAAGGTAATCTTTAGTAGCAATGTTCCAAGATGGAATGTTTTTTCAGTATCTTCAGGAAGGCCAGGAGAGATTATCTTTGTAACTGGTGATTATGATAGCTTTGAGCTGTAAAGATCTGTTAATAGTTTGTCACTGTGTTCTACAAGTATTTGTTTAAAAGTATTTAAAGAATATAACTTCTGAATGTTCTTCTTTGTCATTTAATGGGATTATTTGCAACAGTAATGGTCAGTGGGGAAGAAATCTGGGTGTAAAAAGTTAATGTTATTTAAACATCAACTAATGGAGGAAAGTCCTATTATAACATACAACTGACTTTAGCTGATCTCAAAGTAAGCTTTTTAAAAAGTGTCAAAGGAAAAATATACTTTAAAAATGATCAAAACACGGTAGGTTCAGGTTAAGGCACTTTAATCTTGCAGCAAGGAGACAAAAATGTGCTAATACAGAGTCTGTCTAACCAGAAACAGGAAATGCATTCATTTTTATTGGTTATCAAATTAATGCTGTCCTACCATGCTGACGTAACAAATTACCACCTTTTCATCATCATCTGCTGACCATCTTTCCCATGATTTTCTGCTGATTTAAACAATTTTTGTGTGAAACTTCCTGAGGAAAACAACATGGCCTTGGTTACTTTCAGTTAGATACTTGTTATGTTACATTCAAGATACTATGGCTAAATCAAGCACAATGCTAGCAGTTCATTTCTCTAATAATCCTTTGTCTACCTTATCTCTAAATTACTGCAGCTGCAGAGGTTCCCATCCTCTGGACAAGGCTGTTTGTCTAGAATCATTACATTTATAATATAGCGTAGTGTTCATTCATATGCTTCTGACCTAGCAGATTAACACCTGCTTCTCAAGTACATTTCCACAAGGCATAAACAAGACTATTGCTGTGCTAGCAGTTACTAGGTCAGAGGGCAACTTGCAAGTTTCAGTAAGCATGCTGCAGTTTTAGAAAAGCATCTTTTCAGTCTCATATGAAACTCAATTTGTATAAATCACAGTGCATGAAAAATAGAATGAAAAGCATATTAAAAAGACTTGATTATTAATTTGGCATTAAGCATACACACATTAATACATATTTTTCTAACATCTCCCTCCTGTTAATACTTTTTGTTCTATTTTCAAAAAAGGATAAACAGTTTGCTTCTTTTCCTAACCTCTTCCATTCAGGATTTGCAGTTAAGAAAGTCATTCAGTTTAAACTTCTATGAAAATGTCTCACATTCTAGCAGCTCTTCAAATTCAGTACTTTGATACATAGTCTCAGATACGGATATATCTATGAATTCTTTAATTAATTTCTTCATGCAGGGGATTCCACAACAAATATAAACTCCTATTAGGAGTAATCCTACCCCAATAGCAATCAATATGTTCACAAAAATGGAGCCCCACCCCCCCGAAGGCATTCTGAAAAAACTCTGTCAGAGGATTTGGGCCTGGTTTGGTCATGGCTGACACTTGCTGAATCACCTCGAGATGGTCGTTGATCTCATGCTGATGGTCAGGAATGAACGCACAGCACTCTTCTTTGATTAAAGCGCAAGTTCTGCCTCTCGCCGCTAGGGTGAAGTCAAGAGCCATTCAGTTTTGAAGCACTACAGTTGTTCATAGCATTCAGTTCATCAGTTATCAATTCAAGGGCAGAAAAAGTTGCATTACTCATTATTTCAAGAAGTTTGGACAGTTTTCGCAGCTCCCATATTGATTTGACTCCGCCATACATGGGTGATATACCTGCCCATGATATAACAGCATCACTCAAGTCCATGTGCACAAGTTTGGTTCCCACATTATGATGGTCTTTCCACCCTGCTTCGATTCATCCCACTGGATTCCCAGGTTTCTTAACAGTCTTTTTGGTTACGTCTCGAGTATTTCGAATATTCCCCTGTGGCAAAACTGCAGTGTGTCGGATGGCCGGAACCAGGTACCCCAAAAAACAACTGCCAGACCAATTCTCAGGTAACCATTTATATGCCTTTTTACCACATACAAAATAACAGTCTTCTACCTTAGTTATTACTTTGTTACGAAATGACTGCCCTGCATGAAACATTTTCCTATCTATCACTGACAACTGTTTGAAAAGTACAGGATTATGCTGTACCTGATCAAGAGTTTTATGCATAGATTTCAAAAATGAGTCATAATCTGTACTACAAGATCCGCTTAAATCATTTGGTTTTCTATAACATTTATACTGTACTGTAACATTGCATTTACTCCATCCAACTTGGATGGAGTCATTTTTATAAAAACATACAATTCATTTTTGTGTCACAGGCAAATACAGTGCTACCTTATCTTGTGCTTTAATAGCGACTGTGTCAAATACCAGATTTTCCCAGTTCTCATTGACCCCTAGGGGGATAGCAGTCATTAATAAACCCCCGTATGCTGTTGGTATGGCCGTACAGACCCAGCAGTTCGAAACATTAAAAGTCTCTGCGTACACACATGTAATTGCCTGATAAGTGTTAAAGTTCGGATGCCAGTCTATGCTTGGTTGATTACGTCTAATCAGTTCAACCTTTGTGGCAGGAAAAAAGAACGGCCACAGCAAAAAGAACAGTGTGATCAATACTGCAATAAAAACAATCATACAAGTTTTCTGAGGTTGCTCAATGTCTCTACTCACTCTGTATCCGGCCATTTTGTTCTTGTTGTGCAACAGTAACAAAGTTTTTGTCCAGTTCAAAGTTTTTAACCAGTTTACAGTGTGTCAAATGAATCCAGGAAGCTCGCTGTGCGATCTTGACTGCAGTGGGTGTTAGCAGTAGTACCTGGTACGGACCTTCCCACTTCGGAGAACTCCAATTCTTCCGTTTCACAATCTTCACCCAGACCCAAGTGCCTGGGGCTACTGGTGCTTCCGATTTCGATTGCTCTTGATCTGAAACAGAATTTAACTGCAAAAGTTTGTTATTCAAAAATCGCCTCATATATCCTGCAAGTAAACTGTCAGCCTCCTGCTCTGTAGACTGAGGTGTATAATATGCCCTCCCAAACAAAGTTTCAAAAGGAGTTAATCCCTTTACATTTGGAACAGTTCTCATGCTCAACAGTGCTAAAGGCAAACAGTGCATCCAATTTTTCTGTGTCTCTATCAATTTCCTAAGCTTATTCTTCAAGACCCCATTGTGCCTCTCTACTAGCCCTGCAGATTGAGGGTGGTACCACAGTGGTTCTTTAACGATATTCCAAAATAACGACTGAGTTGTTGGATTGTTTGGTTCACGAAATGTGTCCCGTTATCACTATAAATCTTTTCTGGTATACCAAATCTGGGTATAATTTCTTTAACGAGGACCTTTGCAACAGTGGCTGCATCTGGATTTTTAGTTGGAAACGCTTCTACCCATTTGGAAAACATGTCTATAATAACAAGGCAATACTTCTTATTCTCACATTTATTCAATTCTATGAAATCCATACAAATAGTATGGAATGGATATGGTGGTGTAGGAAAATTCCCTCGCTTAGGCTTCATTGCCCCTTGTGCATGATGCTTGTTACCAACATGGCATGCTGCACAAAAATTTTTTGTATAGTTTGTAAACCTGTAGATTGTAAACACTCGATTCACTAACTGTACCATCCCCCCTGTTGAGACATGGCTCTGCCCATGGCTTAACAAGCTGCATATCTAAACAAATTAGATGGCAAAATCGGTTTCTTTTCCTTGGAGATGTACAGTCCCTTTTCGAGGATTGCTCCTCGTTTTATCCACTTTTGTTTCTCAATATTTGTAGTAAGTGTCTGCATTGTTTTTAACATTTCTAAATCTAAAATCTCTGAGGGTTGTAATTCCTCACTCAAAAGAAATGTTTCTGTGGCTGAGGCTGCCTGCTTTGCAGCTGTACCAGCCCGTGCATTACCTTTTGAAATTCTATCCTGTTGTTTTGTATGAGCTACGCATTTGCAAATAGCTACTTTTTTAGGTAACTGAATTGAATCTAACAAGTCTAAAATAAGTTGCGCATGATTAATCGGTTGACCAGTAGATGTTATCATTCCTCTATTTTTCCACTGTTGCGCAAAAACATGTACAGTAGAAAAAGCATACTGACTGTCAGTATAAATGTTAACTTTCTTACCTTTTGCTAAGGTACATGCCCTTGTTAAGGCAATCAATTCTGCTGCTTGTGCAGATAAGTTGTGTGGTAAAAATCTTGCTTCTAAAGTTTCAGTATCAGAAACGACTGCATACCCCACTAGGTTTTGTCCTGTAGGACCCCTCCTGCACGAGCTGTCCACATAGCATGTCACCTCGGCATCATCCAAGGGAACATCCGTGAGGTCTTGTCTAGGTAATGTCTTTTGTTCAATCTCCTGCAGGCAGCAGTGTGGTATGCCATCTGCAGGGGTTGGAAGCAAAGTTGACGGGTTCAAGGTTGTACATCGTTCAATTGTCATATGAGGTTGGCTCAACAGTATGGTCATACAGGAAAGATGCCTAGCTGGAGAAAGATATGCTACTTTTTCTTGCAGTAAAATAATTGCAACTGCATGAGGCACTCTCAATGTGAGAGGGTGGAATAACACTACTGAGGCTGAAGCCTGCACTGCCATTGCAGCTGCAACTACTGCTTGTACACAGTGGGGCAAGGACCATGCCACTGGATCTAACTGTGATGAATAATAAGCTATGGGGCGTTGTTTGTGCCCATGTTGCTGTGTCAATACTGACAGTCTGGATAAACTGCTTGTTATAGTTTGGTAATCCTAAAACTAAGGATGATGCTATCAATTGTTTCAGCTTACAGAAAGCTTCTTCTGCTTCAGGTGTCCATTGTAATAAATTTTGTGCTGCCATCGGCTTTTTAAATATTAAATCAGCCAGTGGAGCAGATTCCAAAGCATAGTTTGGTATCCAACTCCGACAAAAATTAGTAGTTCCCAGGAAGGACATCATTTCCTTTTTGGTAGTTGGTCTAGATGCTTGTAAAATTGCTGTTTTTCTGTCTTCATCTAATATTCTACCTTCTTTGGATATTACATATCCCAAGTACTTAACTTGTTTTCTCCAAAGCAGTAACTTGTCTTTGTTTACTTTGTGACCTTGAGTAGCTAAAAATTGTAATAAAGCTATCGTGTCCTCCTTGCATTCTTGCTGGGTGGGGGCTGCCAGCAGAATGTCGTCTACATAAAGCAGAATCTGACTACCTTTCGGTGGGATAAATCCCGCCAGGTTGCTTGCCATTTCCTGTGCAAATATTGTTGGACTTTCACAATATCCCTGTGGTAATCTGGTATATGTGTACCGCTTTCCCTGAAATGTAAATGCAAACCAATATTGGCTGTCAGGGTGTATCGGTATCGAGAAAAATGCATTACTAATGTCTACCACTGAAAAATATTTTTGTTCTGGCTTTAAATCATTCAGTAAGGTGTGTGGATCTGGCACCGTTGGTGCCCTAGGTATAACTGCATTATTCACAGCTTGTAAGTCTTGGACCATACGCCATTCCCCGTTTGCTTTCTTGACAGGAAATAAAGGTGCATTACATGGTGAATCAGGGGATTATATTAAGACTCCTTCCTTAAGTAAGGCTGCTATGATAGGCTTGATTCCTACCTTTGCATCCTTTCTCAAGGGATACTGTCTTTTCTGGGGTCTAAAAGCTGACTTTGGCGTTATGGTAACTGGTCCTGCTGTTCGTATTAGTCCTACATCTGATTTCCCTGCTGACCAGAGAATGTCTGGTATGTTTTGCAAGGCTTTTTCCTCTTCTTCTAATAAGAGTAATACTCAGCTATTCTCATTAGCCTGTGAGTGCACAGCTGGGTGTGTCTGTGTGATCCAATTCAATTTCTGTTTCTGTACTCCTTGTTCGGAGAGCTCTAATTCTGTCTGCTTTTCCCACCTTGTGACTTTCTCACCTAAGTCTGCCCATTTTAAAGTTTTGTTCTTAGTTAAACTAACATGTGGCAGTCGATTAGATTTGTAAAGTGCTAAAAATTCCTGGGGCAATAAACAGCTTGCTACACTGTTCCCTTCTGCATCCCAGTACAAGTTTCGCAATACTAGCCTGTTTGCATGGTTTTGAAACAATTCTTGTTCATAATCTTTATCAGGTCCTGGTCTATTACAGTAATATAGAGTACAATGCAACAAATGCTGTTTGTCAATGTCGAGGGAGGGGAACTTGCTGATGGCTACGTTCATCAGTTCTTCGGTTACTGCCCCTGGACCAGTCGTAACCAAGTACTGGCTGTACCAATAATACATTTCACCCTCCGGTCACACTACAAAAGTGTCCATTTGTCGCTGTGCTTCCATACCCTGCATGGTTGGAACTATGACTATGCCAAATATCTGCATCAAATCTCTACCCAAAAGATTTACTGGGCATTTTGCAGAAACTACATTTTTACTTTTCTGAGTCATCCCTGATATGGGGTCTTTTATTGTTATGTCATGGGAGAGTGGCTCCCGGTACAGCTGTCCATTAGCTGCTTTCACTAATATATAATCTGGTGATTCATCACCCAGAGACTCCCTATGCTGTGGAACAAAATCCCGGTACATGTGAGGCAGAGCACCTCGCTGGCCTTGTTCAAGAGGAATCTTGACCAATGGATGGGGGATCGCAGATATACCCCAGGGATTACTTCAGTGTCATTGCTTGACAGAGGCACAGCAAAATAATAGGCATAGTTTTATTCAAACTAAAGGGGTGGCGAAAGCCAAATAACTATGGGCTAGGCTTATAAATGCCCTTGGGCAGATAGCCTAGTATGAACCTATGAACCTATGATTCTGTATCTCCTGGTAGTTTGGAAGGGTGTATCAGGGTTCGTGAAGCCCCTGAGTCACACAAAAATTTAACTTCCCTCCCCTCTACCAGAAGCGTCACTTCTGGTTTTGTGTCTGCTAAGTAAAGCTCTAAGCTCAAAAGAGCTAGGTCTAAAATGTCATTTTCTTCTACGTCTGTGTATTCATATACATCCTCTACCCCTTGTGTCACATCCGCTTCTCCTGCTATCACATTTACACTTACCTTTCCCTGCTCACTCTCTTCTAATGATTCCTGACTATCATATAGTCATTCCTCATCCTCCTTATTTTCTGTAGTCGCCTTCTTGTTTAGCCTGCAATCCCTTGCTAAATGTCCTTTTTTCCCGCACTTAAAACACTCACCCTTTTTCTTTCTTTCCTCGAAATCTTCTGATTGTTTATTTCCCTGGGTATTTTTCTTACCCTTTTTTCCAGTTTGTACTACAAATACTTCTGACCCATCTTCTGCTGAAAATACTTGAGTTTTCTTTTTCTTTTTACTTTTAAAATGTCTTTCTGCATGTCTAGCATATTCAAGTAATGGCTGTAATCTACTTGTTCGATGATCTACCATATGCTTTGTAATAAAGCTACTAATGGGAGTTATACTACCCTTCAAGAATGTGTTCTTTAACTGTTGTTCATATGAAGAATCATGTGTCTGGTTTTCTGGTATCTGCATTCCGCAGTGATTATTAAAACACTCTAACAGTCTAGCATAATATCTATCAACTGTTTCACCTTCCTGTTAAATGCATTGACTAATGCAAGTCCAATCAGCCCTAGGCTTCCACTTTTCAGAGATTCGGTCTGTTAGACCTTTCACTCTGCCATCCAGTTCTGCATTAGTATGTGGGAGTGGTCTAAGTTGTGCATCACGAGGATTCCAGTCGCCATTAATCATGTGCCAATCTGGACCCACAATTTGTCTAACTACTTTTTCTACTTCCTCTCCATTTAAATGGTAACTTAATCTCATACCCTGTAAGTCTTCTAAAAATGTTCTAAAATTCACTTTTGGGTGGGAATACCTTCCGTGGCTTTCCGGATATCTTCCGGTGTCCACGGTCTATAAATTAAAAGAGTCGGATCTTGTGCTGCCTGTCCTGCCTGAGGATTCGGTACTTCTATGAGCGGACACATCTCTTCTTCACTCATAGCCTGTGATGCTCTATTTAATTCATTTAATTCAATTTCCCTCCTCAAGTCGCGTGTTCAAGACCTGGTCTCGATAGGATCCCTGACAAACGGTTGTGCTTTTGCAGGGACAGCTGGGTATAGCGGAGGTGGATCAGCTCGTCCACTCGCTTCATATTCTGGTAACGAAAGTGGTGGGGGTGAAGGAGGGGCCATTGCTCTTACTAAGTTATTGTCTTCTTTGTCTAAGAACATTGTCTTTGAATTTTTAATTCTCTGCTCCCTACGATTTGCTTCCTCAAGCCACCTATGCGCCTGAGGGACTCCTAATTGTCTCTGCTTTTTTAATTGACCTTTCACGTCTATTTTTAACTGTTTTACAAGTTTCATAAGTGCAAGTTTATCTAAATTACCCTCAAATTTATACTTATCGACCCATTTGGTGTAATATTTAACATTATCGGCACGCTGTAATTGCATATACTTCGCGTCTTCAGTTAGGGGTGTGTCCTGGGAACTTTTTGTGCACTCATTTCCCATTGGTGTCTTAGCTAAGCTGTAAATTGTTACGTAACCCTTTCTCTATCACGTGGTACCACAAGTCTACACCTTTTCACAGTTTATCTAGAATAACTGTCTACCTATTCTGTTTCCCTGATCTATGACAAAAAACAGTAACCCCTTTTTCTGTCCCTAATTTGCATACGCAAATTTACCTGACAAAAAACAGTTCTGTAACTAGTCCCTGATCTTAAAACAGAAATAAGGTAATTCCTCCTTACCTGACCCTCCGTGAGTTGATCCACCGGATCGTTGACTCGTCCTCCAATCCCAGATCAGAAACAGTGGCTGGCCTCTTTCGAACGACAATTCAGTCGGAGGTCTTTCAAAACAGAAGAGCCGATTTGGCCTCTTCTCCGTACGGATGCATGCCACCAGCCCAATTCTGACCTAGGCCTAGAGCGAGAGATACATTTCCGGTCCGAAGGACCAATCTGTCAAAGGAAAAATATACTTTAAAAATGATCAAAACATGGTAGGTTCAGGTTAAGGCCCTTTAATCTTGCAGCAAGGAGACAAAAACATGCTAATACAGAGTTTGTCTAACCAGAAACAGGAAATGCATTCATTTTTATAGCTTATCAAATTAATCC
This sequence comes from Protopterus annectens, assembly GCF_019279795.1. NCBI lineage: Eukaryota > Metazoa > Chordata > Ceratodontiformes > Protopteridae > Protopterus > Protopterus annectens. The sequence goes on from NC_056735.1 coordinate 205,063,318, forward strand.
TGTCCTACCATGCTGACATAACAGATTACCACCTTTTCATCATCATCTGCTGACCATCTTTCCCATGATTTTCTGCTGATTTAAACAATTTTTGTGTGAAACTTCCTGAGGAAAACAACATGGCCTTGGTTACTTTCAGTTAGATACTTGTTATGTTACATTCAAGATACTACGGCTAAATCAAGCACAATGCTAGCAGTTCATTTCTCTAATAATCCTTTGTGTACCTTATCTCTAAATTACTGCAGTTGCAGAGGTTCCCATCCTCTGGACAAGGCTGTTTGTCTAGAATCATTACATTTATAATATAGCGTATTGTTCATTCATATGCTTCTGACCTAGCAGATTAACACCTGCTTCTCAAGTACATTTCAACAAGGCATAAACAAGAATATTGCTGTGCTAGCAGTTACTAGGTCAGAGGGCAACTTGCAAGTTTCAGTAAGCATGCAGCAGTTTTAGAAAAGCATCTTTTCAGTCTCATATGAAACTCAATTTGTATAAATCACAGTGCATGAAAAATAGAATGAAAAGCATATTAAAAAGACTTGATTATTAATTTGGCATTAAGCATACACACATTAATACATATTTTTCTAACAAAAAGTCTAACAAACGTTTTGTATCATTTGAAGGCAAAAGGAAAACATAGCCATCTAAAATGGTTATCAAATTGTGTTATAATCACTATTGATAAAGTCCACCTCAAAGTCAGGGACCACTCTACTACAGCTGAGGCAACATCTGAGGCTTTTCAGAAAGGGAACCTAGAGGTGCTTACTTGGTCTTTACACACAGTAGGTATCTTAGAGATACATTTTTTGTGTGTCAGTCAGACAGCAGACAGAATCTAAAATTTTGCATTGGGATTTCTTAATTTCTAGCAGCTATAATAAGGCCAGAGAAAGAAACAGTGATACTATGATCATCGACCAAAGACTAAAATAAAAGACTGCTGGATTTTTTGATGGGGGTAAACACATTTTGGGCATAATTAATTTGCTACTCATATTGGCAAAGAGCCCTTGATGATCGTCTCAACTAAGGGAGATACATTGTTTAGTTAAAGACCCAAGTAAGACATTCAAGATCAGAAATGTTTTTTATTTTGTTTTTCTTGTCCAGAAAAGTGGGATTAAGCAGCATATAGCCCCTTTTCAGCAGTGATCTGGAGAGGAAAAACTCCACAGTAAATATCATGCATACACATAATGGCAGCTGTCCTGCAAAAGAGCACCAGAAAATGAATGTGACACTTGGGGAAACTAGTCATTGAATGACCACTCATCCCCCACATGAATCAAAACTTCATGACTGACTCGGTTAGGTGGGACTTACCTAAACTATCATTACATGATGGCCTACTGTACTATAGCACACCAGAAATTCCGTAATTGGTATGTCTATAGTTATTAGGCAGGAATTTTATGGCAAGAAGTGCAATAAGTAAATCACATTGGTATATTGTACACAGGTCTGTGTAAATGATGGATGGTGTGCAACTATACAAAAACTGCAATCAGAAAAACATAACATGCACACATATGAGATATACATTTCAGAAGCAGTCAAAATGATGCAAGCAATTCACTCAAAAATAATATGTGTGTCCAATTTACAAGTAACCACAGTCCAGAAAGGTGCTAATACACTGTTCCCATGAGGTACAATAAAAGGAAAATACAGAGCCATTTCAAACATTTGGTTCATAGGTACTTCTTTTCCTACTAAGGCCTACAGCCAGGGAGACCATTAAGAAGATCAGCCACATTATGTGGGGGATTCTAATGATTTTCCATTTAACCATATTTTCAGTACATATTAAAAGTGAAGATTGCTATCACCTATCCAGTCATCCACACTGGTTTTCAAAGATATCTGGGGTAGTACTCTGGTTAATATGCAAGAGCAACATATCCATAAATTATGAATCTACATGCTCAGTCTTGTTTTCACCATTTCACATCAACACTGGTGAGGTAAGATCAAAAAGCTGCCTAATTCAACCTAAAATCTACTTGGAAAACCCAGCAAAACCTTTTACAGTTAGAAACTATTCTAACACAAATGGTGGAGTTGGAGGCTGATATAACGGTTAAAGGTGCTTACCTCATAAAATCACAAGGAATAGGATTTGATTTTCACCTTTGGGGGGGAGCTTAACTATGCTTAAAATGGCCTACAGAGGCAGCTTGCCAATTAATTGCGTATGCACCTATTAACCTATGTCATGTTAAACAACAGTTTTCCAAAATTCAATGCCCCACCCAACCCAGAGTTCACAACAGCCTATGCACATTTTTTTACATACACACTGTACAAACATGGCTGCATAGAAGCTGCTGTACCTACCAGATGTAAGCCCAAAACAAACCCCAAAAGAAACCACACTGGTGGAATCCTAACCATGACAGGGTACATAACAAAAGAAAAAGTAATGACCAAATGTCATATTGATAAGAGCTCACTAATAAAACTAAACAGGAAATTAACAGGAATAATTAAATCCAACTAGGCCAGTTGCAAGGTCGAGATAACGTCTTATGCTAAAAATGTCCACAAGGCCTTGCGCAGCTATTTCCAGTACCTCAAAGGTATCATGCAAGATTGTGCAGAACTGGCAGTAAATGGCACCACTTTCACTGAGTAGAGTGACATAACGAATCTTCTAGCTAAAAATTTCAGCTCAAAGATTACCCCAACACCACACTGCCACCAACTGTGAAATCCCTGTCAGCATAACCTCCAACTATCAGCAAGGAGCAGGTCATAGCAGTGCTCACAAAGACTAAAAACACAGCCTCAATGGGGCTGATAATATCCCAGGTTGCCTCTTAAATAACCTGAAACATGACCTATCAGGATCATCTGAGACACTTTTCAACTACAGCTTCAAAACAGGCAATGTACCAAGAAAAGTAAGGACAGCAAAAATGATCCCCCCCTCCAGAAGGGTGGGTCATCAATGGATCCAAAAAAAGTACAGACCCATTAGTCTGAGTAGTCTAATATGCAAAGACATGGAATGAATTATCATGGGAATAATAAACTAAAACATTGGCATCCTAAGGTGACTGGACCCACCCCAGTTTGGTTTTGTCAAATGAAGGGCATACCTACTTGACTGGGTAGATTTTTCTGAGAAGATAACCAAGGCAAAAGGTGAAGGGAAAATGCTGCATACTGTCTACCTACTGTCTACCTAGATCTGCCTAAGGAGTTTGATACCATATCTCACTAGGGTAATGTGGGCAAACCCACCAAACTAGGCATAAATCCTTACACAGCTCACTAGATTGACAGCTAGCTCACTGGTAAGACCCAGGAAGTAAGGATTGGTGAGACCAGCTCCACCAAGAGGCAGGCCACCAGTGTAGTATCACAGGGCTCAGTATAGGGCCTACTCCTGTTTGGCGTCTAATTCTCAGAAGTCAAGAGTAATGTCAAGTGCTTCTGTCTCACCAAGTTCACAAATGACTGCAAATTGGGAGCCATCATAACCCCCCCCCCCCCGACATGAACATCCTGCAAGAGGGTCTAACACAGACAACAGCAAATTAAAACAAACTGCAAATAAATGCAGTATAGTGCCTTTTGGGAAAATTTCTACTCAGGCAAATTACTCCATTGATAATTTGTCCAAAATGTTGAACACACTTTCAAAAGGCAGCATCTTCAGGGGATCTAAAAATGATTTCAATAGAAAGATGATGACATTCATGCAGCATTACAGTCTACATTACAAATACTACTCCTTGCTTTACTACAATGCATTGTTGAATGTTTTATTTATAGATACCATGTTACTTATTTGAATTATTTGCTCTCAAAAGGCAACAAAATAAATAAGGGTGGCACTGGGTCTTGACTGCTACCTGCTGAACTAATGGCACCAAAGGATCCAGAGCTTGTGCAGCAGAGAGGGGGAAGAACAGCTGGAAAAAGACAAAATTATTAATCTTTAGGTTGTAAATACAATTTTTTAATTGATGAAACTGCTAACTACCTAGTACAGATACTGACAGTTTTTTTTTTATGTTATTGGTGAAGCAATTTTTTCCTCTGGGAAAAACATTTGCTTATGTGGCCATTCGAAGTTATGGTAGTTTGGTGTTTACATGTTGATGAAAGGGTGTTCGATGGACAGCCCTTTCAACAATGTAATACAGACCCACTTGTGGACATATGTATGCAAATATATATGTGTGTGTGTGTGTGTGTGTGTGTGTGTGTGTGTGTGTGTGTGTGTGTGTGTGTGTGTGTGTGTGTGTGTGTGTGTGTGTGTGTGTGTGTGTGTGTGTGTATATTTTTGTCTATATGCCTTTTACATATGATCCGCAAAGTGAACTGTTGTGCCATTTGTGCAAACAGTATTTTTGTGTGAGGATCTTTTTGAACAATGTAGAATTTGGTCAACTAAGTTAAGTGGGTTTTTGTTGGGGCTGGAAGTTAATTGAGAGAGTGTGTGTGTGTGTGTGTGTGTGTGTGTGTGTGTGTGTGTGTGTGTGTGTGTGTGTGTGTGTGTGTGTGTGTGTGTGTATTTGTTATGGTTAGAGTTAGGGTTCCGTGAGGGAACAGACTTAGTTTATGAATCTCAATCTCTATTGCAACATAAGTGCAATATGTTGGAGGTATAAGTATGTATCACAGAGAATACCTAATGTATGGAACCATTTTTCACTCCACATAAAGTGAAGTACTTCTCTAACTCTTTTCACATAAAATTTCGGACAAATGGATTCCACAATTTCAACCCCAGTTTGGCAGCCATATCCATCATGGATAGGGGCAACAAGTAAATGTCCCTTCATATCCTTGTTCAACCTGCCACTGGGCTGTTTTATGCAAAATGGTTTAAAATCTCCCATGGGAATATAGCATTGGGCTTCTTAAGATCTTCTTAAATCACTAGTATAATGTATCCCTATTAACTTTAATTATTACGGTACATTTCTTGGGTTCTCTCTATGAATGAAATATCCTGGCCAAGTCAAGGTAGGTGGTTTTACTGTTTTGCCAACACACGTTGTCTTGGTGACCTTCTCAAAGAAGTCCACCAGGTTAACTAGGCTTGATCTGCACTTCAAAAACAATAGGTTGGATCCAGTGCTTGAAGGTTTTCTATGTACCTTAATAATCAAACCTGGACCAGTGGATGGAAATCAGAAATGCACCCCAAGGTCTAGCACCTATGTCTGAAATGAACAGAACCAGCCTGTAAATCGTGTTCTAGCTTAATCATATACCTTAAAATAACTTTTAGGTCACACACATTTACAGGATGCAGCTGGATGTACAGTAGCTGGTCTAAATGTGTAAAAGGCATTGTAGTCTTGCACTGCTAAGGTACTCACCAGGTCTTTAAACCATGCATCAGTAGGAGCACAGATGTCTGTGTTCTCCAAGGGTAGGAGAGCTTGGAAGGAGTATATCCTCTTGTTTAAAGTCCTCGCATGGAGCAGTAATACCTTCAAATTCCCTTGGGTTGATTTTGATATGTTGGAAGGTTTGTCAGTATGACATTTCCTAAAAAAAGGTCTACAGGGGAGGACAATGTTTTAGCCAATATTTAATAGCCTACAGGGGACAGGCTAAGACCATCCTTTGCAAAACCACATGGTCTGTTTAGCATATCCTCCCATGCTGACAAATACTGTACTCTCTTAGAATGACACCAAAACTAAGCCAATTATTAGTTAATCATCTTCTGTTTGTATTGCAGTATCATCCAAAATGTTGACCATTACTAGGCTAATACCATCCTTGGATACACAGTCCAAGAGCTCCATAATGTCCCCTTCATATAATCTTGTTCCAAAAGGTAATTTCTAAGACAGGTACTTCCATACATGCAAAACATCAGTAGCAAGGTATGACACTATAAAGCATGCATGGAGTCCTAGTACAGCAAAAGGTATTGCTGGAGGGTATAGCATGTGTCTTACAACTATCATTATTGTTTGATCACTGAAATGCATTTTTTGAAAATGACATATCAGGGTATTCTGTCAACCGTACTTACTTTCTGATGGAGACAGAGAGGCAGGGCATAAAAGATTGTTGCCTTTGCTTCCTGTATTCCTTTTTAACCAAATAGCTTGTCCCACATCTGGGGGCCATCTGTAGAATTTAGGCTACTTTCAAGACAAGTACTGATAACTTTAGTTTGATGCTGCTTGCTACCACCTCAGTTACTGAAATGTCAAACAGGATCCATTTTGAATTTACATTCCCAATTCCACTAATGTACCTCGAACCATTAAATCATCGCTAAAATTCAATAATTCGCAGTTGCAGTTCATGATCTATACATCATGCCAATATCCAATGCTAATGCTTTATACATTTACCTTCTGATCTAACTAAAATTTTCACTTATACATACTAAAAAAAATAACTTCACCAGGTCTATCATACATATAAATTTTGTTTTGATATTTTCTGGATGCAAGACGATACCCTGACACTATGAAAGCATCTTTGCATGAGCTGATGGCTATGTACATTATCGAGCTTGTTTGAGCAAATATATAGACTTACTTGCTTAATCAGTTTCCATTGCTGTGGAATGACCATACAGGAAAAAACTAAAGATCTACCCATGACAACCCTGCCAAGAAAAAAAGATGCAACTACCTCCATGGCGAGCTTCATGGAGAATATCTGGGACAGAACCGGATGTAAGCTCCTGAGTACACAGCACTCATATAACTTCCATGTTTTCAACTCGAAGTCAAAAGATGTCTATCTTAGTTCTTAACAGATACCACAATACTGAAGGTAGGCATGCACAAAGCATCCGAACATCCGTGACCCAAAAGTTCTTGAGCATTAAAACAATCAAATTAAGAATACATATGGCAATCTGATATATATAATAATATACATATATAATATATATATAAAATATATAAAAATATTTAATTCAATATCATAGGATATGACATGACAACGACCATCGAAAACCCAACTTTTATACACCCAGCATTTTAAATGAATGGCAGTACCAACATGGGTCAAGATGGGGGTGAAACACCAGTGCAATGTAGACGTGCAAATCACGCCCCATCTTAACCCATGTTAGTACTCGCCCAAGGTAGCATTCCATTTAAAATATCTGTCGGGTTGTCGGTAAAGTTAAATTGTGTGATTCAGTGTCGATGGTTTCAATTGTCGATTATTTCGTGTCACTGCAGTAATTGTCGACATAATGATATGTCAACGTAGTGACATGAACCCATATATATATATATATATATATATATATATATATATATATATATATATATATATATATATATATATATATATATCTATATATATATATCTATCTATATCTATATCTATATATATATATATGTATATATGCATATATTGTCCATGCTGGTGTGAATGACCTGAGACATACCTCCCTGGACTACATGAAAAGAGACATAGAGGAGCTCTCTGACCATGTAGCCCAGCCTGGTATGACCCTGACCTTGACTAGCATCTTGCCCTCACCAAGAATGATATCACAGTATAAAGACAAAATGATCAGTTTCAACAACTGGCTAAAGTATTGGTGTCATTCAAAGGGGATCCAGTGTCTGTCAGCCTGGTATGACATGCTCAACAAGCCACGTTGCTTCGCTAGGGACGGCTTGCACCTGTCACCCTTAGGCTTTCGTATACTGGCCAAGGCTCTTGCCACCCATAGTGCCTTTTTTAGGCAAGGCTCAAAGGACAAACCCACCTCCATAGACAACCCAAGGATAAAAAAACTAAAGGTAATGCTACTCAATGCCAGAAGTCAACCTCAAGATGCACGCACTCGAGCCTCTCCTCAGTATGGAGAAAATCGATGTCTGTGCAGTAACAGAAACCTGGTTCAAGGCTCCTGAGAGCACCCCAGCACTACCAGGTTATAACTCATACCATGCGTTTCGGCCCCAAAACTCGGACCGAGGCACAAAAGGAGGGGGAGTATCTATATTCATCAAAGATACCTACACCTCCAGGTTAGTGGCACTGCACAAAGCATCGGAAACCATCCATGTGCAACTAACAGCGGGCAAAACTGCCTTTCAGTTTGTAGCCTGCTACAGAACACCCTCCCTATTACAGGAACCACACTTGGCATTCCTGAGTACACTGGAGAATATGAAGGTCTCCAAACACTATGTTATTGGGTGACTTCAACTACCCAAACATTGACTGGGAAAACTACTCAAGCCCAAACACCCTTGCCCAACGGTTCCTTGAATTTATAAACTCTAACGCAATGGAACAACTGGTCACCACTCCCACAAGAGGGAACAACATATTGGACCTGGTCATCACCAACATGGGGACTCTATGTTCCACACCAGAGGTAAACCCCTCATTGGTAAGATCAGACCATAAACAAATTTCCCTGGACATCCATATCCCGTCCCCACCCCCAGCCAAGGAAATCACTGTAAAGAATTTCTCAAAAGCCAACTTTGCACTTCTCAAGACTGAGGTGGAATCCTTCACAGCCCCTGGACCAGAGGATAATACAGCCCAATCCGCAGAATCCTTTACAACTGCATTCTATGAGCACCTGCAGGAATGCATGGATCGTGCTATCCCAAATAAAACCAAGACTCACTCCTCCAAAAACAGGAGACTGGTCTGGAGGACCCCGGCCATAAATAAGCTATACAACAGAAGGAGGAAGCTACTACGACAGAGCAAAATCCCAAAAAGGAAAGGCATCTCTGATCAGCATTAGCAAGAAACTTCGATCCCCATTAAAATCATCAAAGGCCAGTTTCGAAAGAAAAATTGCCCTAGACACTAAAGATAATCACAAGGCCTTCTTTAGTTATGTCAGGAATATGGGTGGAAACTCCCGGATATGCTCTGAATTGTTGCATAACGGTACAAAATATACCGAACCTACAGACATAGCCAACATCCTGGCAGACAGATTTAGCGCAAACGTCTCCCCCCAGAATTAATGGACATGCACCACCTCAAAAAATCCAAGTCCCTAAGAGCTACACGCTCCAGGGACTTAAACCTCAGCACAAAATTAAATAGGACATGCTGGAGGGACAGATTCATTTCCCATAGGCTACCCTCACTCTGGAATAGAATCCCAATTCATGTTAGACATAGCCCCTCGCTGACCCTCTTCAAGCGAAATCTGGACGCGTGGATGGGAAATCGCAAATTCACCCCTGGGATCTCTTCTGTGTCCCTGTTAGACAGAGGCACAGTAAACTAATCTTAAAAGGGTACTTTCGGTGACCTACTTTACAGAGGCACAGTAGGCTAATCTAATAGGGAAGCGGAAGCCAAATACACTCTGGCTAGGCTTATAAATGCCCTAAGGCAGATAGCCTAGCATCTACCTATGAACCTATATATATATATATATATATATATATATATATATATATATATATATATATATATATATATAAACAAGAAGCCAACGAGTCCCGGAGAATTTCACGAAACCAAATAACCCAAAGGAGCGTGAGCTGATAAATCACAATGCTGCAAATGCAGAGATACTCCAAAAGATAAATCACTTTGTAATCCACAATCTAGAACAAATCCAACCCTTCGGTTCGAAAAAATCCTTTTTATTCTGGTGAGCGCTTTCACGGCCAAATTACTTGCCGCTTCTTCAGACATACAAACAAACAAGAAGCGCTTACGGCGCATCAAATTTAAAATCACTGAAGAGCATCACGTGATATAAACGTCATCCTGTGACTTAAAACTATTAGTATATAAAACATTAACTACATATATTGACTTATATAAAATACTTCAATTCTATCCATGCAAAAATGCCTTAATCTTTAACAATAGTATAATGCATTTCAACTATATCAGTTGAATACACTAAACACTGCAATGGCCAATAACAGTTCATAAATTCAAAACAGTCTTGCATCTATACCTGGCAGTATTTAAATTGTATCATAGTACTACGTAAAGTAGCAAACCCTATCGTGTGTACTGTATAACTAAACAAAGACAAATAACTGAGAAATATACATCTGGCAATGCTTATGTATGATCCAAATATCCTAATGGATGTATACACACCCACGAGCCGAAAAAGCTCACAAACATCTAGCATAGATAAAGTGTATCATGGTACTACATGAAGTAGCAAAACCTATCATGCGTGCTGTGTAACTAAACAAAAATAAATAACTAAAAAATACCTGGCAATGCATGTATATGATCCAAATATCCTAATGGATGTGTGCACACCCACGAGCCGAAGAAGCTCACAGACATCTAGCATGATAAACCAAATAAAATAAAAATGAATTAATGAATTCTGTTATAAACCGAAGTTGGTCTAAATACTAATAAAGATGTGGACAAAATTGTATACAAGGGTGATAAATCAATGCATGGCAGAAAACCATCTTCATAAGTGTTATCAAAGCTAAAGAATAAAAATACTTGATGTTTGCATAGAGACACCTAAATTAAAATTACAAACAGAACATGAGGCATAAATAAAAATATAATATGATATAATCTTTTAGGTAAAAATGCTCTTTATCTATCATTGTATGCATTGACATTCATGCTAGAATAGAAACTCAATGCTATCTAAGCGACCTCGCTTTTAAGTGTGGTTTAATTGATAGCACCTCATTAAGTCCTTTGTCCCTATGTGCAGCTAGCCTGCAGATCCATTTTAATTCTGCTTCCTCTGTGTGGTTTACTATATCACCTATTCTGTTACTTGGTTGTATAACTTGAAGTACCTGAAACAGAAACTTGTGTGTATCCCCTTTATTCAGAGTATGCTTGGCTACAGCACTATATTCCTGTCCTCTGGCCAGACAGTAACCATGATCTCGTATCCTCTCTCTAAGTGTCCTGTTAGTTTTTCCTATGTAAAAAGAAAAACACTGGACACAATGAGATACATATACTAAATTCTTAGTATTGCAGTTACTGTCATATTGTATCGTCCAGAGATGACCTGTGGTGGGATGCTTGTAATAATGCGACTCATCAATTAAGGCACATTGTGGACATTTCCCACATTTATGTGTTCTTTCAAATACTGTCTTGACTACAGGAGATGTTATCCCTGTTCTGCATAATAGTCTTTTCAAATTCAATGAATTACTAAACACAAAAGATGGATTCGGTCCCACTAATCTTGTTATATCTTTGTCTACTGTAAGTATATTCCAATGTTTTGTTATGTAAGACTGTAGTGTGTTAGTGCCCCTTCCAAAGGGTATAACAAAGCCCATGTGCCTGTTACCATTGGATGCAACGTGTGTATCTGGTACATTGCTTTTATTTGAGAAATACGGTTTCGCTCTACCCTTTCTAAGATTATTCATTGCCATATAGGTGTTTTGGATATCTTCCTCTGTGTAGCCACGTACCAAGAGCCCTTCACATAAATCGGCCAACCCTTCATCAAGGTCCTCTTTTTTAGTGGAGAGCCTAGAGACACGCATGGCCTGGCCCTTAATGATGTTTTTGAAGATATGCGAATGATGCATGCTGTCTCGATGTAGAAATGAGGGTCTATAACAAGATTTGTGATATAACTTGGTGTTAATCTCTTTCTGTTCCTTAAAGAGCATCACATCAAAAAATTCTATGCTCTCATAATCATGATTCATAGTGAATCTAAGAAAAGAACTACTTGTATTAAGATGGTTGTGAAAACTATATAGCTCATTGATCGTTCCTTCCCACAGAAAGAAAAGATCATCAACAAATCTCTTGTAGAATAGGATATGCTCATTGTGTATGATGTACCTTTCTTCAAAGGTCGCCATGACAAGATTGGCATAGCTGTTGGCACAGCTAGTGCCCATGGCGACCCCTTTCACTTGCTTATAACAATCCTGTTCATATAGGAAAATGTTGTTTTCCAACACTGTTTCCATTAATAGCAACAAGAACTCTACCTTCTCACTAGTAAAATTTGTATTTTTCTCTAGATACACTTGTAAAAATTGTAGTCCCTCCTCATTGGGAATACAAGTAAATAGTGACGTCACATCCATGGATACGAACAATAAAGACTCAATTCTGTCAGAATCAAGTAGGGATACTTTGTTGTATAACTCCCTAAGTAAGTGCTCCGTATCTAACAGGATGCAACTAGATGACTTTTTGATGGCCTGTCTAAATTCTTGGTCTAAAACCATAGAAATAGGCTCTGTAAGCCAACCAGAGCCTGATACTATGGGTCTAAACTCTGGCTCATACCTATTTTTGTGAATTTTAGGTAGGCCAGATATAACTGGAACAATAGGATGGTCCACCTGCATAAATCTAAACATATCATGTGTCAAATGACCTGCCTTTTTGCAATCTAAAAGCATCCTGTCAATACTTTCTTTCATACAATATACAGTATCAACACTGATTTTTTCATATGCCTCCGTCCTGAGCATGTCCATCATTTTGGTTGTATAATATACGCTGTCTAATACCACTACGGGACCGCCCTTGTCGGCAGGCCGTATCACAATATTGGTATTGCTTTTAAGATTGTTCAATGCTAATATTTGTGCTTCAGTTAAGTTATTCAGTAGATCATGCTCTTTTAGTCGATGTCCAGCATAGAGTTCATTTTCAACTGCTTTTACAAAGATGTCAATATTAGCATTAATGGGGGGAACGTAGTCACTCTTTCTTCTAAAAGTCTGTTGACTAGATTTGTTTTCAGTCTCAAATAATAATTTTAGGCCGACATTTCTCGCAAACATTCTGAGTGCTATCACAGCTTGACTGGAATCAATACTCATGGTTGGAATAAACGACATCCCCTTACTTAATAATTCAACCTCTGCTATAGATAGAGTGTAGCTCGATAGATTATACACCAGATCACCTAACCCCAAAAACTCTGGAGTGTGTTCTGTTGATGTATGGGCGGATCTTTCCTCTTGGCCCCTCTGGTACTGTCGTTGTCCAAGGATCTCTTTCGATTCAATCTGATGGGAAAAGGGGCTTGGATAGGATTGTGTACCTCAATCCTATCTAACTGAATTTTCCTTCTCACAGCACTTGCTAAAGACGAATTGCCTGTGGCTGCAATTTTCCCTGAGGTCGATGAAAAATCATTGACTACCTCAGATCCATCTGAGACTTCAGATGGAGTAGTGTAGACAGATGAAACAGCATTGTCGGCTGGTGAAAGAATGTTATTGTTGGTATTAGATGTTAGAGTTCCTTCTTTGGTATTATTCCCGGATTCAAGATGTTCCATATCCCGAGTTATACCCTCCTCACCATTGGGCTTAGCAAAAGTAGTAGAAAGGGAATTATTCACAATGCTGCTAGTGCTGATATGACTGGTACCATTCGCAACAATACTAGCTGAATGAGATATATTACTGTTGTTTCTAATATGTCTGTCTCCATTATTATTGTTATTACCATATCTCCTGCCTGCATGCTGGGTATCACCCGCATCAGTGGTGTTCCTGGGCCACACAAAGACATGTTGCTCCTTAAAATCTCTCATATCCCTGGTCAGTTTTTTCTTTTTGTTATTAATTAGATTTATTTCATAGCGCCCTACTCGATCAAATAACTCTTGCATATAAAGTTCAGTTGCGCTTTCACTTATGGTACTGTTTAAACGTTCCTGTAAGGTGACCATATTCTTCCTGCATTCTTCCTCAATTGGAAGAAAGAAGTCTATTAGCAATTGCACATATGCCCTGCTGGCTTTCAGGTTAATTTGCTGCCACTGTTGTAGAAGCCCCGGGTACAGGTTACCATACGTGGGCATGTTCAAAATCCTTAAACCTCGAGGTATTACTTGTTTAGCTAAACACGCCTCCATGTGGTAGCGCTGAATTTGAAGGCGTTTAAACTTGTAAATTTCATTCTCTATCTCTCGTTTGATAGTTCTAGCTCGTATTTCATTAGTAACATCATTATTTAAAGTATCATCAGACACAATACCTTCAAAATTAACCAGCGGGTTAATGTCATCTTGCATAAGGATTCGCAACCTGTTGTTAAGTATAGATGAAAAACCATTAGCACCCATGTCTCCTGCCGCTCCTTCCATGACCGTAGATAAGCAAACAAACAAGAAGCCAACAAGTCCCGGAAAATTTCACGAAACCAAATAACCCAAAGGAGCGTGAGCTGATAAATCACAATGCTGCAAATGCAGAGATACTCCAAAAGATAAATCACTTTGTAATCCACAATCTAGAACAAATCCAACCCTTCGGTTCGATAAAATCCTTTTTATTCTGGTGAGCGCTTTCACGGCCAAATTACTTGCCGCTTCATCAGACAAAACAAACAAACAAGAAGCGCTTACGGCGCATCATATTTAAAATCACTATAGAGCATCACGGGATATAAACGTCATCCTGTGACTTAAAACTATTAGTATATAAAACATTAACTACATATATTGACTTATATAAAATACTTCAATTCTATCCATGCAAAAATGCCTTAATCTTTAACAATAGTATAATGCATTTCAACTATATCAGTTGAATACACTAAACACTGCAATGGCCAATAACAGTTCATAAATTCAAAACAGTCTTGCATCTATACCAGGCAGTATCCCCCCATTAATGCTAATATTGACATCTTTGTAAAAGCAGTTGAAAATGAACTCTATGCTGGACATCGACTAAAAGAGCATGATCTACTGAATAACTTAACTGAAGCACAAATATTAGCATTGAACAATCTTAAAAGCAATACCAATATTGTGATACGGCCTGCCGACAAGGGCGGTCCCGTAGTGGTATTAGACAGCGTATATTATACAACCAAAATGATGGACATGCTCAGGACGGAGGCATATGAAAAAATCAGTGTTGATACTGTATATTGTATGAAAGAAAGTATTGACAGGATGCTTTTAGATTGCAAAAAGGCAGGTCATTTGACACATGATATGTTTAGATTTATGCAGGTGGACCATCCTATTGTTCCAGTTATATCTGGCCTACCTAAAATTCACAAAAATAGGTATGAGCCAGAGTTTAGACCCATAGTATCAGGCTCTGGTTGGCTTACAGAGCCTATTTCTATGGTTTTAGACCAAGAATTTAGACAGGCCATCAAAAAGTCATCTAGTTGCATCCTGTTAGATACGGAGCACTTACTTAGGGAGTTATACAACAAAGTATCCCTACTTGATTCTGACAGAATTGAGTCTTTATTGTTCGTATCCATGGATGTGACGTCACTATTTACTTGTATTCCCAATGAGGAGGGACTACAATTTTTACAAGTGTATCTAGAGAAAAATACAAGTTTTACTAGTGAGAAGGTAGAGTTCTTGTTGCTATTAATGGAAACAGTGTTGGAAAACAACATTTTCCTATATGAACAGGATTGTTATAAGCAAGTGAAAGGGGTCGCCATGGGCACTAGCTGTGCCAACAGCTATGCCAATCTTGTCATGGCGACCTTTGAAGAAAGGTACATCATACACAATGAGCATATCCTATTCTACAAGAGATTTGTTGATGATCTTTTCTTTCTGTGGGAAGGAACGATCAATGAGCTATATAGTTTTCACAACCATCTTAATACAAGTAGTTCTTTTCTTAGATTCACTATGAATCATGATTATGAGAGCATAGAATTTTTAGATGTGATGCTCTTTAAGGAACAGAAAGAGATTAACACCAAGTTATATCACAAATCTTGTTATAGACCCTCATTTCTACATCGAGACAGCATGCATCATTCGCATATCTTCAAAAACATCATTAAGGGCCAGGCCATGCGTGTCTCTAGGCTCTCCACTAAAAAAGAGGACCTTGATGAAGGGTTGGCCGATTTACGTGAAGGGCTCTTGGTACGTGGCTACACAGAGGAAGATATCCAAAACACCTATATGGCAATGAATAATCTTAGAAAGAGTAGAGCGAAACCGTATTTCTCAAATCAAAGCAATGTACCAGATACACACGTTGCATCCAATGGTAACAGGCACATGGGCTTTGTTATACCCTTTGGAAGGGGCACTAACACACTACAGTCTTACATAACAAAACATTGGAATATACTTACAGTAGACAAAGATATAACAAGATTAGTGGGACCGAATCCATCTTTTGTGTTTAGTAATTCATTGAATTTGAAAAGACTATTATGCAGAACAGGGATAACATCTCCTGTAGTCAAGACAGGATTTGAAAGAACACATAAATGTGGGAAATGTCCACAATGTGCCTTAATTGATGAGTCGCATTATTACAAGCATCCCACCACAGGTCATCTCTGGATGATACAATATGACAGTAACTGCAATACTAAGAATTTAGTATATGTAGCTCATTGTGTCCAGTGTTTTTCTTTTTACATAGGAAAAACTAACAGGACACTTAGAGAGAGGATACGAGATCATGGTTACTGTCTGGCCAGAGGACAGGAATATAGTGCTGTAGCCAAGC
>NC_056735.1:205083391-205088391 GCF_019279795.1 Protopterus annectens
GAAAATTTTTTTTTAACCTCTACACATATTGATTTACTGAAATCCTCGATCCATATGGTCTCGACCATATGAAATTGAATTTCAGTCATTCGATATGTGAAGTGTTCCATATATATATATATATATATATATATATATATATATATATATATATATATGTGTGTGTGTGTGTGAGCGTATGTATGAATATATATATATATATATATATGAGACACAACAAACAATATTTGCCAGGTAAAGCACCCTCAGTATGCAGAGTCACAAATGCAAAAAGGAATCAGAGGAGTGCACCATGAGCTGTAAGGCATAAACAAATAGTCAAGTTGATAAAATCCAAGGTTTAATAAAAAAACCATACGAACAGACGAAATAAAACTGCAGACAGTAAGCGCTTTCGCGTTGCAACCAACGCTTCATCAGACATTAAATGCAGTAAAACAAGCAAATTCCTATATACACTAAATGACATCATCGACTTATTCAAACAGACAAATCAAGTGCAGCAAACAATTAAGAAAATGAAAGCTGATTAAAAACCATTGGATCACTTGTGATGAAAAAAACACATCCAAGAACCACATAATACTAATGCCTAAGAGGTCTGTTGGCTAAAAAAGGTTTTAATGCTACTCTTTCATTCAATCCGAACTTGTGGGCTTGTAGTTTCAAGATCCATTTCCCCTCTCTTTCTTCTGTACAATTCCTGATATTGCCCAACCTACCTCCTTTATTAACCCTTTCCAAAACCATAAATTTAAAGCTATGTGAGGAGCCATTTTCTAGGGTATGTTTTGCCAGAGCATTAGTAATGTTAGCTCTCTCAATGGCATAAATGTGTTCCCTCATGCGCTCACGTAGACTCCTAGTCGTCATGCCTACATAAAACATTTTGCATAGCTGACACTCAGCAACGTAGACCAAATTCACAGATCTACAATCTGCATAGAAATTAGAATAGAAATTCTTTTTGTACTGGTGATATATTGGTCACTCTGGATGTGAAATCTTTATTCACATCGATACCTAACAATATTGGAATGGATTTCATAAGAGCTTTTTTAGTGAAATTCAATTCTCCAAGCAATATGATCACTAGATGGATGTCCCTATTAGAGTTAGTCCTACAGAACAATGTTCTTTTTTATGACAACAAGTACTATCTACAAACGAAAGGGGTAGCAATGGGCACCCCTTGTGCCAATGCGTATGACAACTTGGTACTGGCACAATGGGAAGATATGTTTGTTTTTAATAACAATACTGAGTTTCTGAGATATCTTAGATACTATAACAGGTTTGTAGACAATGTCTTCATTTTGTGGGGTGGTACAGTTGATTCATTATTAGATTTTGTATCCTATTTGAACAACACTACAGACTTCCTTTGTTTTGATTGTTCTCATTCCATTAATGAGATTGATTTTCTTGATGTGAAAATCATAAAGACATCTAATAGTCTTGAAATTGAATTGTTTAGGAAAGCCTGTTGGAGGAACAACTTGCTACACCGGACTAGTATGCATCCTAGGCATGTTCATGACAATATAGTAACCAATCAGATCTTGAGGGTCTCTAGGTTGACCACACAGGACACTGCTTATGAATATCAGAAAAAACAACTAGCCAATAATTTTATTAGTAGAGGATATAACAAGAACAAAGTACACAGGGACTTACTTCTAGGGGACCGATTAAGACTTGACACAGGGGCTCTGTTTATTAAGAGACCCCATACTCATGCACCTTCACGTCCTGATAGGGAAATGAATCAGATTAATAGGATTATTATTCCTTTTACTAACAAGAACAGTCATGTTTTACAAGTTCTTAACAACAACTGGAAGCTGTTATTGATTGATGAGAGAATAAGGAACTTATTGGATGTTAGACCCCATGTAGCATACAGAAACTCACTATCATTAAACAGGTTGCTTTGCTATGATAGAAAGCCAGAGCAGTCTAGGGTATCAGGCAAGAAAGGCACATATCCATGTCATTCATGCAATCAATGTAAGCATATAGCTGTTTCTGATTGTTTTACGCATCCATTCACTGGACGCGGGTATGTTTCTAATTTCTATGCAGATTGTAGATCTGTGAATTTGGTCTACGTTGCTGAGTGTCAGCTATGCAAAATGTTTTATGTAGGCATGACGACTAGGAGTCTACGTGAGCGTATGAGGGAACACATCTATGCCATTGAGAGAGCTAACATTACTAATGCTCTGGCAAAACATGCCCTAGAAAATGGCTCCTCACATAGCTTTAAATTTATGGTTTTGGAAAGGGTTAATAAAGGAGGTTGGTTGGGCAATATCAGGAATTGTACAGAAGAAAGAGAGGGAAAATGGATCTTGAAACTACAAGCCCACAAGTTCGGATTGAATGAAAGGGTAGCATTAAAACCTTTTTTAGCCAACAGACCTCTTAGGCATTAGTATTATGTGGTTCTTGGATGTGTTTTTTTCATCACAAGTGATCCAATGGTTTTTAATCAGCTTTCATTTTCTTAATTGTTTGCTGCACTTGATTTGTCTGTTTGAATAAGTCGATGTTATTTAGTGTATATAGGAATTTGCTTGTTTTACTGCATTTAATGTCTGACGAAGCGTTGGTTGAAACGCGAAAGCGCTTACTGTCTGCAGTTTTATTTCGTCTGTTCGTATGTTTTTTTTATTAAACCTTGGATTTTATCAACTTGACTATTTGTTTATGCCTTACAGCTCATGGTGCACTCCTCTGATTCCTTTTTGCATATATATATATATATATATATATATATATATATATATATATATATACATATACATATACATATATATATATATATATGTGTATATTTATATATATCTATATATATATGTATATATATATATATATATATATATATATATATATATATATATATATATATGCATATATTGTCCATGCTGGTGTGAATGACCTGAGACATACCTCCCTGGACTACATGAAAAGAGACATAGAGGAGCTCTCTGACCATGTAGCCCAGGCTGGTATGACCCTGACCTTGACTAGCATCTTGCCCTCACCAAGAATGATATCACAGTATAAAGACAAAATGATCAGTTTCAACAACTGGCTAAAGTATTGGTGTCATTCAAAGGGGATCCAGTGTCTGTCAGCCTGGTATGACATGCTCAACAAGCCACGTTGCTTCGCTAGGGACGGCTTGCACCTGTCACCCTTAGGCTTTCGTATACTGGCCAAGGCTCTTGCCACCCATAGTGCCTTTTTAGGCCAGCAAGGCTCAAAGGACAAACCCACCTCCATAGACAACCCAAGGATAAAAAAACTAAAGGTAATGCTACTCAATGCCAGAAGTCAACCTCAAGATGCACGCACTCGAGCCTCTCCTCAGTTTGGAGAAAATCGATGTCTGTGCAGTAACAGAAACCTGGTTCAAGGCTCCTGAGAGCACCCCAGCACTACCAGGTTATAACTCATACCATGCGTTTCGGCCCCAAATCTCGGACCGAGGCACAAAAGGAGGGGGGGTATCTATATTCATCAAAGATACCTACACCTCCAGGTTAGTGGCACTGCACAAAGCATCGGAAACCATCCATGTGCAACTAACAGCTGGAAAAACTGCCTTTCAGTTTGTAGCCTGCTACAGAACACTCTCCCTATTACAGGAACCCCACTTGGCATTCCTGAGTACACTGGAGAATATGAAGGTCTCCAAACACTATGTTATTGGGTGACTTCAACTACGCAAACATTGACTGGGAAAACTACTCAAGCCCAAACACCCTTGCCCAACGGTTCCTTGAATTTATAAACTCTAGCACAATGGAACATCTGGTCACCACTCCCACAAGAGGGAAAAACATATTGGACCTGGTCATCACCAACATGGGGACTCTATGTTCCACACCAGAGGTAAACCCCTCATTGATAAGATCAGACCATAAACAAATTTCCCTGGACATCCATATCCAGTCCCCACCCCCAGCCAAGGAAATCACTGTAAAGAATTTCTCAAAAGCCAACTTTGCACTTCTCAAGACTGAGGTGGAATCCTTCACAGCCCCCGGGCCAGAGGATAATACAGCCCAATCCGCAGAATCCTTTACAACTGCATTCTATGAGCACCTGCAGGAAAGCATGGATTGTGCTATCCCAAATAAAACCAAGACTCACTCCTCCAAAAACAGGAGACTGGTCTGGAGGACCCTGGCCATAAATAAGCTATACAACAGAAGGAGGAAGCTACTACGACAGAGCAAAATCCCAAAAAGGAAAGGCATCTCTGATCAGTATTAGCAAGAAACTTCGATCCCTCATAAAATCATCAAAGGCCAGTTTCGAAAGAAAAATTGCCCTAGACACTAAAGATAATCACAAGGCCTTCTTTAGTTATGTCAGGAATATGGGTGGAAACTCCCAGATATGCTCTGAATTGTTGCATAACGGTACAAAATATACCGAACCTACAGACATAGCCAACATCCTGGCAGACAGATTTAGCGCAAACGTCTCCCCCCCTTCCCCCCCAAAGGAGCAAATGCCTATCCCAACTGAATGTAAACTCCCTGACATCACAGATGCATAGGTGAAAGCTGCCCTCTCCAAAGCAAAAAACACAGCATCTATGGGACTGGACAGTGTCCCAGGCTGTGTCTTACACGAGCTCCAAGAAGAACTGAACCCTCACATTAAGTCACTGTTCAAACTTAGCCTTACTACAGGATATGTACCCAAAGAATGGTGTACAGCTTCAGTGGTCCCACTCCACAAAGGTGGTGCCACAATGGACTATCGCCCCATAAGCCTGACTAGTCTGGTCTGTAAAGCTATGGAGCGTATTATCATGGAACTCATAAACAAAGACATTGGGAGCCTCCAGACACTGGACCCTACCCAATTCGGCTTTGTTAAGGGCAGATCTTGCCTCTTAAACCTAGTTGATTTCTTTGAAACAGTTACCAAAGCCATAGATGAGGACAAGGTAGTCCACACAGCCTACCTGGACCTCG
>NC_056735.1:205093391-205106294 GCF_019279795.1 Protopterus annectens
CAACACAGTCATGCTGTTCCACAGCACGTATATGGCAGACATTGTTGGCACCTCCAGTGGCTGCAGACAGGAATTGCGGTTGTCTGGTGTACCACAACAGATGTACAGGTGGTCCACTACAGCTATGATCACACTATGTGTGGACAAAGTGCAACGGTGACTACCCACTCCAGATGTACTGTGTGGCAACATGCCTGTGGGTATCACCCATGGCCATGTTTGACTGGGTCATGGACAATTGTGTGTGATGGGCATCGTGTACACATCCCTGTGGTGGCCCATGTGACATACACCCATACTAGTCTGAGGTGTCACAATCCCGAAAGCTATGCAGACAGTGTGGATGTCTGCTATGTCATGCGTAGGTCATGTCATGGTGTGACAATGTTGCAGACAGAACACCACGTGCATGGGACATGTCATGTGCCATGTCACAACATGTGCACACAATGCAGGGGCATAGATCACATTGGTAACACCTGTGTGCTGGCCAGATCACAGCTCACTATGTGGTACTGTGTGCATACCGCAAATGGCATTCCGATGCATACTACATATGCAGCCAGTGTAGAACACCTCCACCATTGTATGCATAGCTGACTGCACATATCACACCGATGGGTTATGTGGTGTCATGCCGGTGTATACTAACGTTTGTATCTACTGTACATGGGTGGCGTGTGTGTCGGGTAGTGCAACCTGTATACCGTGACTGGAGCAGACCCAGGTGTGCATGTCATACCTGGCCACATGGAGAATATCTATACACTGTAACATGCCTATTACTAGCAACAGTCTCACCTGCGACGGACCCATGGCTGTGCGACATGCCAGAGGTACCTGTATAGGGGCGACACAACAGTATACACATTATCCATTACTGTAGCCACAGTAAGCACTGTGCATGTCACATCATGTACCTGTGTGGTAGCATGTGTTATGCACATGTCTGCAAACACAACGTAGCATACTGTAGTATGCAGCTTGTGTGGCCATATACCTGGCATGTGTTGGTACATTATGTGGTGTACTGTGACACCCACACCTACGTCAGTTATCATACACACATGCAAGACTGACTTACCAGACAGCTCCAGGCTCGTTGGTTGGGAGACACCCACCTCCACGATGGCAGCGAGTGTTTCTGCATGATGTTCCCTGGGTGTCCCCAGACTGGCCAGGAGCTCCTCCGTGTGTGTGACTGGGGGCTGGCTTGGTGGCCCACCACCTGTCCCACCTTGTTCTCTGGCGATTGCGGCGGCACACTGTTTTGCATGCCGTATTAGGTCTGTGCAGTGTCGGCGTATCTGCTGGTAGGTGCGGTTGTTGCCACCCACGTTGTTCAACCTCCTGCGCATATCCTGCCACACGTCATCCCACTGCTGTGCTTGCTGTGGAACATGGCTGAATAGCAGGTCATAGTTGTCGTGGAGCAATGGTATAATCACGTCATCCTCCTGGCGGCTGAAGGCTGGCAGCCGGGAACGTGGCATTATCTGTAAGACATAATGATGGTGACAGGTCACATTTACACTGATGTACTGGCATACCGCTGGACATACATTGCTATGACATGTACGACATCTTCACAGTAATCTCTGTGATGCATCATGGCAGTGACACAGCTGACGTGTTGCCGTCACACCATTAAGCAGTGGGTATCACATCATATCTGTGTGTCAACTCATCACACTGTACACACACCATGTTGATGGTAACCTGCTATGGACATGTGTACCTGCCTGCACCTGTGTTCATACCAGTTGGCACGTGTCCCAATGTGCACACAGTTCTACTGTTCACCTGGATGCTGTGTATATGTCACTAGGCATCACGTACGCAGCCATTATGAACGTCAGCGGTGGGACCGCACACATACACATGGACACCTGTACATGCATGTGTTGTGCCATGTACATCTACACAGCACTGTACAGGTGTTGGACAACCTGCCACGGCTCACCTGTATTGCACATGTGATACACATGGGACATTGTGTAACCATATGACATTAGCAGGGAAGGTCATGCATAGCATGTGCGCGTGCACGTTGTACACACCAACACACAGCACCTGTGACACCACAGGGTGCATCAGTGCGATATTACTGCTGTGGACGGTTGATAGTGCAAGTTCCATTTGTACATCGCACCATGTATGACTGTAATAGCATGTGCAGCCTTGCTGGGCAGGGCTGCATGGTATGGCAGGGTATGTCACATACATGGCACAGGGATGTGTCCCACCTGGGGGGTACTGATATTGGCAGGGTGGCTGTCCATTCCATATGTCATTGCTATGTGTATATGGACATTACACATGTCTATCATCATGGTGTGGACAATGGCCTTCTGCAAGGTAGACAGCATGCTGCTTGGTGGGGTGTGTATGGTGCATGTTGGTATCGCACATCCATGCATACACATTACCCCTGACAGGTGCTATGTGCTGCGATATTGTTCAACACAGTGCTGTACGTGCCCACACACTGCTATCCCGTGCACATGGATGGTTGCCTGGCCTGACATGGGTACCACATATGTCTACATCCAGTGCCTGCTGCCACCCCCATGTCAGCTGGTGCACCACACAGCGCCATCCCTCCCACAGGGAGCGTGGTGTTGGGCACAGCATAGGTATCCATGTATGGGGACATGGATGTTCATATAGCAGGGGCACTGATGGTATCATCCATCGGACCATACACGTATAACGCACACCTCACACACACAGCCCATTCAGTATGTTGTTCGCAACACTGACACAGCTATACTGCTAGGCCAGGGACATTCCCAGATGTACATACACAGATGTGTGAACATCTGCCTGTGGCATGGGCTACAATAATGGTGGGGTTCAACACATAACGTGTTTGAGTGTGGCTGGCACAGACGTTCTGTGCACATGTCTACACAGTAAGCCTGTTCTACAGTAGCCAGCGGTGATGTGCTGTGCACATGTCAATGCTGCACATTGTGTTGGTGTCTGTCTATCCACAGGCCAGTGGTGGGACACACAGGGGTATTAGTGAACATATATGCATGCCACCCTGTACTGCTGTACTGCTAGCTTCTCAGGTGCTAATGTGTCATGGACATGCACACCTTACCCGAACAGGTGGTAGTGGGTTGCCACCCGTACCCATCTCCTCTTGTGGGTTGCTATGATCCAACACCCTTTTTATATTGTATGTTCAGGCTATGCACCTGTGTGGGGCATGTGGGCATGCAATGCACTACTGCGTACCTTTGCACCCATTGCAGAACATGTCACACAGGTACACTGGCAGCCATACACTTCACAGCTTGATGGCGGTACAACACGTGTTGTACACACGTAACACATATCCTGTGGGACATGGTCATATGTACAGGCATGTCCAACAGTCACGCACCACTGCTACCCCTACATGGCGGATATGCAGTACATGTGGCGGTACAGCAACTGTCACATGTAGTCGTGCAATGCCCCCTACCTACATGGCGTGGTACTGCCTGTGGGGGATATGCATCTGCATCCATGCTGTGGCCATAGCTGACAGTTGTACATCGATATGTGCAACATACCTCATTTGGTGTTCTCATGGGTGCATGTTCAACATGGCTCCGCATTGTTTGTGTCTGTCACACAGTCATTGTTGTACATGGTTTGCATGCCAGCCATGGCTTACTGTGTGTGATTCCATGTACTTCATTGGGATACCAGCATTATACATTATAACAGCGTATTCCAGCCATCGCATAGCCTTCATAGATGACACTGTTAGCCAGCCAGTAGGAGGTGTTCCGCCATCTGCACATAGGTCACACAGTATGAGGGCGGCTGACACCCATTCTGGGGACAGGGTTCTGACAGCTGTGGATGGGTGTGATGCTGTCGACAACCATGACTGCACCTGATGGTCACATCTGGATGGGTAACATTCACAACACACACCTACCTTCACGTAGTAACACATCATCTACAACAATGGACATTCCTGCCAGAACAATGTGTGCAGTATGTCTGTATGACCACTGCAGGCACCACTGGTGGCCCCCAGCATGGCAGCCAACAGCACCAGTGTATATCCTGTGGAACCATGGGTTACACCATTCACAACACACCTGTCTCAGATGACCCTGTTGTGGATCACAGTGCAGTTCCACACATCATGTTACACTAGGCATCATGCACTGATATGTTGCGGACATGTGAACGGCTGTGCAACTCAACATATGCACACATGACACATCACCTAGTACAACATGTCTGTCATACAACATGTTATTGTGACCACCCTGTCATGGCATTATACAGGCTACGTGTACTGGGACATGTGATGGCTCACCGGTATATTCACCCTCTGGGTGTGTGTCTAGCCAAGTGTAAAGTAGGCAGTGGTCTGAACACAGGGACACTGTACATTGACCTACTCTGCACTGCAACTGTTGACTATGCTCATACTGTACTTATACAGGCATGTGGTATCTCACCACTATGACAGTCCTGGTCGACCACACTGCTGTGGCACACATGACCTGCGGTCATCTGCCTGGGGTGTGGAGCACACATGTACATCTTCACATGCTATACTGCCTCTGTGGTGGTGTCACATGACTGTCTCCAGCAGGGCTGTAACAGGCAGGCACGGCATGGGGTCATGTGGGACAATGCTTGCACCTTCCACTGTGCTGCACACAAGCAAGGCACACACACTAGTGCACCACTCACATTTATCTGCTGTGCCTGGGACCTGCCTCCATGCTCTGCACAGCACACCTGCAAGTACAGATTGTACACGGATCATACCTCCCAGGCACATACCTGGACTGCAACACACACAGGTGAGGGGATCCCACATCACACAGTGTTTTGCACACATACTGGATATTTGCCAAACACAATGCATCGTAGGTGCTCCATGTTCAGATACCCATGTTTGTGACTGCTAGACACATTGTAACACGCAACAGAGCTTACACTGTACACCACAGGTTACATGCTGTCTGTGTTGTCATACTGTACATTGGGCCTCAGACAGCTGATACTGCCATGTGCTGACAGCAACCCACACTTCCCTAGAATGGACACCCATGTACCCACACATGCTTGAGGCATGCATCCACCTAGCTGGGTGACACATTACACAACACATACCATACCTACACTACCCTCAGCATGCACGATACCTCCATGTGTCTGGTGTGTTAAACCTGGGGTTATCCCCCTTTGGTAGATGAACATATATGCTTCACGGCCCTGCTAGCCACACCCTGGACACACACCCATTGCAGCATACATGGAACATGTGTTCTACAGCCAGTACTACTGACGTCTGCTGACAGGGGTTGTTAATGGCATGGCACCCCGGCAGATGGACAGTGTACATAACTATGCTGACACATACCACAGTACACTTCCGTAGCATGTACGCAATGGTAGGGACCATGCTATTCCACACAGAGACATGGCGGTACTGGCCTTTTCACAGACGCCATGGTGGTGGTCATGTTCCATGCACATCTGCTGTATGGGCACATGTGCAGGCTGTTGCATGGTGGTGTATATTCACATGTGTGGGGTGCATCACTTGACAGCCATGGTGGGTCCTCGTGGTCCATCACATGCTCCAAGGCTAGCTACCTACACATGACTGCCGCACATTGCAGTGTGGGTCCTCAGGCAGTGTGGTGGTATGTCTGTGTTGTTTGGCTACATCCACATTCGATGTCACATACAACAGTCACCCAGGCATTGCAGACTGAGATAATGTTGGCAACATGCCAGGCAATGGTGTACTTACCAACAATACACACTCTCACTCACTACAGGGTTGCAATCCATACATGGACATCGTAGTGTCCCTGTGGACACATACATGGTACTGCCATGCACACGTTATGTCCTAAGACACTGTCCCAATGTCACCTTCGATCTCCCTAGCTGTTATGTCCCGCCAACCTGTTTGGTATGTGTCTCCACACCAGCCCACTGAATTCACTGCTAGCCTGTTGTCGGACATTGTGTACCTTGACCATCACACTGCCGCATCTATCGCACTACACATGGGTGGCACTGCATTGCACGTGTGGGACTGCATTCGTACACCCATGACTGGACCATTCTGTATGGCACTGGGGCATATCCTCACAAACGTGCTTCACGCACTCATTGATGACCTCCATGCCTTTACTGGCACCCTTGTTGGGCTTCTGTATGCCACAGCACACCACATACACATGCTGGCCACCTGTCATACCATTGCATGGGTGGTTGGTGTGGTACAGACGGCAACAGATCAGACATTGTCCTCACATTGCCCTTCAGCACCATTCCATGTTCTGGTATTGGCAACATCCACCTGCACATCATACCCTGTGTCTCAGGATGTTAGGCTATATGACTCCTGGACAGGACACACAGTGGTGCAAGCATATCATGCTACCTACTACATGTCAGGTACATATGGCATTACACAGTCCTCAGTCATGGGGCCCCTCATGTTCACTATTTGCTTACATACACAACATGCTGTCACAGAGTACTGTCCATGCCTAGATATCCCACATCTACATACCTGGCACCATTATAGCTCCACCAGCTCATACTGATAACAACCGTCTCGGGTGTCATTGTGGCAGATACATCATGTGGGTGTCATGGCATCAGGATGCATGACACATGGTGCATGCACATCACCTTTGCATAGCAACATTCATCCACTGAGTATCACATGGATACTGTCCCGTACATGCATATCAAATTGTACATGTTTGCTGTACACAAATGCCCCACATGGTGCTGTGGTTACCGTATTCCACTGTGGCATGGGTACACATCTGCAGGGCCACACCTATCTGTACTGTGTGTGATGCTGGTACATAGGTAGCCATTGTACCTGTGGCATACACACATCTACACACGGGCAAGGTTACAATACCACATTAGGTGGTGTACCTTCCACAACGGCTTCGACTTTACATGGCACAGCATTGTCATGCCATGATGTGTACCAGGCACAGACAGTTTACATATCGCGGCTGACAGACAGAAAACACATCTGTACACATCTGCATACCACATACACAGGGTGTCTTCTGCTCTGACATGGACCATGTCCTCCGCGTACTGATGCATGTAGTACTCATACATGGCAATTGCAGTGGGCAGTGTGAACGGACCACTCATGGATATGTTTACATGCCACATTGCATGGGCTGGGCTTCTGTGTTACTTCCAGACACAACACACACCATGCTGTGGAACATAGGTCCTGTGCACATCCCACAGGGACACACAGTGGCACTGTTCATGTGATAGCTCCCTTGCTGTTTGAGTGACATGTAGTCATGGTACCACCACAGCAGCAGTACTGTGTAGACATGCAGTTGACACCCACCTCTGCTGTTCACTGGACACTACCATGGGGAGGTGACACTACTGTGTACACTGCACATGTGTTTACAGGGCCCTGCCGGACTTCATTGTTGCCCACATTGCACCTGCTACAGATCGTTTGGCCATGGTTACTTGGTGTTCCTTCCATTTCGGATGGCTATTATGCTACTACTCTGTCCCATATCTACAGGCCATACGTATCCAATTTTTTGTACATACCAATAGGCAATAACTCCATTATGCATGATATGCCTGTGATACTGTGTATGATGTCTGTCATATCCACCATGACAGCTTTACATTACACATAGTTGACATAGTATTCCCTACTGCAAGGCATACGTGCACGTCAGGTGCACATTACGTATGACATCGACGGTATATGCCCATACACATGTGTGCTGTGACAGTATACATACATGTCCTATCCCCTGCTATGGCACTTCCTTGTTGGACATCCACTGCCAGCATCGGCGTGTGGTGTGGCATTGTTCCCTGTTATGCCCCCCTGTGGCAGCCCTTGTGTTTTCCCGGCTGTGTACATGATGTCCCACTGCTGTGCAAACGGTGTCCACAGTCGTTGGTATGCTCAGCAGGATAGCACTACATAACCACCTTTCACCACTCTCTGCATTATGGACAGGTATCATTACTTACAAACACCATTCACATACTGTACAGCTTCATCATACACATCATGCGTTACACACCCGTACATATCGTGGGTTCTACATACCTTGTCAGTGTTTCCTTCCGTTTTTCGTTGCATGTATCGCTATTCCGATTTGTTACTCTATCCGTTGTGGAGTACTGGTTCGGTATGAGCATACGGTTTGAATATCCTGGGAGTCATCCTTATATCCGTCGATACCTGCAACATGTGGGTTCATCACACCAATAGCTGTTCCTCAGTGTGTACTTGTGCGCATATCACCTGTGCATCTACTCCATTCGTACATTACGCGTCGTAACTAGGGTATGGTTGCATTCCTCACCTGGGCGTTGGCTATTTGCCCTACCTTCGTGGAGATGGTCTGTATTGTGTTATGTTATGTGTAACTGCAGCCGCTATGTGTGGCGACAGGTACATTTCGCAGTGGTGTTAGCCGTGGATTGTGTGTGTTGGGTATGGTATTATGTTCGACATGTGGGTGTCCCTGTCCTGACGGCGTCTGTTGATGGCGTTTTGCATTTGGATGTGTAACATAGCTGTTGTATTCCTTTAAACAACGGATGCAAGTATGCATCCACTGTTGATAGTGTTTCCCACGCGAGATGTTGCGGTTATGCAGCTGTCATTGACTGCCTGTATGTTTGTGCTGCTATTACGGCTTGTATCCCTTTGATATGTGCGTAGGGGAATATCGGAGGTTGTAGGTGACGGATACTGGTTGTGGGCCTTGCATCTCTACATACACGGTATGCTTGTCTGTGTGCTCCATCCCTGCCTGGGGAGTTGACAGTTACTTGTCTGTTGTTCTGGGAGTGTAGGTTGTGTTGTTGTCATGTGGTGTTGGTATCGCCTGCGTGTGTGCTTCCTGCATGTATTCCTCCTTCATATCGGTGGTATATCTGCGGTTGTTTGTACGTGACGACTATCCCTTATCATTCTGTCCCAGATATTTACAGTCATTGTGGTCCTGTACTTGGGATGGCCTGTTTGCCAGTGGTTGCCACCTATTCAGGTGGCGATTGCTTGTTTGACACTTGTAGAACACACAGCGGTGTTTACGGGCCGATACGTGGCCACGATCAGTACGGGGGTAGCACATGCGTATTTCCGCGGTACATACCTATTGCTGTGTAACTTTGCCGACGTATCATTTTGCAATTAGCATATCGGTGTCATACATACGGTCATGATTAGTACATACGTCCTTTCCATTTCATGTGGGGTATATTCCTGTGGTACATTCTGGGACATTTTCACTTTGCATCGTTATACGCCAGGACGCCCTAGCCAGGGTGGGGCTCTCAGTACTACTTTGGGACTACTGGTGTACATACGCCTGTGGCTACTGTACTGTATGCCTACACATGTTATTCCACTCCGCCTCTCACATGGCACCAACATACACATTTTACAGTGGCACACACATTACACTCGCACAGCGACACACGGCACCCTCACCACACACATACACATCCTGGGGCAGCCACGGGGCGGGTTGCACACAGTACCTCGTGGGCCGCATCACCGGCGGCAGTGTCTACCTCCCCCCTCATATCATCATAGTATTACCCGCGCATGTACTGTTACTGTACTGTGGCCTGGCGATCATTCCGACTCGCGGTTATGCATTTCGGTATGTTGACCTTTCCATGGGTGGTGGTTTCCTCTTCTGTTAAACCTCCCGGATGCTCAGGTTGTCTTTCACTATGTATACTATGTACAGATATCACGTGTTACTTCTCTGTCACCTTACATCCCTCTGATTCCCTGTCTTACCTGTTGTACTTATATGTATATGTGTACATATCTTTCTATGTATGTAATTATATCTATCTACATATCTGTATATGCACATATCTACATGTCTATATGTATACACCTTTCGGCGAATGTGGCAGCATACAGCAACGCCGTCTGCTGTAGGACCTGCGTACAGTTCAGGTGTTGGCGTTCCATGCTCCGCTGGCTGTTGGGTGTGCAGTGTTTGGGTGCTGCCTATGTTGGAGTCACACATGGGGCCACCCATACGGTACACTTTACGGGTGGCCATGTTTGTGTGCCGTCCATTTCACTGTGTGTGCAGGTAGGGAGGTGTCAGTCCATGGGGCCTACGCTGTCAGAGTATGTGCTATACGTTCCCTCTTTGCCAGGGCATAGGCATATTGGATACGCCTCCGTCTTCCTACTGGGGCTGGCACAGTGTGTTCATGGTCCTGAACCCTCTGTGCCTGGACTGGCCTTGGCAGTTGTGGTGGGCTTTGTGGCTCTTCACCATTATGTCCCTGCAGCAGCTGCTTCTGCAGGATCATATTATGTAGCATGGCACATACTATGAATATGTGGGCACATGTGCCTGGAGAGTACTGCAGGGCTCTACCGGATGTATCCAAGCACCGGAACTGTGATTTCAGCATCCCAAACACACGCTCTATGATTATTCTTGTTTGTGCGTGCGCCTCATTATGACTTTCTTGCATGTGTGTGTGTGTGCATTTCTGATGGGAGTCATCATCCACGGCTCCAGTGCATAGCCAGCATCCCCCACAAGGTGGCCTTGTGGGATGTCCCCCCTGGCGAATACCTGGTACAGCTGTGAGGCATGCCAGATATGGGAGTCGTGGTAGCTTCCAGGGCTGCCAGCACACACATCCATGATAATGCCCTGCGCATT
The DNA here is from genome assembly GCF_019279795.1 of Protopterus annectens. Taxonomy (NCBI): domain Eukaryota; kingdom Metazoa; phylum Chordata; order Ceratodontiformes; family Protopteridae; genus Protopterus; species Protopterus annectens. The sequence goes on from NC_056735.1 coordinate 205,104,116, forward strand.
GCACACGACCTGGCAATTGATGGAGGGGAATCCCTTGCAGTTTATGTAGCGTCTACCCTGCTCCCCAGGTGGTGACTTGATTTGTATGTGCGTACAGTCTATCGCACCCAGTACCTCCGGGTATTGTGCCACATGGTGGAAGTGGCACATATTGCTAGCCAACTCCTCCTGAGATCTGGGGAAGTATATATGCTCATTGGCATGTGGAACATGGCATCCAGAAACTGGTGTAGTACCCTGGATGCTGATGCCTGTGAGATGCCCATTATATCCCCAGTTGGCCTTTGAAAGGTACCTGTGGCCAGTATTCGCAAGCTTACACATACCTTTGTGTCCACTGGGTGGGCTCCCCTCTGTTGTTTCTTGTTCTCAGGCATGGCCGGCACAGCTCCACTAATTGCTGTAACGTGTCCCTATCCACCCTGTAACACTCTACTATCTCCAGGTCTTGTAGACCCTGGTAGGTTACCCTTGGTCTGAACACTCTCCTTCTCCTCTGAGGCCTACGGTAGTTGTCGGCACCCTCCTCCACAACTCTGTCTGTCTCTAACACATGCTGATGGATCACGGCCACGGCGGCACCCAACATGTACATTTTAAAAGTTCCCCGTGTGTTTACTCTTATGGTGCAGCATTTGGGAATACACAGCTGTGTGTTGTGTGCATTCACACTTTATACTGTTGTGCTGTACACCCGTTGATGTCATAGGGTGTGTCTGTGCGGCCGTATCTGGGGATTATCTTCCGTGTTTTACCGTTGGCACTGCAACGCTGTTGCCTTTGGTGTTGCATTACTCTTGCCTGCAATGGATTAGCTTTCGACCTTACCTTACTGTTTCTGCACGTTGCACCTACTATTTCCTGGCATGCATCCTGCAGAGCCCTGTCATGTGTAGTTTCTGGGACATGGCATATCGTGCGTTTTGTGTGCCACTGCCATTGTGCTGCCTGTCTACTTGGCTCTGCTATGTCAGGTCTTCACTCTTTGCAATCTGCTACCTCCCCTACTTTCTTTGCATTCATATGCCTCCCTTATCCCGTTTTGCAGGTTTCTGCATGCAGAGTTGTCAGCTGCCGCCGATTAGCCTTCGTGGGTTGATTACTGTTGATTGCTCATTACTACTCCAATTACACTGCTTCCGCATTTCCTCATATTCTCAACATCACCTTCCTGTATCCGATGTTATTTGCGGGGCGAGCATCACATGACTGGGTTAAGGGAACGTAGTCATCCTCGTGCACATGCACCTCTGCGCGCATTGTGTGCTCTCAGCTCAACTATTTCCCCACACGCCGGTCCTGCAGCTGTGATGTGCAATGTACAGCCCAGGTTTGCTGAGCTCAAATGTGCTTCCTCCTACAGTGGCACACCCCTCTGCAGGTGACATGTATTCCCTCTGAGCCAGTCCTCGGTGTATTACCGCTGCGCCATTTTGTACAGCCTTACGCCGGCAGGGGTTTTGCGATTCAGTATTATCTGCCTCATTTGCATGGCATTGACTACTAATTCATAGTTACCGCGCCGAACACTGCAGCGACTCCTTGGCAACCCTTGCACCGTGGATGTGGCTTTCCATGCATACCATGGTGTATTGTGGCTGTGAAGCTGATGTGTATTACACTGCTGTTTTATGACATTGTCATATTATTTCATTGTTTAGCACCTTCCGCAGACATGTCCTGGGGTTCTGCTGTGAGTTTCTGTGGACATACCATTTATGTTATTATTTACATGTTGTGCATGTTTTCTTTTGACATTCTCTGTGTCTTTCGCCATTGGCATATGGCAACAGTGTGATACCTGACATTGACATCTTTCCGTTACTCCTATGTTATGTTTGGGTAAATGTAAACCGTTTTTTTTGGTTTACATTGCCGTTATACTATGCTACGCCTGTGCCACGCCCGTGGATAAGCTATATGCCTTCATTTGCATGGTGCAACACCGCACATGGGGTGTTTAGCATACCTACGCCGGCGCAGATCCGGCGCACGCCGGTAGTGCACGTGGAATTGGATCGTACCTGAATCGCTCGGAGGCCATATTTGGCATTGTAACGCCTACGCTATGCGTCCGCCTGGCGCAAGGTTCATGAATCCCGGGGATAGTGTTTTTTGTGTGTATTTATAGGTTCATAGATGTGTACTAGGCTAATGGCCCTAGGACCTTTACAAGCCC
>NC_056735.1:205106794-205130390 GCF_019279795.1 Protopterus annectens
GGTTTTGGACCAGGGTTTATTACTGTTTTTTTTTAAAAACGGGGGGGTTGAAAAGGGGCCCTCTTTTTGGGGGCTTTTTTTCCCCAATTTTTGGGCCTCAAAATCCCATTATAAATTTTTTTGGCCAGGACCGGGCTGTGTATTAAACCCCTGCACCATGTCAACATACCTGTGATGTGACCTGGAATGGATGTCAGCGCTCTTTTAGCCACTGTAGCCTATTAAACTGCACACATGCTGCTGGATCAGTATATGTGTGTGGGACATCTGTGGTATGGTTAGACTTTCCATTGGGCTCGTCCAGGTTGAGGCTACGTGATAGCATGCTGAGATTGCCATACGTGCCTGTGAGTACTCCACAGTTACACATAGGAGTCTGCAAACACTGCTACCTGTAGGCACATGCAAAGTAGGCCATAAGTGAGAGGAACCAGGCATCGTATTACTCAACATGCTGTTACTGTTGTTACTGAGACACATACTGTGAACATGGGTATAACAATGCATGCTAAGCATTCCTGTACTACATGGTATGTCTGGTGCGGTCAACAGTACACAATAACCAATGTAATATACACGCCTTTCACTATTCTTACACAACTAATGTGTAATATACACTTTCTTTCACTAGTCGTATGTACAAGTAATGTAATATGGCACTTCTCACTATTCTTGTTCACTCCTGTGCATCAGACCATTTCCGGAGCTTGTCCCTGCCCTGATGTGTGTGTGTGTGGATGACAAGGGAATGCGGTACAGGTGCTTCATCATATGCAGTATAGGTGAAAATGTTTGCCAGGGGCATAGTAGCTGCAAACCAATGGGCATGACATCATGTGTGTGGGTAAACAGCCGGTGATATGCGTTGGACATGTCTGTTCAGTATGCATGTGGCAGTAGTGTGGTGCCTCTACAGGATGTGCTTGCTGTGTGTATGCATGTGTGCACACAGTTCTGGGGCTCTTTGTGAGGCCTACACAGGGGCATTAATACACAACTCCCAGATTGGCGCAAACCAGGCTGTAAAAATCCTCACTCTCAGAAACCGCCATGGCCACATGACCTGTGCCTGCCAGGGCTGTTGCATGGGCACTCACCAGGCGGGAGGTACAGATTGGCTATTGTCTGATGACACAAGTCCGGCTCGAACTGGGTGTGGTCCCCACTGGGAATGTCCAGGGCCATGTCCACGTGGGTCCTCCGCTGTGTCCTGGTGTGTGACAGCGCAGGCTTACAGCAGCAGCACTGCTACTGCCACTGCACTATGGCGGGAACAACAGGCATGTGAGGCAGCATCCCTCACGCTGACCTGCACTCAGGTGGTGTGTAGCTGGCCTCATGTCCGGGCGTGGCCTATGCCTCACCCTCCTACCAGATGTTCCAGCACAGACAGTTTCACTCCTCATGATTGCCATGGCTACTCACGTCCAAGCGGATTCTGACCGTGTCACCCAATCCCTGTCCAGAACAACATCAGCGAAAATCTGCTGTTAAGCATTTGCCAATGCCTGGATGTTAAGCTTCATTTTAGCATACAGATAGCAGCCCCTCTGCAGCCTCTGCCGCCCTTCTCTCTGTTCTGCCAAGCCCAGCACATGCCTGCACTGCAAGCATTACAGTCTGGAACATGCATCTGGTGATCAGCTGCTGCACTCAGTTGAACAGCTGCAGGTGCATGTCTGCCAGAGGTCCTACTACAAGCAGCACCGGCAACATGCCTGTGTGGCACATCTGCAGACATTACACTGACATCGTGGTGTGGAGACACACCTTCTGTAGCCACCACACATACCTGTTCCACACACTAACAGATGCTGACTGTCCTTCCTCTATGGCCACTGGTGATGCTGCTCTGTGTTGGCAGCAGAACTATGTGTGGGGAAGAGGGGGACATAGCTGGGATTGCAAACATTGGCACAGATTTAGCCCCTGACAATCCTGCCTGTATCTCATGCATATGTTCATCACTGCTAGTATCTGTGGGGACACTAACATCAGATGGACTGCAGGAGGGTAACGCACCTACATCGCCTGTGAATGCAAAGCAAGACTCTAAATTACAATAGACACACACACACACACACACACACACACACACACACACACACACACACACACACACACACACAGACACACACACACTGACACACACAGACACACACATCATGCATGTGATTTGACAGATGGTGGCATGCCTGTGATACAGCAGACGCATGCAGCACAGACATATTATTAATAATAGTGTTAGTAAGCATACCCCTGGGTGCACACTACAGCAACACACTACAGCAAGCAGGTGTTATATCAGTAGCCATGCCGTTCACACAATCATGGTAGTATGCATGCATCCCCGTGATACACCATGTGGACCAGAACAGGATAACAGTACACATGGCTGACGTGACCTTGACATGTAATCTGCTGACGTGTGCATTAACATGCATACATGTCTGACAAAATGGTGTCCTGACACAAGTACAGCATCGTAATGGGCATCACATTGCAGTGTTGTCTGTATGCCCTACAGAGAGAATGCATGTTTAGCAAATGTACATGTACATGGAAGGGTAGTGTGAGCCATCTACATTGCTCTACAGTGTGAAGTACAGACACTGTGCCATTGCATGGCATCATGAGGCGTCTATATTGCTATACAGTGCATAATATGTACACATTGCATAGCCATAACTGCATGCATACCCATGACTTAACTGTGGATTGTGACCCACGATGCTGAGGTGTAGACACACCAAACCATGCAGTGTCATGTGACAGGTCACTGGAGGACCTACAGATGACACCCTTGCACAACAACTACAGAGTCTTAGCTGCCTGGCAACCATGTCCACACATAGCGGACTTGTTAACTCACCATGTCCCACATGACATTGATGTACCACACACACAAGGTGCACAGCTAATGGTGATGCCCTACAACAGCAAGGGAAATGTACAGTATCCGTGGCCTAATGTGATGTCAATGTCTGTGGAAGCTGTAGAGGTGACTGTTGTCATGCTATGACACAGGCGTGATGTTCAACACATCTTATATGGTAGACTTCAGTGACACCTCCACTGGCTGTGCACAGGCTTTTAGGATGTCCAGTGTACCACATCAACTGTATAATCGGTCAACTAAGTCTATAATTGGAACACATGTGGACAATGTGAAACAGGGTGTATACACATCACATCTACTGTGTGGCTAGGTATCTCTGGCCATCCCCCATGGTCATGTGCGCACATGTGTTGGACAAATGTATGTGATGGTCATCTATCACACATGTCTGTATTGTCCCATATGACATACACCCATAGATGTCAGATATGTCACCATCCACAGGGCTATGCAGACAACAGGTTGTATGTGGGGTATGGGTTATGGGATAGTGTGACATTATTGCAGCCAATACACTATGTGTCTGGGACATGTCAGATGGCACATCACAATGTGTGCACCCATTGCAGGGCATATAACACAATGATGACTCCTGTGGGCTGCCCATATCACAGCTCACTGTGTGCTACTGTTTGGGTACTACATGTTGTTCCAACGTGATAGTACATATGCCTCCATTGTAGAACACCTCCACCATTGTATGCACAGTTGACCTCACATGTAGCAATGACAAATACTCTGGTTTAATGTCGGTGTATCATTTCATTTGTATATATTGCACATGGGTGGCCTGTGTGAATGATGGGTGATGCAACCTGTATATCATTAATGGAACAAACATAAAGTGTACAAGTGTTAATGGGCCACATGGTGAATAGATCTATTCTTTATCATGCCTGATACTGATGACAGTCTCACCTGCAATGGACTCATGTCTGTTTAGCACGCCAGAGTTACCTGTATAGGGGTGACACAGCAGTATGAACATTATCCATGACTGTATGACAGCCACAGGGTGCACTGTGCATGTTAACACATTTGCCTGTACAATAGCATACAGTATACACATGTGTGCATACACAGGGTAGCATACTGTAGTATGCAGCATGTGTGTCCACATACCATGCATATGTTGTTACATTACATAATGTACAGTGACACATGCACGTAAATGGGATATAGTAGCCATATGTGCAGTGCTGACTTACCAGGAAACTCCAGGCTCATTGGTTGGGAGACACCCACCTCAACGATGGCAGCTAGTGTTTGTGGATGCTGTTCTGAGGGTGTCCCAAGACTGGCCAGTAGCTCTTCAGTGTGTGTGAATGGGGCTGAGTTGGTGGCCCACCACCTGTTCCACCTTGTTCCCTGGCGATTGCAGTGGCACACTGTTTTGCATGTCATATCAAGTCCATGCAGTGTCTGCACACCTGCTGGTAGGTGCGGTTATGGCCACCCACATCGCATACACCCTCCTGTGAAGATGCTGCCACAGGTCGCCCTGCTGCTGGGCATGCTGTGGCACATGGCTGGACAACACCTCATAGTTCTCATGGAGGTAATGGATGAGGACATCATCCACCTGGCGGCTGCACGCTGGAAGGTGTGTACGCAGGCATTATCTGTAAGACATAATGATGGTGACAGGTCACAGTTTCAGAGATGTACAGAGATACTGCTGCACATACATTTCTATGACATCTAGTACATCTGCACAGTTATCTTTGCAAATCATCATGATGCTGACACAACTGACATGTTTGTGTCACACACATGTAACAATCTGCTATGCATTGATATCATCACCATATATGTGTGTCACCTCATTACAGTGTTCATACTCCATATGAATGTTGTCTTGATGTGGGCATGTCTGTTTGCCTGCACTGGTGTTATTACCTATCTGCACATGCCTGGATGTGTCCACGGTAATTCTGTTGACCTTGATGCTGTGTATATTTCACATAGCAACACAGACACAGCCTTAATGGACTTGAGCAGTGACAATGCACACATACGCATGGAAACCTGTACATGCATGTGTTTTGCCATATACATCTACACAACACTGTACAGCTGTTCAACATCCTGCCACGGATCGCCTGTGTTACACATGTGATAGACATGGGACAATGGCTAGTCGGATGTCATTCACAGGGATGGTTATCAACTATAGCATGTATGGGCAAGGTTTCCTAGCTGTATCAGACAGCCATTATGTCACCACGAGGTGCATCACTGCCACATTACTGATCCAGACAGTTGATACTACATCTACCATGCGGCCATCACACCATGTATGACAGGGATGACATGTGCAGCCTTGATGGACAGGGTTGCTTGGTATGGCGGGAGTATGTCACATGAATTGCACAGGGATCTGTCCAGCATGTGGCAATCCTAGTATTAGGATGGTGGCTGTCCATGACGTATGTCTTTCAGATCAGCATATGGACATGTAGCATGTCCATCATCATAGTGTAGCACATGTCTTTATGCAAGGTAGACAGCATGCTGCATAGTGGAGGTGAGGATTGTGAAGGCTGGTATTGCCCATCCACGCATGGCCATTACCCCTTAAAGGTGATATGTGATCCAATATTGGTCACCCAAGTGGTGTGTATGCCTGTCCAATGATCTCCCTGCTCATGGATGGCACCCTGTTATGACATGGGTACCTTGCATGACTACCTAAGTGGCCTGGAGATGTCACCAAGTCAGGGAGGTGTACTGCACAGCACCATCCCTTACACAGTGTCCATAATGTTGACCACAGCCTAGGTGGTAGTTAATGGGTGCAGGGATGTTCACCTAGCGGTGACAATGCTGATATCATCCATCAGAATGTGCACATATGTCACACACCTCACCCATGCAGCCCATTCTGTATGTTGTTCACAAGACTGACACAGCTATTGCTCATAGGTCAACTCATAGGTCATGGCCATTCACATCCTTACATACTCAGATGCCTGACATTTGTCTGTGTGGTATGGGCTACAGTGAGGGTGGAGTACAACACATTGACCCTGTTTTACTATAGCTGGCACTGGTGTGATATGCACATGTCACTCTAGCACCTTTTGTAGTTGTGAGTCTGTCAACAGGCCACTGGTAGAACACTCCTGTGACATACAAAGGTATTTGTAATCAAACATCCATACTGTCTTGTACATCTGTACTGCTAACATCTACATTGATAATGGTTCATGAACCTGCAGACCATACTCAGCAGGGTTTTAATGCGTGCCACTCCATTATGACTGTCGTCACCACTTTTGGGTTGATATTATCCAACACCCTATCTGTATTGTAATGCTCATGCTCAGCACTTGTTCAGAACTTGTGAGCATGTTATGAGCTACTGATTAATATAGCACCCATTCCACACCATTTCCCACAGGTACTCTGTCTGTCCTCACATTTCCAGCTTGCTTACAGTATAACAGCTGTTGTACACATGTAACTCACATATCCTGTGAGACATGGTTGTATATACAGCCATGTCCAACTGTCACGTACCTGCGCTATTGCCTGTCTATATGATGGATATGTTGTATATGTGGCAATAGAGCAATTGTCTTATGTACACATTCAATGCTCACCTCCCAACATACGACACTACAGCCTGTGGGGGATGCACATATGCAGCCCTGCTGGGGGTAATGCTATCACCAACCCTGACTGCACCTGACAGTCATGTGGGGATGTGCAACATTCGCAACACACCCCACTCATCACGCAGTCTCACATGATCTCCACCACAGGCCACACATACGAGGACAACTTGTGCAGTACCTCTCCATACTCTGTGTAGGCACCAAAGGCAGCCCCCATCACCGAACACAACATCACCAACTTATAGCCCACAGACTCATGTGTGCCCATCACATACAGCCAATAGGGTGTTATAACATACACAGCACACCAGTCATAGGTGACTCTGTAGGCGGTCACACTGCTGTTCCACTCAGCAGGCTACACAAGGCAATAGTCGCTTACATCTTGCTGTCGGGTAACTGGTTCTGCAACATAACCTATGCACCCATGCCACACCTCACCAGGTATGATGTGACTGTCATTCTCCATGTTAGTGTGACTGCCCTGAGATGCCACTTCACAGATTACGTGTGCAGGGACATGCAATAGCTCACCAGTCTTGTAGCCCTGAAGGAGTGGGCCAAGCCCTGGGGAGCATTATGCATTCATCCGGACCTGATACAACTGTAGGATGACTGACTGTGTCACTTCAACAGTTATCTATGCTTCTGCTGTCATTCCACAGGCATCTGGTATCTGTCAGCTTTGACTGACCTGGTCAAACAACACAATGCTTTGGCACAGATGACCTGCACCTGTCAGCCCTGGGAGTACAAATCACATGTAAGGCTCTTGCTGCTTCTATACTGCCTGTCTTGCACAGTTTCCAATAACAGTCACTGGCAGTACGGGAACTGGCATGCAAAGCATGGGGTCATGTGACACAATGCTTGACATCTTCCTCTGTGACGCACGCAGGCAAGGCACACCTTATAATGCACCACTTCAATATCTCTGCAGTGACTGGGACCTGCCTCTAGGCTCTGTAGAGCACACCTGCAATGACAGCTTATAGACAGACCATACCTTCAGGCACATACCTGGACTGGCACACCCACGGCCGAGGTGTTCCCATATTCCACTATGTTGTACACACATCCTGGCTAGTTACTTAGCACAATGCATCAGAGGTTCTCCAGGTGCAACTAACTGTGTCCAGAACTGCTATACACATTGTAACAAGCTATGGATTCAACAACATACCCCACGGTTACCAGACCTCATTTGTTGGTGTACTGGACAGTAGGGCTCTGGGGACAGCTACTACTGATGTGAGACTGACACTACCCCACACATAACTAGGATAGCCACTTATGTACTGACACATCCGTGAGTCATATCCTCCACACGGCTGGATCAACCCATACACACCACCTCCAAGACCAACATTATCCTTGACATGAACACTACCAACATGTGATTGGTGTTCCACACCTGGGGTTATCCCCTCATTGGTGGATTCCAAACATATGCTAATCATCCTTCTTAGCCACATCCCGCACCACACCCTTCACGGAATACACAGTACATGAGTACTACAACACCTACTACAGACGTCTTATGACAGCAGTAGTTAACGTCATGACACAGATGGACAATGCACATACAAACGCTGAAACATACCCCAGTGCACTTCATTAGCACGTACACAACTACATGGATCATGCTATTCCACACAGAGCCATGATGGTACCCACCAGATAACAGACGTCACTCTGGTGGTCAACTTCCATTGACATAATTTACAACAATGGGTGGAAGATGTTGCCCAGTGGTGTACAATCCCATGGATGGGTAGCTCACTGGTCAGCCTCGGTGGGGCCATGGGATCCCTCATCACATACTCCAAGACTAGCTACATAAACATTACTGTGACACATTCCGGAGTGTACCAGAAGGCATTATGGTGGTATGTCAGTAGTCAATGGCAATACCCACATCTGCTCTCACATACAACAGTCACTCAGGAACATTACAGAACCAGGTGATGTTGGGAACATGCTGGCAGATGGATTCAATGCTAACATTACACCCTCTCACTCACTACAGGGCCATAATCCATGCAGGAACATTGCAGTGTCCCTGCGGTCACACCTACACAGTACTAAGCTGCACTCTATATGTTCTGGGACACTGGCCCCATGTCACCTTCCAAAATCCCAGGCTGTGATGTCCATAAACCTCTGAATGACATGTCTCCCCACTAGGCCACCATATTCAGTAATAGCCTTGTATCAGACATTGTGGCCCCTGAATGGCACACAGCAACAGTTATCACACTCCACACAGGTGGCGCCACAATGTACAAGTGGGACTATTGTCCTACACACCTGACTAGACTGTTCTGCATGGCTATGGGGCACATCATCATGGACGTCATTCACAGAGACATTGTTGGGCTCGGGTCCTTTGATGCCACCCGGATTGGACTTGTTAGGGCCAGAGAATGGCTCCTACACCTGGTGGACTCCTTTCATACAGTTACCAGGGTAGTTGATTATGGTAAGGGGGTCCACGCAGCCTACATTGTCCTCTCATTGCCTTTCATCACCATTCTCCATTCTCGTATTGACAACATACACATCCACCTACACGTCGTACCCTATGTCTCAGGATGTTATGCAATGTGGTTCATGGACAGGACACACACAATGAGGGTAGCATACCATAGTACCTACTGCATTTCACTTACACTTGGCATACCACAGTCCTCAGTCATAGGGCCCCTCATGTTCAGTATATGCTTCCCTGAGGTACAGGCTAGCACAGAGGGACTTTCCCTGCCTAGCTTTACAAATCCCTGCATACAAAGCACCATGATTGAGCCACCAGCTGATACTGACTCCATCCATATGGGTGTCACTGTGACGGATACCTGATATGACTATCATGGCCTCAAGCTGCATGACACAAGGTGCATGAACATCACCTTTGCATTACACCATTCATCCAATGACTATTACATAGGTGGTAGTCCCCTACAAACACATCACATTGTACATGTTCATACTACACAGGTATGTCGCACCCACTCCTGTGATTACCATATTGTCACTGTGGCATGGATATCCTTCTATATGGCCACACTTATCTGTACTGGGTGTGTAGCTGGTACATAGGCACCCATTGTACCTCTGAACTCAAGACTTCTACACACATTCAAGGGTACAACACCCCATTTAGGGTGTACCTTACACAACAGCTACTGCTTTACATACCACAACATTAACACGCCATGACATTTATTGAGCTCTGACAGTTAAAGTATACAGCTGAACTATGAACACCACATCTGTACACATTTGCATATTACATACTCAGCGGTGACCTCTGCTGAACAGACAGGGCTCATGTCCACAAATAATATTAATGGATATACTCCACATACACGACATAAGAAAAAGCCACTGTGAGCAACATGCTCATGGATATGTGCACACGCGCAACAATGAGTGGGATGTGCTTGAGGGTCACATTCCCAAACCGGACACTCACCATGATTTGGAACATGATTCCTATGTACATCACGCAGGGACACTCAGTAGCACTGTTCATGTGATACCTCACTTGGTGGATGGGAGACACATGTACACCAGGGATCACTGCAGTGGCTGTACTGTGCAGAGGTGCAGGTAACACATGGCTCTGCTGTTCACAGGACACTACTATAGAGAGGTGCCACTGGTGTGAACACTGTAGTTGTGCTTACATATAGACTTGCCAGACTGCATATTACCCCACTATGAACCTGTGAAGCTATTACATGTACTTTGTGCATGGTTACTTGGTAGCCCTTCCATTTAGGTTAGCTATCATGCTATTACAATTTCCCGTGACTACAAGCCATATGTATCCTGTTATTGTACATGCCAATAGACAATACCTTTGGTATACATGATATGCCTGTTATGCTGTGTAGAATATCTGACATATCTACCTACAATACTATACATTACACATATTTTACATAGTATCCCATAATGCAAAGCATACTTTTACATAGTATCCCATAATGCAAAGCATACTTGCACAGCGGGACCACCTTAGACATATCATTGTTGTTACATGCCCATACACATGCCTACTGTGACAGTATATCAACATATACTATCCCCTGCTATGGCACGTACTTGTTGGACATACCCTACCACTGACGGGTGAGTTGTATGGAATTGTTCTGTTTAAAGCCCTCAAGTAGCATCCCTTGTGGTGTCTGTGATGTTTACCGTGTGGCCCACTGCTGGACGCACAGTTTCTACAAGCATTAGTATGATCAACAAGACATCACTACATAAATACCTTTTCCCACTTTATGCATTGCAGACACTTTTAATTAATGCAAACCAGGCTATACATACACTAAATAATTAATCCAAAACATGCTATACTTACATACCAAGTGTTCTACATACCTTGTTATCGTTCCGGACTTTCGTGTCTATCTCTTACACTGTTTAAACAGTTATATGGTATGAGCATACAGTTTGAATGTCTGGCAAGTCATCCTTATATACGTCGATACCTGTAACATGTGGTTTCCTGCCACCAATTGGTGTTCCTTAGTGACTAATTACTTGCACATCAGCTGTGCAGCTACTCCATTCACCAATTACACAGCAACAGTGGGGTATAATTGAATTCTCCACTTGGGCATTGCCCATTTGCCCTACCTTCGGGGTGATGTGCTGTATTGTGTTTTGTTGTGTGTAATTGCAACTGGTATGTGTAGAGACAAGTATACCTTGGATTCATGTCCCCCGTGGATTGTGTGTGACGGCTAGAGTATGTGGTTCAACATGTGCGCATACCTTCAGACAAAGTAAAATAAAGCACCTTACATTTTTATATAATACAAAATGCTTAAGCCAAACCCACAATTAATTGGATAATTAATTAATTTAACCAATTAAGTCAACGATGCAGCAACCACACACAATTTGACATTTTAAAAAATAGCATCCATCAGAAATATTCATATAAAAATTTCATCACAACCGAACACTTTCAGAACTTAGTTTTCCTATGTTATTATAAAATATAATTCATTATAAAGTTATTAACTATCTAAATTTAATTTAAAATAAAATAAATTCATTTTATATTTATTTGGTATGCTTTATGTTGTGTCCAAAACCGAATTTGATTCCAAATGTTCAACAAGACAAACCACTTTGTTATTAACAAAAATGCAATAAGTGTAATATGGAATTATTAAATCTTTAAATGCATATAAGCAATCTTACAATAATATGCATATACCCATCCTTATAAGAAGTATATGTATATTTTTCACTATCTCTCCAAAGCTTTAATGTTAAGTAAACATTTAATAGAACATGCATCATTAATGCCTGGATAGTTATGGGCATTAGTTTTCAACTGCCATAAAAGTTCAAATTCTTGCAACTTAAAAATACCATGGCCCCCCTCTAGGGTTTTTTTCTACTTTTTCTACTACATTAAACAAAAAACTGTGAGAATCATTGTCCATAACATGCTTTGCTAAAGCGTTTGATGAATTTCTTCTAGATATAGCATATAAATGCTCATAAATTCTATTCCTTAACAACCTTTCGGTTTTACCGAAATAATAAGCAGGACATTCCTTGCATCTAGTAAGGTAAACAACTCCTTGGGTCTCACAGTTATATTTACCATTAATGTAGTATCTAGAGCCCCTTATCATAAAATTGGACCCTGTTTGTATGTGTTTACAGTATTTACATCGCCCACATTTGAACATTCCTTTATTCATTTTATAAGGTCTAATAGGGTGCTCAAATAAATTTTTCATAGAAGGGGCCCTTTTATAAACCACATTTAACTTTGAACCCAATAGGGAATGTAATTTCCTATCCTGCATTAGTAATTCCCAATTTTGTAAAATATTTCTTACCTGTGGGGAATACAAGTTAAACTGTGTTATAAACCCAACACTGTAATTCTTATTATTGTTGTTATTGCTAGAGCCCTGATATGTGTTTTCTGGCTCACCATTACTGATATTGATATCATGATTTTGGTGATTTATATCAATGGGAATCCCATTATATAATGGCCCAAATATTCCCTCTTTCCTTTTAGTTTTAATTTCTACAAACACTGTGTTCAAAAGTTTGTGGGGATAACCTCTGTTTTCAAACATTTCCCAAAGAATCCTGCATTCTTCTTTAAAACCTTCCTCTGTAGAACACCCATAATAGATGGACGGAACTCCATTACCTACTCCTGTGCTAAATGGGTGGATAACAAACTTAAAGAATTCCTCAGGACTGAGAGCCAGATATGTAAGGATTCATGGCATGTCCTGAAGAGTCTTAATAACATCTCTTTTCAGAATGAATTAATATTCGTGACAGCAGACGTTAAAAATCTATATACTGTTATCCCTCATGTAACAGGTTTGGAGTGGGCACGTGAATTTTTAATACAAAAAAAGTGCCCGGGGAGTCAGGTAGACCTTATTATCTCTATTTTAGAGATTGTTTTGGCTAACAATTACTTTATGTTTGGTAAGGATATATATTTACAAACTATGGGAGTGGCGATGGGTTCCCCTGTTGGCAGTAGTTTCGCGAACACCGTCATGGCCTTTTGGGAAAAGACATTTCTTTTTCCACATAAATTATTTCAGGATACCATCATTAAATATACACGCTATCAGGATGACATTCTAATGATAGCAAATTGTGGGAGGGATAAAATAATTGAGTTAATAAGTGAAATGAATTCCTTTGCCTCTTTCCTTGAATTTACATATGAAATTGGAGAGACATCTATTGATTTTCTTGATATTAACATCAGTAAGGACAGGATAAAAAACATTTTTGTCACCAAAATATACCGTAAACCAACATATAGCAATTCTTTCCTACATTTTACAAGTTGCCACCCCTATTTTCAAAAGAAGGGGGTTGTAAAAGGTCAACTTGTTCGGGCTTCCCGTATGTGTTATACAGAGGAAGGTTTTAAAGAAGAATGTAGGATTCTTTGGGAAATGTTTGAAAACAGAGGTTATCCCCACAAACTTTTGAACACAGTGTTTGTAGAAATTAAAAATAAAAGGAAAGAGGGAATATTTGGGCCATTATATAATGGGATTCCCATTGATATAAATCACCAAAATCATGATATCAATATCAGTAATGGTGAGCCAGAAAACACATATCAGGGCTCTAGCAATAACAACAATAATAAGAATTACAGTGTTGGGTTTATAACACAGTTTAACTTGTATTCCCCACAGGTAAGAAATATTTTACAAAGTAATTGGGAATTACTAATGCAAGATAGGAAATTACATTCCCTATTGGGTTCAAAGTTAAATGTGGTTTATAAAAGGGCCCCTTCTATGAAAAATTTATTTGAGCACCCTATTAGACCTTATAAAATGAATAAAGGAATGTTCAAATGTGGGCGATGTAAATACTGTAAACACATACAAACAGGGTCCAATTTTATGATAAGGGGCTCTAGATACTACATTAATGGTAATTATAACTGTGAGACCCAAGGAGTTGTTTACCTTGCTAGATGCAAGGAATGTCCTGCTTATTATTTCGGTAAAACCGAAAGGTTGCTAAGGAATAGAATTTATGAGCATTTATATGCTATATCTAGAAGAAATTCATCAAACACTTTAGCAAAGCATGTTATGGACAATGATTCTCACAGTTTTTTGTTTAATGTAGTAGAAAAAGTAGAAAAAAAACCCTAGAGGGGGGCCATGGTATTTGAAGTTGCAAGAATGTGAACTTTTATGGCAGTTGAAAACTAATGCCCATAACTATCCAGGCATTAATGATGCATGTTCTATTAAATGTTTACTTAACATTAAAGCTTTGGAGAGATAGTGAAAAATATACATATACTTCTTATAAGGATGGGTATATGCATATTATTGTAAGATTGCTTATATGCATTTAAAGATTTAATAATTCCATATTACACTTATTGCATTTTTGTTAATAACAAAGTGGTTTGTCTTGTTGAACATTTGGAATCAAATTCGGTTTTGGACACAACATAAAACATACCAAATAAATATAAAATGAATTTATTTTATTTTAAATTAAATTTAGATAGTTAATAACTTTATAATGAATTATATTTTATAATAACATAGGAAAACTAAGTTCTGAAAGTGTTCGGTTGTGATGAAATTTTTATATGAATATTTCTGATGGATGCTATTTTTTAAAATGTCAAATTTTGTGTTTTTGCTGCATTGTTGACTTAATTGGTTAAATTAATTAATTATCCAATTAATTGTGGGTTTGGCTTAAGCATTTTGTATTATATAAAAATGTAAGGTGCTTTATTTTACTTTGTCTGAAGAAGTGCAGGCAGTGTCCTGCATGAAAGCGCTAATCAAGTAAAAGTTTTTGGATTCATCTGACTGGCGTTATTTGTTTAGCCTCCGTTTTATTTCTTTTTCTGAGTTTGTGATTTTTTACCTTGTTTATGTGCGTATACCTATCATCCCAACCGTCTGATAACGGACTATTGCAAACAAAAACTGTAACATCACCATTTGTTCCATTATACAACAGCTACAATTTTGCATGGCACCTTTAATTGTGTCTCTCACAAGGTATGTTGACGGTTCTGCAGATGTAATTGACTGACTGGATGTTTGTGCTGTAATTACAGTCTGTATTGCTATAGTTTCTAGTGTGGGGGATGTCGGTGGGTGTACGTAGCATATACAGGTTTGTGGGGCTTGCATTTCTACATATTAAAGATATATATATGTGTGTGGACCCCTTCCCTAATTAAAGAGCTATTAGTAGACTTATGTTATGGGATTTTACATTGGGCCATTGTTAATTGGTTTCTATATAGTATGCGGGTGAGGTTGATACTTCCATACCTCCAGAATTGCAGCGATATGTAAAGGGATATTTCTAAATGACAGCTATCCCATGTATTTCTGTCCCAGATATTTGCAGTCAGTGCAGTTGTGTTGGTGACAGAACCTCTTTGCCATGGGTTGCCACCTTTTCATATGGCCATTGTTGGACACTTACGGGACACACAGCAGTGTTTACAGGCCAACACATAGCCATGGTCAGTACACAGGATAGCACATACTTTTATCCTCATTTTGCCTATTGTTGTGGACTTTGGCTACTTATCATATTGCATGTAACATTTATGTTTCTTACATACAGGCATAACTATTTCATGCAACTATTACATTCCAAAGACATGCATCTGGAGCATTTCTCCCCGGGCCTCCGCTGAAAACAGGCTCTGTGGAACCTAGTCGAACTTTCCCGGTCAACAAATGTTAAATAAATAAATAAAAAATAAAAAATACATAATATATGGGACATAATAATGTCCTACAATCTCGGACATTTGCCCTTTGTAATGTTTTATGTCAGGACACACCTGCCCAGGGAGGGACTGTCCCTCCTAATGTAGGACAGGTGGTAACCGTATGCCTACAGCTAGCTATACCCACACCTACCGTAATGATCTACCGCTGAGTTGGCACTAACAGACACACGATGCGGACACAAACACACACACATTACAGTCACATGGAAATGCACACGGCACCCTTAACACACACATACACAGACTACGGCACTCACAAACACAGTTGAACACAGTACCTACGTGGTCCGCAACACCGGCAGCGGAAAACTAAATGTCCCTTCATATCATCATAGTAAGTACTCGCGGTTCTACTGTTCTGGTACTGTGTTCTTTGGTCTTTCAGCCTCAGAGTTACACGTGTCGGTATGTTACACATTCCATAGTTGGCGGTATCCTATTTATTTATACCTCCAAGGTGTTATGAATGTCGTTAACCTATCTATATATTTGCAGATATTGGTGAATCTGTATATATCAACATATATCACTCTATCGCCCTTTCTATCTGTATTATATATCTGTGTATATATATATATATATATATATATATATATATATATATATATATATATAGATAGATATATATATACATATTTATATCTCTGACAGGGAAAGCGACAGGCAAGCTACACCTTTCATTGTGTACTTATCGGAGTATACTGTTTCCTGGACTCTGCAGGTTTGTGTCTGTACCTGTCACATTATACACCTGCCATAGGTTAGGGTTACCAGCTATCCCACTTTGTGAGGGACAGTCTCTCTTTGGGCAGTTGTGTCCTGCCAAATATTTGTAAACATGGCAAATATCCTGAGATTTTAGGACATACTTATTACCTATAGTTTATGTAATAGTTGCATAAAACAGTTATTCTGTATCTGAACCACCTATATGTTATAGAAACAGAATAAGTAAGTAAACATTACAAGAATAAGCTTTTATCTAGGCAAAACAGTGAAGTTCTGATTTTCATACTGGCCAGGTGTATGTGTCAGCCTGCAGATATCTGACGTATGTCCCACATTGGTCATTTGAAGAGGTGGCAACCCTACCGTAGGTACATCTTGGCTAGCAATAGTGTTAGGTGATTGTATACATGATTGCGTGTTCTACTCCTGGCAGTGGTCATTTTACCCTGCAGAGCAGGTGCTATTAGTACAGGGGTGAATAATGCTGGTTTCACCTGTTCTGGACATCATTGACTGTGATCTGCGTGATACTTGGAGAAGCTTAGCCCTGTTTCACGCATATCCATATAGTCATATTTAAACGTCGCTTACCAGCAGTGGGCAATGCATATTCCCGCTAACGTGTGCTAAACATGATCTGATGACCTGCATCTGACATGCATTACTCGTGCCTTCGGGATTACATTACATCCCTTGCAGGAAGTGGGACCGGGAACATGCACGATGGTCACTGCATTTAACACTTGGACATCTGGGATTTGTACACGTGTTATGTCATTTTGTATGTGGAGTATACTATGGCTAATACTCCATACTGCACTCACATGGGTAACTCAGTTAGTTTACATATTGATGAGTCCAGTTAATGGTATGTCCATGTGATGTTTACTGGATGTTCTACGGCATTGGGTATGTATATCACAGTGAGCTACACACGATACTGTGCTACACCTTCAAACAACCATAGGTGGAGCATGCTGGGGTGATTTAATACCTGTCATGGGTACACCCCATGACTTGACACAACATCCATGATTACATTATGTGGAGTCACTCATTAACGCAGCAGGGAATCAGTACTGAGTGTGTGCAGAACAGTGCTTACACACATGTGCTCCCGCAATTGCCTCTGCTCCACTAAGCGACAGTTGGTTACTTGATGTTGTGGCAACAGCGGACACTGTTTGCCATGTTTGGTGTATGGCCTCTGACAATTGGGTGTGTACCTACCGAACCTATACACACAGCACCAACATATGCTGATAGGCGCATGTACTGTTCAGGTGTTGACATTCCGTGTTCCAATAGCTATTGTGTGTACAATGTTTGAGGGCTGCCTATGTAGGATTCACACAGTGGGCCACCTATACATTACAATTTACAGGTGGTCGTGTTTGTGTGCCATCCATTTTATTGTGTGTGCAGGTGGAGAGGTGTGTCAGTCCATAGGGGCCTACACTGTCAGTGTATGTGCTATACGTTCCCTCTTTGCCAAGGCGTAGGCATATTGGGCACACCTCTGTCTGCCTACTGGGGCTGGCACAGTGTGTCCGTGGTCTGAATCCCTCTGTGCCTGTGATGGCCTTGGCAATTGAGGTGGGCTATGAGGGCCTTCACCATTTTGTCCCTGCTGCAGCTGTTTCTGCAGGATCATATTATGTAGCATGGCACATACTATGAAGATGTGGACACACGTGCCTGGAGAGTACTGCAAGGCTCCACCAGATGTGTCCAAGCACCAGAACCATGATTTCAGTATCCCGAACACATGCTCTATGATGATTCTGGTTTGTGCATGTGCCTCATTATGGCGTTCTTGCATGGGTGTGTGTGTATTTCTGATGGGAGTCATCATCCACGGCTCCAGTGCACAGCCAGCATCCCACACAAGGTGGCCATGTGGGATGTCCCCCCTGACAAATACCTGATAGAGTTGTGAGGCATGCCAGATTTGGGAGTCATGGTAGCTTCCAGGGCTGCCAGCACACACATCCATGATAATGCCCTGGGCATTGCACATGACCTGGCAGTTGATGGAGTGGAATCCCTTGTGGTTTATGTAGCGCCTACCATGCTCACTGGGTGGTGACTTGATATGCATGTGCAGTCTATCGCACCCAGTACCTCTGGGTAGTGTGCCAAGCAGTGGAAGTAATGCATATTGCTGGCCAACTCCTCCTCAGTTTGGGGGAAGTATATATGCTCATTGGCATGTGGTAACATGGCATCCAGGAACTGGTGTTGTACCCTGGATGCTGATGCCTGTGAGATCCCCATTATATCTCAAGTTGGCCTTTGAAATGTACCTGTGGCTAGTATTCACAAGCTTACACATACCTTTGTGTCCACTGGGATGGGTTACCCTCTGTTGTTTCTGGTTCTCAGGCATGGCCAGCACAGCTCCACTATTTGCTGTAAGATGTCCCTGTCCACCTTGTAACGCTCTACTATCTCCAGATCATGTAGCCCCTGGTAGGTTACCCTTGGTCTGAACACTCTTCTCCTCCTCCGGGGCCTGCGGTGGTTGTCAGCATCATCCTCCACAACACCGTCAGTCTCTAACACATGCTGATGAATCACAGCTATGGCAACTCCCAACATGTACATTTTAAAAGTTCCCCGTGTGTTTACACCTATGGTGCAGTGTTTGGGAATACACAGGTGTGTGTAGGGTACTTTCATGCTTTATACTATTGTGCTGTGAACACTGATGATGTCATAGGGTGTGTATGTACGATCGTAGCTACAAGGTACCTTATGTGTTTTACTACTGGAACTAATATTTTGGTGCCTTTGGTGTTGAATTACATTTGGCTGCTCTGGATTACCTCTTGACCTTCCCTTTACATTTCTGCACATTCCACCTACAATTTTCTGGCATGCATCCAGCAGCCTGCTTTCATTTGTACTTTCCTAGACCTGGCTTATCTTGCGTAATGTGTTCTATTGCCAGTCTACTGTCAGTTTGCTTTGCTCTGCTATGACAGATCTCTTATCTTTGCAATCCAATGCCTCTCCTCCTTTCTTTGCAATCCAATGCCTCCCCTAACCTGTTACTTGTCAGCTGCCATCGATTGGCCGCCATGAGTTGATTGGTGTTAATTGTTCAGTAGTACTCCAATTACCCTACTTTGGCATTTCCTTTTTTTCTTCCTCTGTCCTTCCTGTCTGTGCTATTGTTCACGGCACGTGCATCTGCTTACCAGGTTTCGGGCATGTTTTCATCCCCGTACACATGCACTTTTGGGCACCATATGTGCTCTCAGCTAAACTATTCTATACCTTCCTCCCCACGCCTGTCCTGCAGCTTTGCTTAGCAATGGCCAGGCCAGATTTGCATTGCTCCAATGTGCTTACTGCCACGGTGGCACACCCCTCTGCTGATGTCATGTATCTCCTCTGAGCCACTCGCTGCGCCGTATGGTACATCCTTCATCCGGCAGGACATTTGTGATTCAGTATTACCTGCCTCATTTGCATGGCATTGACTACTAATTCATAGTTACCGTGTCAACACTGTCGCAGGCCCTTAGTAACCCTTGCACCTTGGTTGTGGTATACCATGCCTACCATTGCATATTATGGTGAAAACCTGATTTGTATTACATTGTGATTTTATGGCATCTGTATATATTTTCTTTGTGTTCTGTTTGCGACACATACCCTGCGGTTTTACTGTGCGTTACTATGGACATGACATTAAATGTTGTTTTTTAGGTTCTGTGCATCTTTTCTTATGTCATTGGATATGTATTTAGCCATTGGCATATGTTAACTTTGTAATACATGAGTCTGGTCTGCTTCCATAGCTCCAATGTTCTGCTTGGGAAAATGTAATCCGTGTTTTTTGGTTTACATTTCCGTGGGCTTACGCTACACCTGCACCACTTCATGAATCGCTATGTACCTTCATTTGCATGGTGCAGCACTGCACATGGGGTGATTAGCATACCTAAGCCGAGGGCTGCACAGTTCTGGCATACCGTAGTCCATGTGGAATTGGATTGTACCTGAATCGCTCAGAGGCCATATTTAGTGTTATACTGCCTATGCTACGCCTTCGCGCTTGGTGCAAGCTTCATGAATCCTGAGGCTGGTATATCTTTGTATAGTGTCACAACAGAACAATCAACTGTTTGTATCTAGATTTCTTAAGAATGATCTGTGTAATGCATCTTTGTAAAGTTTTGTTTTTTCATGAGTATCTTAAATGTATCTTCAGGATCTTTTTCATCCTAGGCCCCTGAGGAAAATGGGCTTTGCCCAGTTGGATATTCCCAGTAAACAAAGACAAATAAATTAATAAATAAATATTATCCCCTTTTCTTTCCTGTAATGCTTGGACTGTAAGCTGGAGGAAAGGAGCATAGATCTCCAGCTAATCTTATTGTATGTTGGGCATCTGATGTTTGTTATTCAGATAATGGACATCCAGCTGCTGGTGTGGTGGGGATAGCAGGGTCAACTAGCCATTACAGACATAGTGCAGTAAAGAAGACAGTGACAGAGCTATGTACATTTAGTTACACTGCACTCCATCATCATGAAATTTTGTATGTTTGATCACTTTTCATTTAGTTACTTTTATGGAATATGAAGGTTGGTTATATAAGCTGAGGTGTTCAAATTCAAGAAATCTTTTGGTTGAATGTTTTTTTGAGTTTTGAAGAACAGTTTCATATTCACAGCTCATTGGTTCATAGGTTCATAGGTAGGTACTAGGCTATCTGCCCGAAGGCATTTATAAGCCTGAACAGAATGTGTTGGCTTTTGCCACCCCCTTAGATTAGTTTCCTGTGCCTCTGTTCAGCAGAGCCATTGAAGTGATCCCTGGGGTAAACTTTCTGTTTCTCATCCACTCATCAAGGTTTCTCTTGAAGAGTGTTAGTGAGGAGTTCTGCCTAATGTAGATTGGAATCTTATTCCAAAGCATGGGAAGTCTCTGGGAAAGGATTCTATCCCTCCAGCACATCCTATTTATTGTTGTGGTGAGGTTTAGATCTCTAGAGTATGTGGCTCGAGGGGATATGGTTTTCTTTAGGTGGAGCATGTCCATCAGTTCTGGGTTGGACATGGCCTTGTATGTCAGGCAGAGATCACCTCTGAGTATGCTACTGAGTACAGCTGGAGTTTCTTCAGTCTTGCTGCATAGGGCATCTGTTTGAGGTCAGTGATCCTCTTGGTGAGGTACTTCTATTGCCTTTTCAGCTCTTGCAGGTGTCTTGTAAAGATCATCCCAAATGGAGTGTTGTACTCTAGGATGGGTCTGATAAGTTATGAGTAGGGGGGCACAATGACCTATTTTGATCTGGATGCTAACCCTTTTGTGATTAGGTGGGCTACACAGAAGGATTTTCTAACCACTTTGGCAATGTGATTATCAAAGGAGAGATTACTATCTACTTGGGTCCCCAGATCCCTTATTGTGTCTTTCGTATTTAAGGGACTACCACTTATGTGGTAGTTTGTGGATACTTTGTTTTTTACAAAGAGGATGCCTATGCACTTTTTGGCATTTAGCTTGAGGCCGTGATTTTGACACCAGGTATCCATCTCAGTAAGATCCTTTTGGAGGATATCTGTGTCAGCCGGAGAGTCAATTATAGCCCCTACTTTGCAGTTGTCTGTGAACTTGGTCAGCCATAGTACTCCTGTGCTTGCCTGTACCTCTGAGAAGTATATGCTGAACAGGAGGAGTTCTAGGAATGAGCCCTGTGGAATGCCACTTGTAACCAGTTTAGAGTCAGACCTAGCTGCCCCAACTCTCACCATGTGGGTTTTGTCCGTGAGCCAGTTGGCAACCCATCTTGTGACATAGAGGTTTATGTTCAGGCTGGTGAGCTTGTCTATAATACCAGAATGGGGAATGTTGTCAAAGGCCTTTGTGATGTCTAAGTAGGCTGTGTGTACCACCTTTCCCTCATCTATAGCCTTGGTAACTGTCTCAAAGAAGTCCACCAGGTTTAGGGATGCATGATCTGCTCTTAACAAAGCTGAACTGTAGGGTCCAGTGTTTGAAGGTTCCCAATGTCTCTGTTAATGAGATCCATTATGATGCACTCCATAGCCTTGCAGAACAAGCTAGTCAGGCTTATAGGGTGATAGTTCCCAGGGTCTGTTGTGACTCCACCTTTGTGGAGCGGAATAGCAGTTGCTGTGCACCACTCTATGAGTACATGACCTGTGGAGAGGCTGAGTTTGAGCAGAGTGTTTAGGTGAGGGGTTAGTTCGTGTTTAAGCTCATGTAGGACGCAGCCTGGGACACCATCCGGTCCCATTGTTCCTGTGTTTTTGGCTTTGGAGAGGGCTGTTTTAACCTGAGTGTCTGTGATTTCAGGGCTCTACATTCTTCTGGTATGGTTATGGGCCCTTTTGGGGTGAAGTTTGCAGTGAACCTGTCTGCCAGGATGTTAATATTGGTCGGTTCAGTGTATTTTCTGCAATTCTACACTAACTCTGAGCAGATATGAGCATTGCCACTTGGATTCTTGACATAGTTAAACAATGCCTTGTAGTTATCTTTGGAGTCCTTGTCAATTTTTCTTTCAAAGTTAGCCTTGGATGATTTTATGAGGGATCTTAGTTTCTTGCTGATACTGATCAGGGATGATTTCTCTTGGGATTTTGCTCTTTCTGTACTAGTTTCTTCTGTTGTAACTTGTTTATGGCAGGGATCCACCAGACTGGTTTACTTTTCTTGGAGGAGTGAGTCTTGGTTTTGCTTGGGATAGCACAATCCATACATTATTGTAGGTGCCCGTAGAATGCATTAGTAAAGGATTTTGCAGCTTGACAGCATTAGCTGTATCACTGCTTGTTTAGACTGTTTTGCAGTTTTGTGTAAACTCATCTTTTCAGTTGTTTTTGGAGCATATTTTATTAGGTATCACAATGTCGCTGTTTGTTCAAGGTTACTTTGTGATTTAATACAGAATTTTGTCTTTCTCACCACATTTATTTTAAAAGTAAAAATGAAATTTTTGGGTTTCAGGGAAACCCAAAAGGAAAAGTTTTTTAAAAAAC
>NC_056735.1:205130890-205150890 GCF_019279795.1 Protopterus annectens
TTGGGGCATTGAGGAGTCCAGATACATGGTCCTGCTCCTAGTCCATCATCATGAGGCCCAACTCATGCCGGGCCCGGTCTCATGGGGACCGTACAGGGCGGAGGCATGGGACCAGTTGGCTCGTGATCTGAATAGTGCTACTGGCATTCCACGCACTGGTGAGCAGGTCCGTCACCACCATGCGGACCTGAAGCGACGTAAGCAAGACCAGTTGACCGAATGGATCCAGGAGGCCCGGGATATGCCCAACGCCCCACTACTGAGTAAGTTACATTTTACTTATGTATGTAAGGATTTCAACTAGCTGATACCATGGAGATGTGTAGTCCAATATTACTTCTTTCGTATTACAGCTGCAGATGTCCGCTCGGCGAACCGCGAGACGCATGCCCATAGGCTGGCGCGGCTGCGCCACCATGCAGGTTAGTAACCCCACCCAGTACTTGTAAATAAAAATTATACTGTAGCATGTATCAGAACACTGCAGTGTATTGATTAAAAGTAATATAATGTGCAAGCAAGAATTGAAAGTCTGCAGGTATGGCTGCAACAAGTTCATCAGTATGCAAGTGTAACTGGAAATATAATTGATAGAAATAAATAGTGCTGTAATACAGATGTCCCACCATTAATTAAATATAGTGTAACCTGCAGTAGTCTCAAGAGTACAGCTTCAGAATCTGAGGTAGTCACATGTGAGATATATCCCCTATTGAAATGCTGAATCATGACAGAAGTGAGGCTGTTGGAAAGTGTTTGAATCACCACCGGTCTAATATGTGAACAAAGCCTAGAAGTACCAACCTGAACTGTGAAGTTGCAGGATGTGTGAGAGTGACAGAAAGGGTCATGTATGAATAAATAAAGTAGTAATAACCCCTGAATATATTAGCCCCAGTGTGTTTCTACAGAACTAAATGCATGTGGGAAGTACAAATTAACATCCCAAACTGATTTCAGTGTGTCAGAATCTGCAATGTCTAGGCCAAAATCTGTATATGGTGATAACAGTAAACAATTTGCAGATAGAATGAATGATTACCTGACAGACTAAACAGCCATAGTTGTCCCCTGTCCTGTCATCAAAGTGTAGCAGGAGGATGTATCTGATCAAATTCAAAATAAGTAGGATAGTGATGTATTTGTAACAGGTGTAGCATGACAGTCAAATAAAAATTATTTTGAAACATCAGCCTCAACTTAATTGTGTACCTATTACAAATGTATATCAATGTGTAACTTATAAATGTGTCATCACTTTCTATCTCCACCCAACCCTATAATTCCATATAACAACACCCACTAAATATTGGTATGTGAACATTTCATTAACCATGGACATTTGTCCGTTTCAAAAATATATGCATGTCTGTTCGTGCATGTGCCCTGTTCATACCTGCAAATCTGATGGCCTGTTGCCATTAATCAACCTTGCATGTTGTTTGATTGTGTATTTCCATTCAAATAATGCATGTGATATTGATATGCCCATCTTTCAATGGTGTTAATATCTGGGTGTTTGTTTAATGGGAATACCAATGCATGCTGTTACAACTAATCTGAATGGAATAATATGCCACTAACCCAAACTAACATAACTACTCGCAAACCTAGAATGCTTGGGAAGGCAGGTCCCAGCGGACCCACCTCTCCCACCTCAGCTGGCGACTGCACCTGGCACTAGTGCCCAGGCCGGACCCTCCTCCGGTGGCCCTGTGCCTCCTTTGGGTGGAAGCGCTGCAGGGGATGGGGCCCGTCCCCCCTCTGCAAGTGTGGCCGGAGGAGTTTGTCCACTCACCCTCTAAGGTGTCCGGTCTGTGGTGCGAAGGGAGATCTAGATTCTGTTCTTGGGCCCCTACGCCAGCTCGAGGCTCGTGTGGCACAGCTAACGGCCCTGCCCGTTGCACCGCCTACACAGCCCAGAACAGCCCCGTCCTGGGCTGTGAAGGAACAGTGGCAACTGCCTATGGGTGGGGATATCAGTTCCACTGTTGCCATCTGTAGGCTCATGCGTCTTGGATATCCCAACCTCCGTCCCCGTCAATTGTGTAACCCCCCCCCCCACGTGTGTCATACACCGCCCCTGTATACGTCTTGTCTGTCTTGTCTGTTAACCTACCCAACCTACCTCCCCAGCTATACCGACTTCCTTCACCTGACATACCACTCTCACCTGAAAAAAAAAAAAAAGGGCACTCTGTACCCACAAAAAAATTACGCCCCATACATAGCTGTCCATGTCGCACACATGTCCGCTTGACATTGAAACTGTTAATTACAATTGGCTTTACAACAAACATTAATGTTGTCCTGACACCTCTCTCAGGGGTGGAAGGTTTCAAATGTCTCACCAAAATACATGGAAATACACAGCTGTTGCTGCTAAAGACATGGGCATCTATGGGCCTTACCTACATCCTTCCTGCAAATCCCATGCTTGTTTCCCTACTGTCTTACCCTCTTTGTGACCCCTTTTTCACCACTTTCCTGTCACCCCTTTTTCTTTTCTTTCAAAGAAAATAGCGCGGGTGTGCACAGCTCAACAATCTGCTGCAGAAGGTCTCTGTCCACTCTGTAGCGCTCTACTATCTCCAGCTCATGTAACCCATGGTAGGTGACCCTGGGCCTGCATACTCTTCTCCTTCTCCTCACTCTGGGTTGTCTGTCAGCATCTGCATTGTCACCACCCTCAGCAATTCGCCTTTGCCTGATTATAACAGCTATGGCAGCCCCTAGCATTTCTGCTCTGAGTTCAGCTTTTTTCAGTTTTCAATTCTGATAGCTTATTTTCTTGCAGTATCTCTTGTGAGAAACACCCTGCACTGCTCTTTGCAGTGTTTTAAGTGCTGGGTTGGGCTTCTAGTCTGCCTGTATAATTGCCTGCTTCCAATTGTTTCCACCAATTTACTCCAGCAGTATCCTCTGGCAGTTTCCATGTATTTTGGTTGTTTCCTGTTTCCTCTCTGTTTCCTGAAGGGGAGCAATGTGCACACCAGCTTAAACACGCTCACAGTCACTTAAACGCGCACACACATCCCTACACGGTGTTACATGCGCGCACACATCCTTACACGGTGTGAACTAGGCTGATTCATTTTAAAACGCGCGCACACTGCCTTACACACGTGCACACCCGCGCAAACCGTTGTAAACGGTTTGCAACACGCTCCCATATGTTGAGCCTGCCTTACACGCGCGCACACGTGTGCATGCACGTATTTCAAGAAACTTTGAGTGTAGGGATAGCGTAAACCTTCAATTTCTTGACTTTCCTAGTGTTCTGTTGGGACACACCTCCCTCCCTGAAGTCTGTCTGTCATCTTTCACCTTACATTGCCCTCCAATCTGGTACATTTGTATCTATCCTTCCCCCCCGTGATGTCACCTACCTCTTACTCTGTTCCTCCCTCTTCTCTAACTATTACACTACTCAGAAAGTGCTCATTACCTATGTGGCAGTGTGATTCAGTATTGTAACCCTCATTTACATAGGATTGCCTAGTAATGACTAGTTACATGTCTTACACGGAGCTTCCCCCCCTTGACAACCACTAAACAGAGGCCATATTGTTTTTGGTCTGCAAGTCCTTCCATTGACATTCCATGTAATACATAAATCCCACAATTGTGGGCTTATAAGCTTCGGTTTTCAGTTTTAGGTAGTGCACCCCATTTGCGCGGGTGTGCACTGCAGTTAAACCTCAAAATCCCGTGGAAAAAAAAAAGTTATATAACATATTTTTGCAACAGTTTTTCATGCCAATGGCCACATATTTGGCCATTGGCATGCTTAATGAAACAAATGCACCCTTTATTTGGAGCTGACATAGCTCCGTTTTTAATTTTGCAGAAATGTACTCAGTTGTCAGCTGAGTACATTTCTGCAGCTAACACGTCCGTTACATGGACTGGTTTCTGCTTTGTGGATCGCTCAGATACCTCATTTGCATATCTTTGAGCTGCAAATGAGGTATTGAGCATTTCCACGCCCAGTCTGTGTAAGAGACGTGTTAGCTGTGTCTTACACGGAGATTTGGGCTGTTCCTGAATCGGGAGGCTTACACGGAGGCTTACACTACTCTTGAACTCTGTGTAAGCCTTCCTGAATCTGGCCCATAGTAAAGAAGACATTATTGGAGGGGCATATTTTTGACTTTGAAAATGTTTTGCATAATTTGAGTAATCACAGTCAGAGGAAAAGTTGGAGTCGAGTTTAGTGCAATCTTTTTATATTACTGCATTTTGTCGTATAATTGCAAAAAAGATGGATGTGTTTTATGGGAAAGAAGAATTATGAGTTTAAAACTCTTGAGGAATGAATTAGGATAATGACTCTGTTTTGCAAAATGAACACTGGGTAGTTCTTTGAGGGACCATTTCAAAAACAGAACATCAGCTTTGTAGAAGACTGCTGCAACATCACGATATGACTGCACCAGACATCTGCTGAATATTGTAGGTATGTGCAACGTTTATTACTTCTGGGCCTGACAGGTCATGTTTCAAGCTATTTAGAAGGCATGCATGGGTATTTCCTGGGGGAGTAAATGATCATTTGAGAGTCATATGGATTCTGTCTTTTGCTTGTAGCTTATACTTAATTTTAAGTAAAGGTGCTGTTCACTATTCTTTTATCTTGGACTTTGATAACTACTTTAGCCAATTAAATGTTTCTGTCAAGGCTTTTTTGTCTATACTCACAGCCTGAGAGGCTAAGTACCACCCCCATGAAATTCTTAGGGATATGGTAACAGTTATCCTGAAAAAAATGCAGTGCAGTCTGAGAGTGTGCCAACACTCAAGTAAGATTATCATCTCTAAAAATTAGATGACTGAAAGCACGAGTACTCTTGTTACTTGATAGGTTCATGGGTGGCTACTAGGCTATTGATCCAAAGGTCTTTAGAAGCCTAGCCAGTTTTACCCAATATAATATTGGAGAAACCCAATATAAAGGATCTAGTCTAAACTCAAGATCTTAGTTAGCAATGACTGCCCGTATCTAGGAGGGTTCATAGGTGTGTACTAGGCTAACAGCCCTGGAGCCTTTGCAAGCCTAGCCCATAGGATTACCCTGGCATCATGCCACCCGACCTTAGTTCCCACTGCCTCTGTCGAGTAGAGCCACTGTAGTGATCCCCGGGTTGAATTTTATATTTCCCATCCATTCATCAAGATTTTTCTTGAAGAGGGCCAGTGAGGTGCTCTGTTTGACATGTATAGGAAGTCTATTCCATAGCATGGGTAGTGTCTGGGTTTTGAACCTGTCTCTCCAGCACATTCTGTTGATTGTGGTAATGAGGTTGAGGTCTCTGGACCGTGTGGTGTGGAGGTCTTGGAATTTCTTAAGATCTAGCATTTCCAACATGGCTGGGTCAGACATGGCTTTGTAAGTCAAACAGAGATCACTTCTAAGTAGGCAATATGAGACAGAGAACAGTTGGAGTTTTTTGAGTCTGTCCATGTAGGACAAGTGTTTAAGGCCTAGGATCCTCTTTGTGAGGTACTTTTGTGTCCTCTCCAGTTGTTGCAGGTCTCTAGTGAGGTACATGACAAATGGGGCATTGTACTCGATGATTGGCCTAATGAGGGAAGAGTAGAGGGAGACAGTGACCTCTTTCTTTCTGGATGCAAAACCCTTAGTAATGAGATGTGCCACATAGAAGGACTTTCTGACCACGGTGGCAATGTGGTGGTCAAAAGGGAGGTTACTGTCAACCTGTGTTCCCACATCTCTTACAATGCCTTCTGTGTTCAGTGGACTACCATCGATGTGGTAATTCATAGGAAGTGGGTTTTTCCCAAAGGGGATGATGACATTTTGTGGCATTGAGCATAAGGCCATGGTTCTGACACCAGTTTTTGGTCTCAGTGAGGCCTTTCTGTAGGATGTCAACATTACTTAGGGAGTTAACAATAGCTCCTAACTTGCAATCATCTGGAGACTTTGTCAGCCAGATTCCCTTTGTGTTGGCCTGGACTTCTGAGAAGTAGATACCAAACAGGAGAGGAGCCACAACCGAACCCTGTGGGACTCCACTCCAGTCCTTTTCAACGCCACTTATTTCCTCGTCTTCTTGAGGTGCTAGAGCCCTAAGCAATTCCTAGAACTGTTGTGATTTCTCTCCAGTCATCTTCTATGTCTTCAGCCTGGTCTCTATTGACCTTGGAAGCTTTCTTTGACCACTGCTTGCAACTGATTGTGACAACCAGTGTTTTTACTGTGGACTTCCTGTTTCACTGGGGATGCATGTATAGTCACTGATTGTACCCCATTGTCCTTTCCTTAGTAGAAGGAAGTCCTATACTATCAAGTAATTTGCCAGGCAAACGTTTAGAGTGGCCTGTCCATCTGTATTCCTACTGCCCCACTCATGTGGACCCAGGCAGTCCTCATATCCTATTCTGTCTATCCTGATATGTGCATTCAGGTCAGCCATTATCAACACCAGTTCATGCTGTCCTGCTTTATAAAGCATGTCATTGCAATGAATGTGTTTCCTCTCATGCCAGCCTGTGTTTCTTAGCTTTCCTCTTGGTCAGCTGTTATTTGTGGTTCCCCTGATTTTCATTGAAATTATTTTTTCACATCTGTTCCAAGTGTGTTACAAGCCTGTAAATAGGGCTCTTACAAGTGTATACATAGGTTTATTAGCATTTTCTGCAGATGTCAGTCTGCACTGCAAAATTCAGTTTCTTGTAGTTTTTACATTAACTAAAACATTGACTAATTATATAAAAAATAGTTACATAATTTTCAGTTTGTGGTGAGAGAAGCCTGCGTCATTTGATTTTGCATGTTAATTATTCTATAATTGCTAGTCATCCTTGGCTTTCTGTATGTGTTTTTTGATCTTGGACATATTGTATTAAACAATGGGTGCCAGTAGAGGTGAAAATTGTCACATCTAACTTGATGAGGTGCTAAGTGCTTTGGTTTCTGGCTTGATATTGACTTTCATTTCATTGAATGAGACATTTAAATGCTGAGCTGTTAAAAATGTCGTATGTATTTCTTTTTTTTTTTTGCTAAATAATTTTTATTTTTTTTTGTTTGTAGACAAATTATGATACAGTAAATTTAAATTACAATTCAAAATAAAAGAAAATAGTTAATAACTATAACAATATGTACAATATTTACAGGTGGTCCAATGAAAAGGACTAACCAATAAAGTTATAAAGAGGAATAATCCCATAGAACTAGTATAATCTTTACTGGCATATATTCACATAAGTCCATCTTAGTTTATGACATTTCAATTTCATGTAGAAGAAATTCTATCCTTTTGTAATATGTCTATAAGTATTAAGATTTTATTCCAAGGATTTTCTGTCCAACGTCTGGGAAAAATTCTTTCTTCTTTGACTTTTATTTATTTTTGTGCAGATTCCTTTAATAGAGATATGAAGTCTTCATAACTTGGAGAGACAGTGGATTTCCATTTTCTTGTTATACATTTTCTGGCTACAGCCAGAATAGACCATAAAAGATATTGATCACTTTTACTCATAGTTACTGAGTCATCTACATTCAAAAAAATTAAAGATTTTGTTAGAACAAATTTATCATTATAAATGGTTTGAAGAAATCTATTAATATCTTCCCAGAATTTTTTAATGCAATCATAAAATATATGTATCCAATCTGCTTCACAGTTTAAAGTACATCTCCAGCATGTGGGCTTTTGGGTAGGGTCAAATTTGGCTATTTTATATGGTGTATAAAAGGCTCTTTGTAAAAATTTCCATGTGAAGATTTTCCATATCTGAAAGGTTGATGTTAGCTTAACCGACAACAAAAGGTCATTCATACATTCAGATGATAGATTTATTGTCAAGCCCTTTGTTAAAATGTTCACAACATTTTGACCTATTTTGGTTTTATACACTATTAAAATTTTGTATAATTTAGATATAGAAATTGGCTTATTATGATTTCCATAAATCAATTCTTGCATATATTTTATGAATTTGGGTATAGTATTAAAGTTTGAATCATTAATAATTCTACATAAATCACTTGCATATTGTAGTATTTTTTGAAGTTCTGTTCTGTCTATTTCAAATATACTAAACTCATTTATTACTTGTTGGGTGGTTAAAGTACTGTGATTATTTAAGCATTGAAACCAGTAAATAAAGTTTTTGGATTCCCAATTAATGAGTATTTTTTCTTGAATTTCTTCTTTAAAATTCTTTGATGTTTTAAATGGTATTAAGAGTTCGAACCATAATTTTATGTCTGGATTTGTAATTATAAATTTTCTAAATAGATTATAAATATTATTCAGATATGATAAATTAGTGGGCTTTGTTGTTTTATTTTGTAAGCTATTACATAGTACATGCCAAAATATGTTATTATAATTCTCCAAATCCATATTTTTTAATATTTTGTTTTCATTTAAGAAGAAAGTTAAATGTAAAATTTTTCATGTGGATGAATAATTTGGATTTACCCAATTTAGTATAAGTTTAATGATAGAAGCTTTAATATACGTTTCTATGTCTGGAAATTTAATTCCTCCCAAGTCCCAGGGTCTAATATGATGTGAGAAAGCAATTCTATTCTTTTTTGGATACCAAAGAAAATCCATTAAAAGTTTCTGTATTGTCTTTATAATTTTTTTTATCTGGTAAAATAGGGATTGCTAATGCTATATAGTTTATTTGTGGTAGTAAAATCATTTTTATTAACTGTAACCTATCTTCCAAGTTTATGTAGAAAAACAGCAAAGAAACGATCAGCAACTGGAACAGGATTCTTATGCCAACGATAAGCCAAACATAAATAAACACAGTCAATGGCATAAACAGAATCCAAAGAAGGTGGTGCTGTTATCACTGTGAAAGCAAATGCTTATATCAATATCCAGTTGAAAATGCGATGTAGTAACACCAATGAACAGTAATAGTAGACAATGATAAAATGCAGCAACAGTCTATAGACCAAAAACATTTAATAAAAGAGTAGCGCTTTCACGCGTAGGCTTTCTCAACTCACAATTACAACCATTTAATCATGCTTTATATATAAAAGGAAATGCATTCATTGGTCAGCTAAATTAGCAATCAATGCTAATTAAATATAGAGCAATAAATATTTAAAAAACAATTAATATTTAAAAATACATAATATATTTAAACTGTGTATATGCGTATAGCTCATACCTATTCAACTAAGAATTAAATACTTCATATACATTAATACATATGTAGAAAGAATGATGCAACATAATTTGTATATAAAAAAATTATGTATAGACATTCACATAAAAATAAATAGAATATATAGTGCAGTTAAAACATCTAATAAAATATCATATAGTAAAATAGATACATTTCATTTATTACTACACACTTTTTTAATTCTCCTTTTTTTGAGAATTGGTTTTATTTGAATTTTGTCGTTTAATCCTGGCGACTGATGTGCCCTTAGGCGAATGATCCATCTCAGTTCACATTCTGAAATAAAATTATCAAAGTCACCTCCCCTAGCACTGGGATAAACTTGCTGTATGGCACGAAAGAGGAAATTATGTGTAGCACCTAACATATCTTGATGCTTAGCAAGTGCATTATGTTCAGAGTGTTTGCTCATATGGTAGACATGCTCCCTAACCCTCTCCCTGAGCTGACTACTGGTTTTTCCTATATAAAATGATGTACAGGCTGTGCATGTAGCTAAATATACAAGTCCTCTGCTCATGCAGTCTGTTCCCGTGCTGAACTCTCTATATGAGAAACGCGTTTTGGAGCAGAAAAAGAGTAAACTATACAGGGACATCAAAGACTTTAATAATAATCAGGTTTTTTGTTTGGCCACGCTTTAATGCAAGGAATACACAAGAGCCAGCTTCTGTTACTAATAATGTTGAAAACAAAATGTTGAATGATGTGAATGTTATTTCTGATGCCACCATCATTAACCATGTATCTTCTTCCTCTAAACATGATAGTAATGGTTCAATTGTAAACAATTTCAATGACAATATTCAAGTTAATACACAAGATATAGAGGATATAGACAGGAGAGACATTCCAGTGGGCAACTTGAATGTGCCAATAAACAGGGGTATACCCCTAACACCGGAGGTAGTGGTAAGGAGGAAAACACAGAGAAACAACTCTGGTACACATATTAGTAAATCTAATACTCCTTTCCCCATAGCTGTACATCAGTCTATGGAAAGAAAGAGATCCATAAGCAGGGGAAGACACAAAAGGAAACTACAAGAGAGCGAACATGTTGGTCCCACCTTAAAAAAGATGTGGTTGAAAATGGGAACTCACTAGTAGTAAATTTATCAGATAGGGAATTAAGTCTGGAAGAGAAACAACTTCTTGATAAGGGTCTTAGCTTTATTCCAGCTAGTAGAGGTGATATTACGGATATGATTATAGATGTAAAGAGATTTGTACGCAATGTACAGCTGAAGTTAGAGTTTAACAATACAAATAATGCATGTTTACCATCTTCTCTTTTTCACCCATACAGCACATACACGCCTATATTACATCCACTACTGGATACCTTTTCCAAATTAGTTGAAAATGACTTATATAGACATTATAACTGTTCTAAAACCATGAATAGGAGATATTATAAGGACAGTTTGAATAAGGCCCAGCGTAATGCTATGATCCTTCTTAAGAAAGATAAGACATTAATAGTGAGACCAGCAGATAAAGGAGGACCGGTTGTTCTTATGAATCGAGTTGATTATGTAAAGAATATGAATGATATGCTGAATGATGATAGATTTTATGAAAGTATAGATATGTCTATTGTAGTGGATAAAGTTTCTATGGTGTATACTATGCTTGATGAGCTGTTAACAAGTGGTGATATAGAATTTGAACTTTATAAATATTTCAAGATAGATAATCCGCTAATTCCCATACTTAATGGATTGCCAAAAATTCACAAAACATTAGTTAACCCACCTATGAGACCCATTGTGTCGGGTCAGGGTTGGGTTACTGAGGCACTTGCCATATATTTGGAATATTATCTAGGACCCTTGGTCCGTGCCAGTGAATATATTTTAGTAGACAGCAAACAGTTTCTAATAGATTTATACACATACACTAAGACGCTGAGTGAAAATGAATACTTTATCCTTGTTACCATGGACGTAGTAAGTCTATTTACAGTTATCCCCAATGATGATGGGGTTCACAAAATACAAGAATACCTACGGAGACATACAGATATGAGTAAAGAGAGAATTGATCTCCTGACTTTATTTTTGGAGACAGTACTCACTACTAACCTTTTCTTGTTTGGAGATGATCTTTACATGCAGAAGGAAGGCGTAGCTATGGGCACAGCTTGTGCCAATAGCTACGCCAACCTGGTTATGACACAATGGGAGGAAGAATCCATGTTTTCTTTGGATACCTTTAAAAAGTATGTAGGTTTCTATAGAAGGTTCGTGGACGACCTCTTTTTTATTTGGTATGGGGATGAATACTCACTGAAAATTTTTTTTATGCAAATGAATGAACTCTCTGACTATTTGAAATTTACCTCTGTCTATTCCTATGATAAGATCTCATTTCTTGATGTGAACATAGAGAGACTAGCCAATGGACTTTTAAACACTTCAATACATAGAAAGGCTTGCTATAAGAACTCGCTTCTACATAGAAGCAGCATGCACCCTAGATTTGTCTTTGATAATGTGGTAAAGGGCCAGATTATAAGGGCATCCAGGTTGAATCCTACGTTGGAAGGGTTTACATCAGAATCAGAGTTACTTAGGAAGAACTTCATTGACAGAGGTTATGATGTGAAAGTTTTTAACTCAACACTTGATAATGTATATAAACAGAGGGAGACTACAGCACAGCCTTATTTCTCAGAACACGATACGAATATCAACATTATTCATAGAAATGATGACCTAGGTATGAGATTTTTAACTTATTACACGAAAGATTTTGAAATACTGAGAACAAGTGTATTGAAACATTGGGGCACACTTCTTTTAGAAGATGATTTAGGCAGTTTAGTAGGTGAGACACCTGGGTTCACCTTTTGTAATAAACCTAACCTTAAAAGGATTCTATGCTACCCCTCTCTCTCTAATAATAATGGCTCCATTTCTAATTCCATTGATTTGGAAGTTAATACTACCCCCTGCAGAAGATGTAATCAATGTATGTATATAGAAGAAAGTAATATATTTGAACATCCGGTAACACATAGGAAGTTTAAGTTCAGCACGGGAACAGACTGCATGAGCAGAGGACTTGTATATTTAGCTACATGCACAGCCTGTACATCATTTTATATAGGAAAAACCAGTAGACAGCTCAGGGAGAGGGTTAGGGAGCATGTCTACCATATAAGCAAACACTCTGAACATAATGCACTTGCTAAGCATCAAGATATGTCAGGTGCTACACATAATTTCCTTTTTCATGCCATACAGCAAGTTTATCCCAGTGCTAGGGGAGGTGACTTTGATAATTTTATTTTAGAATGTGAACTGAGATGGATCATTCGCCTAAGGGCACATCAGTCGCCAGGATTAAACGACAAAATTCAAATAAAACCAATTCTCAAAAAAAGGAGAATTAAAAAAGTGTGTAGTAATAAATGAAATGTATCTATTTTACTATATTATATTTTGTTATTAGATGTTTTAACTGCACTATATATTCTATTTATTTTTATGTGAATGTCTATACATAATTTTTTTATATACAAATTATGTTGCATCATTCATTCTACATATGTATTAATGTATATGAAGTATTTAATTCTTAGTTGAATAGGTATGAGCTATACACATATACACAGTTTAAATATATTATGTATTTTTAAATATTAATTGTTTTTTAAAAATTTATTGCTCTATATTTAATTAGCATTGATTGCTAATTTAGCTGACCAATGAATGCATTTCCTTTTATATATAAAGCATGATTAAATGGTTGTAATTGTGAGTTGAGAAAGCCTACGGGTGAAAGCGCTACTCTTTTATTAAATGTTTTTGGTCTATAGACTGTTGCTGCATTTTATCATTGTCTACTATTACTGTTCATTGGCGTTACTACATCGCATTTTCAACTGGATATTGATATAAGCATTTGCTTTCACAGTGATAACAGCACCACCTTCTTTGGATTCTGTTTATGCCATTGACTGTGTTTATTTATATATTCCAAGTTTAACATTAATTTATTCCAGCTATTAACTTGTTTTTGAATTAAATTTTGCATTTTATTATAATTTAAGGTCATGGTAGTATCTATGTTCTCAGATATAAGAATTCCTAGATATTCTAGTGAAGAAACCTTTTCTCCAATTATTTGATATGTATTCAGATGCAAGTCATCTATTTTATTTAGAAGTATATGTTTTGATTTGGATTTATTGAAACAAAGACCTGAAATGGAAAAAAAAAATCTTCTACTTGTTTCTCTAATTCTTGCATGGGCTCTTCATTCGGTCTTAAAGTCAGCAATATATTGTCAGCAAATAACATGATTTTAGAATTAAATTTATTGTAAAAGTTAATTCCTTCTATTTTTAGATCACTTTGTATTGCAGAACCAAATAATTCTATCGCCATGGCAAACAGTATGGGAGACATAGGGCAACCTTGCTTAGAGCCTTTAGTTATTTTGAAAGCTTCCGAGGTAAATGGGCCTAATTTTACATAAGCCAGGTTATCTTTATATATATTCTTTATTAAATTTATAAAGTTTAATGGGAATTCAAAAAGTTCCAAAATTTTAAATAGATACTTCCAGTTTACCGAGTCAAATGCTTTCTCTATATCTAATGTGATTATAAGGGCTTCTGAATTGTCTCTGTTCAAAGCTTCTATAATGATTAAAATTCTCTGAATATTGTCATATGTGTGTCTTCCAAATATAAAGCCTGTTTGGTCTTCATTTATGACTTTAGCCAGGGATTTCTTAATTCTATTTACTAAGATAGACATAAAGATTTTATAATCATTATTAAGCAAAAAGATAGGTCTATATGAGCTACATTGGAATGGATCGCTTTTATCTTTTTTTATAGGGGTAACTAGTGAATATTTCCAGGATGGTGGAGTGATCATTTGAGTTTGAGTATCATTTAGCATGTTATGAAGTAGAGAAATTGCTGAATTTGGAAGAATTTTATATAATTCCATTATTATTCCATCCATTCCTGGTGGTTTGTTGTTTTTACTTACTTTAATTATATCTTTTATTTCTTTTATGGAGATATGCTTGTTCATTTCTACTTTTAATTGGTCAGGTAGTTTTTTTATTAAGGAACTATTAAATTTCAGATCTGAGAATGAAATATTATTATCATTATTTCCATAATGCTTAGCATAATAGAACTTAAAAGCTTTAAGAATATCATTCACATCAGATACCTTTTTTTCCCCTTTTCCTTCATGTATTATATTTATGATGTTATTTTCTAAGTTCTGCTTTTTAATTCTCATTGCTAGATTATGTAAGTGTTTTGGAGAAGTTGAAATTGAAGCAAATTTTAGTTTTTCCAAAGCTAGATTTGTTTTATGAGTGAGGAATTCATTGTATTTTTTATTTAAATCTATAATTTCTTTTTTTTTTCCTGAGAATCTGTTACATCATAAGAACTTGTATTTATTTCTATTATTCATTTTTGTATGTTGTGTAATTCAGATTCCCATTCCTTTGTTTTATTTTTAAACCATCCTATAATCTTGCCATACAAAAAAGCCTTAAGTGTATCCCAAGTTATTATATTATTTGTATCGTTAATATGATTTGTTTCTAAGAAATATTTGATTTCTGAATCTAGCCAAGGTTTAAACTCTTTTAATTTAAGGATGTAAGCTGGTATTCTAGTTATAATGTTTAATCTTTTGAAATCAATTTGTACTTTAAGAATTAAGGCATTATGGTCTGAGAGGGGACATGGAATAATAGAAAATTTTGTTATCCTACTGTTTAAATCAGAGGAGACCAATATTTTATCTATTCTTGTTTTAGTATTAAAGCGATAATTGCTATGTGTATAACTTAATGAGTTAGAATCTTTAAAATTAAATGTATCTATTAGATTTAAGCTTTCTAACCATCTCTT
The DNA here is from genome assembly GCF_019279795.1 of Protopterus annectens. Lineage (NCBI taxonomy): Eukaryota > Metazoa > Chordata > Ceratodontiformes > Protopteridae > Protopterus > Protopterus annectens. Next base: position 205,145,982 of record NC_056735.1, read on the forward strand.
GAAATATTTACTTACAGGTGTGAGACGTAACTTTCTTTTATTAGTTGTTTCAGAGTTATCTAGAATACAATTGAAATCTCCCCCTATTATTATCATACCTTTATTTACTTTGTTAATTAATTCTATGTGTTTTTTAACCGTAGACAATCCTATTCCAGGAATCCAGTAAATATTTATTAAAGTCCAAATTCTATTTTGATATTTTATTATTACAATTGATATTAACCCTTATTTATCTTCATGTTTGTAAATGATCTGAGGAATAACTACACTTTTTTTCCATAAAATTATAACCCCTCTTGTTTTTTTTTTTGTATGGGGAGTGAGAAAGAATTAGATAGTCACTAGGTTTCCATGTGAAATTATCATCTCTTTTAAAATGAGATTCTTGTACAAATATGATTTGTGCTTTTTGTAATTTCAAATATCTTAGAAAATTCGACCTTTTTGTAGAATTATTTAAACCATTAATATTTATAGATAATAAAGTTGTGTCTGTCATTTTTATAAGTATTTATTTGTACTTTTGGATTGTTTGTTCTTGAAATTTTGTTTTACCTTGGAAATTAATGTGTTTTGAGTATTAGATTTATCCTTTCTTTTAGAAGTTATTTTGAAATGAATATATTTATTTCTATTTATGCTTAAAAAAAGTTTCAAATTGGACCACTGAAAAATGAAAAAGCTGAAAAACATTGCGTTAACATATTTTGAATAAACAATTAATGATTTTACCATTCTAAATCCCAAACATGAAGTGTCTAGCACCTCAAATCTGTTTGGACTTAAAAGTTCAAACAGATTTACCCTCAATAATAATAGTTGCATTAATGAGGAAATGTTGCTTTAAATTGAGCTCCTCAAAAAAAAAAGAAAACTAAAACCAGAGAACAAGATGCACTTGTTATGTAAATAACATGTATGCCTAGTCTGTGAAGTCTTGTTCATTACTAATTAGATTCTAAAATGAGATATTATTTCAAATTGCAAACAATTTTAAATAAGACATTTGTTAATTACTTTAACAATATATTAGATGTTGATTTTTCATTAATATTATGAAATTTTTGTAAATTACCAATTGTAGATAATATATTAGCAAATGTCAGATCATTAATGTTCATTAGTGATATTTAACATTGTTATTAATAATAAAAAGAAGTAGAGTGAGTATGATAGATACTGTTTAAAATAAAATGGATTTTTTTACATATTTTTAGATCTATATAAGGTATTACATCAGCATAGTGAAGTTAATTGACATATAGCTAACCACTTATCAAAACCAATTAAAGTACTTACAGATAATAATATTCATTTATCAGATTTAATATAATAACAGTTAAAATTAAAGCAATATTTATAGTGCTTTACATTAAAGCATTTTCTCATTCTTCAGTTAATGTCAGTTTTATAACTCTGATAATTCCACAATCTAAAATTAATAAAATGTGTAAAAGATTTCACTCCTAGATTACTTATATGTGATCTTTTGTAGTTCTGTTATTAGTAAGTTATTATTCATAAGATTTTCTCTATTAAGTTCAAGTTAAAGATCACACATATCAGAAATTGTCTTCTGCTTATCGCAAATGTAGTGAGCATCTGGTAACTAGTAAAAGGTCTCAACTTATATGTTAAAACTATAAAACAAAAAGGAGAAAGATCAAAATTAGAATTATACTTGCAAAAGAAATCTACCTTGATAATGGTGCAATTGCACTCTTGTCCCATAACTAATCATTTATAATAATCATTTTACGTATAGTACTTCTTTTATACAATAACAAGTATGATAAAGCAATCTTTAGATAAATGAAAGTATAATTCCCAGTAAGCTGACACTCAGGATCTTCTTTTTTTTTTTTTTTTTTTTTTTTTTACTTTTTCTTCACCTTCCCTTTTCCTTCCCTCTTCATTCATTTCTATATAACTTAATAACTATAAATAACTTATTTAACACAGTGTCAGTTAGATGTGTTCACAGGGCGCATGTATTATACTTTTACCAGACACTCACCCATTAAGACACAAAAGTATTTAAATGATTCACTATCTTTCTTGTTATAATAGCGATGTCTTCAAAGCAGTTCTAGCGCTATACTCGCATGAGATATTAGCTGAGATTGATAATAAACCATAACATTTTTAATAAAATATGAAAGAATATTTATGAAGCGTGAAAATAATTGAAGCAAATGCTTCCTTTACTGTAATCAAAACAGCGGTGTTAAGGAAAGAACTCTGCGATAGTGTGTGTTTACACTCCATCTTGTGATCAGTAACTTAAATTGCATCTAAACATGCTAGGATATATCACATGCTTATGAATGTGAACGGTGAACAACTTTTCAGACAAAAAAAAACTGAAAAAGCCGAGCAGAAGGCTCATGAATACTGTCCACCCTCAGATAATACATTAATGTTGTAGATGCTACCCAAAATGTTCACGAGTGGTTCCATTTTATAATATTTTCATTAATATACTTTACATTAATTCAAATTAACAAATAGTAAATGTGCACCTCTAAGCTATATAAAAGCATTCACCAAGAACAACAATATTTATTCAGGCAATGATAGCGCACTATTCTAGTAACTAATTACTTGTATAGGGAAGAAACAGCAGTGTTAAAGAAGAAAACTCTGCAATGGTGTGTATTTACACGCCATCTTCTGGCCAGTAACTTAAATTACATCTATGTACAGTTAAATATATCGTGTGCTATGTATGAAGCGGTGAACAACTTTTTAGATAAGGAAACTAAAAATAACTGAGCAGAAGGCTCGTGGATGCTTGTTTACTTTCAAATAATACAGTAGTATACTGAATACATCTAAAATGTTCATGAGTGATTCTATTGTATAACATTTTTATCACAATACTCTACATCAAATTAAATCAATGAATTTTGAATGTGCACTTTTAAATAAATTATTATTTTGCACTATTCTAGTAACCAAATACTTGTATAGAAAAGAAACAGCAGTGTTAAAGAGGAAAACTCTGCAATAGTGTGTATTTACACGCCATCTTCTGGCCAGTAACTTAAATTACATCTATGTACAGTTAAATATATCACGTGCTATGTATGAAGTGGTGAACAACCTTTTAGATAAGGAAACTCAAAATAACTGAGCAGAAGGCTCGTGGATGTTTTTTTACTTTCAAATAATACAGTAATATACTGAATACATCTAAAATGTTCATGAGTGATTCTATTGTATAACATTTTTATCACAATACTCTACATCAAATTAAATCAATGAATTTTGAATGTGCACTTTTAAATAACATAAATGTGATTACTAAAAATGATAATATTTATTCAGGCATTGAAAGTGCCTTAATGTATCAGCTAAGTAGTTGTATAGAGAAAACCATTTAAAAGGGCAGTTTATATTAAAAGCTTAGTGACAAAATAAAAAGAATGTCTAGTAAACTTCATTGGTTATTGTTTTCAAGTATTTAGAGAATAAATATATACTTCAGGGCTTTAGTAAGTTATTAATTAGTACTAAAATTTAAGTATTATATTAAACTAAACAACTAAGGAAGAAAAGAAAAAAACACTGCTTTATACTAGTGTATTAAAGAGTTTAGTTTTAATATATTATAATCATACCTTAGTTGATACTTTGAGAGAAATAGTATCATCAGAGTTCTTTTTGTCAGTCTTTTGTTTCTTTTTTTCTCTTGCCTCCGACCAGATATTTTTTCCTGGAGCCCTTTTTAAAGAAGATGAATTTAACCAGTCCATTTCTTCAGGTAGTGGAATTATGTTATTATTCTTTATGAAAGATGTGGCTTCCTCTATGCTGTTAAATGTTCTCATGTCATTGTTATATTGTATTCTTAGTTTGGCTGGATAAGAGAGCTGCGCTTTGATTTTATGTTGTTTTAAAAGTTTTACTAATGGCCATGTTTTCTTCCTTATATCCAGAACTCTTGTTGAATAATCATTATCAAATCTTAATAATGACTGTTTATACATAACAGGACTTTTCCTCCATGCAGATCTCAGTATAAGTTCTTTGTCCATGAAAGAAAGAAAGAAATTTAACTACTATGGATCTTGGAGCTGGTTTAGAAGAAATAGAAAGTGTCTTGCCGATAGCTCTGTGTGCCCTTTCTATCCCATAAGATAAGCCTTCTTTTAGTCCAAGAACTTCAGGAAACCAAGAGTTCAAGAATGAGATAATGTCATCACCTTCAGATTTCTCTGGAAGACCAAAAATCCTTATGTTTGTCCTTCTTTCTCTATTCTCTATATCATCAACTTTATTTATTAACCAAGTGTTCTGTTGTAGCAGAAATTGAGTATGTAGTTCACTTTCTTTTAACCTCCCATCAACATCACTTAAGGAAGTCTCAATGTCTGATATTTTTGTTTGTTGCTGTTGTAAGATTTCTTTAAAAACTTCTGTTTGTTTTTGGCAGTTATCCTTAAGATTTTCTAGATTTTCTGTAAATCTGTCCATTTTTAGCGATAAGTCCAGCAAAGTAGCAGATATCTGTTGCATCTCTTTTTTTATAATAGAGTTTGAGTGTGAATTCTTGGAGTTACTCATCTTCAAACAGTTTGAAATGTCCTCTGTAGTATTTGACAGGAAAATTTCAGAATTTTTTCTTCAAAATTGGTAGTTTTGTTATAAATTACTTCATCTTCAATATTTACCCAATTTTTTTTAAATATATTTAGTTTTTCCTGTATTTTCTAGTATGAGTATGAAGAGCTCAAAATCAAGCTGCTCTCAGTTAGCCATTAGGCTCCCCCCCCCCCCGTTGTATGTATTTCAATGTATGTATTTATCTGAATGTGTTAGTGTAATCTATTCATGCATTCATTACAAAGTAGTAAAGTCAGATATTGTCTAGGTGTATCATGTGGACAGACAAGGCTTGGCT
>NC_056735.1:205160080-205373941 GCF_019279795.1 Protopterus annectens
TTTTTATTTTGGGGAAATGTTGTTGGACTGGGAGTACAGCATACTTTTGTAGGTATCTGCATATGTCCATGTGATGGCCTCTGCACCAATTGTTAGCCAGCATTTGCTAATTGCATGCAGCCAGTTGTGTACTGATTGCAGTTCTCACTGTGATTTCAGAACAGTGCTATAAAAGGGTATGTGAGATAGGCGTAGCCCTTTCAGATTTTAAGGGCAGGGACCATGCTGGTATGCTGTGGACAATGTTCTGTGAGTGTAAAGGTTGGTATCTCTCTCATATTTCCAGCTGTGTTGTAGATTAACATTCCTCCATTCATTTCTCCAGTTTCCTGTACTAACTGTGTATGTACACTGACACCTACAACTACTACTACTGTTAATGTGTGTGTGTGTGTGTGTACTTTCCTTTCACTTTTGCTTGCACTTTGTTGCTAAGGCTTCAATATTTGCCCTTTACAGTCACTACTTGTATGCCTGCTAGGAGTCCTGACTGTAGTGTGCTGCTGTGGCTTTCCTATTTTCCATGTACATTCACACCTTGGAATGCTTGCTATATCTGCTAGGGTGTTACAGCATGCAGTGTGGTCTGGCCATGGTGTGGGCCTTGACATCTATTAGGGTATTTGAGTATGCTGCTGAGCAGGCCCCAGAGACTCTCAGGTTCATCTGTTATCTGCCTCATGGAATGGTACATATCAGTGGGGTACACCCATTAAATTGTCTGGTATGCTGCAGTTATGACTGTGGGTTAGCATGAGCATATGTATTACTACACTTTTTCTGCCATGCAAGTGGTGCATACTTTCAGGACTCCATAGTTACCATGGCATGTGTTGTTACACCTTTCTGCCTACTGTTTGTACATTTCACATGGAGTCTGTGGGGCATCCCTGTAACTCATTCACTGTTATGTCTAGGCTCTTAACTATTCAAATATGGTGGTGTCAGACCTCTCATGTGTACAAATATTTGCAGGTTGTCCACATTTCTGCCTCATACTTTGGTCAATATCTCATGCACAGCTTTTTCTGGCAAATCACTCTGGGCTCAAGTCAGAATATAGTGACAAACATTCAAGTTTCAGACTTCATACCCTTCCAAACATCCCACAAAATGCAGAACCTGTTACTCTCTGAACTGTCTGTTTGTTGTAACATTATTTGTAATGTGTCCCTGGTTTTGGGCCTTTGCTCCACATATTTTATTACGTGGTCCGGATGTGTTCCTGTAAGAGGTTCTGGGGTATGGGCAGTGATTATCCTGCTGTGAGTATGTGTGTGGCTTGCAAGGTGCTACAGTGACATTATTACCTACTAGCTACAAACTAGCATGGCTGTTTCTGTTCACACACTACTATTATGGAAATCCACTAGTTTTGACAGTAATTCTAAATGACATGTTTGTGTACTACACATCCTATATCCCCTTTACATTAATTCCTACTATTACATGATATATTTATTTTAGCACAATGTTCTTGTATAAGAGTCATGGCTTAGTGGTAAGTCATGCAGACTACTGTTTCCAAGGTCCTGGGTTCGGGACTGACAGTGGGATTTTATTTTGCTTTTGAACTGACTACAGGACCTGTCAATCAGAGTGACTAAGGCACTTTTAAGCAGTTGTAACTGGGTTAGCGCTGGTTTGCACGGAGCTCACGCATGCGCACTGGCGTTCAGCTCAGCGCACACACGCTTACAACTGCTTAAACGTGCTTACTCTTGTGCACACCCACGCTATTTTCTTTGAAAGAAATGAAAATGGGGAGACAGGAAAGTGGTGAAAAAGGGGTCACAAAGAGGGTAAGACAGTAGGGAAACAAACTTGGGTTTTGCAGGAGGGATGTAGGTAAGGCCCATAGCTGCCCATTCCTTCATCAGCAACAGCTGTGCATATGTTTGTAATTTGGTGTGACATTTGATACCTTCCACCCCTGAGAGAGGTGTAAGGACAACAATAATACTTGTACAGCCAATTGTAATTGATAGTTTCCATGTCTGGTAGACATATGTGCGGAATGGGCAGCTATGTATGGGCGTAATTTTTTGTGGGTACAGAGTGCCCTTTTTTTTTTTTTCAGGTGAGAGTGATATGTCAGGTGAAGGAAGTCTGTATAGCTGGGGAGGTAGGTTGGGTAGGTCAACAGACAAGACAAACAAGACGCATACAGGGGCGGTGTATGACACGTGTGGGGGGGGGGTTACACAATTGACTGGGACGGAGGTTTGGATATCCAGAGCCCATGAGCCCACAGATGGCAACAGTGGAACTGATATCCCCACCCATGGGCAGTTGCCACTGTTCCTTCACTGCCCAGGATGGGGCTGTGCTGGGGGCTGTGTAGGCCGGGCAACAGGCATGCCCGTAAGTTGTGCCACCTGTGCCTCAAGCTGGCGTAGGGGCTCAAGAACAGAGTCTCGTATCTCCCTACGCACCACAGTCCAGATGCTATGGAGGGTGAGTGGTGGTTCTCCTCCGGCCACACTTGCATCCCCTGAAGCACTTCCACCCGCAGGCGGCACAGGGCCACCGGAGGAGGGTCCAGACTGGGCACTAGTGCCAGGTGCACTCGCCAGCTGAGGTGGGAGAGGTGGGTCCGCTGGAACCCGCCTTCCCTGTCGTTCTATGTTTTGCATTATGTCATGACAGTTTGGGTTAGTAACATACAATACCATTCACAATTAGTTGTAACAGCATGCATTATTATTCCCATTAACCAAACACCCAGATATTCACACCATTGAACAGCAAGCATAACACATGCATAATTTGAACAGCAATACACAGTCCAACAACATGCAGGGTTGATTGATGGCAACAGGCCATCACGTTTGGATGTATGAACAGGGCAGATGCATCAATGGACATGCAAATATTTAGGACCCATCAGGACAAATGTCCAGGGGTGTTAATTGTGATTGCACATACCATTTTCACGTGGAATGGATTATATGTGGTTATAGGGTGGGGTGAAGAAAATATTAACACCTTCGAATACCAGTACATATGCTGTACATTTCTAATAGCTACAGATATATACACACTACTGTTCTAATTACAGTTTCCTATATGATAACTACTTCACTTTGGTGATAGGACTGTTACTGCTACATCAATATACATTTTATTGTTATTCATACACGTTCATATCTGGCTTTGTTCTGCTACATCATCCTGCTACATTTGCTTTATATAGCTATAGACAACTGTGGATGTTTGATATTTCAGACAATCATACTATCTGCATATTGCAGACCGAGAGCAACATATCCAGATTTTGGGATACACATTCCAGCTGCAGCAACACTTTGGACACATTTCACAGTTTGGTTCTACTTGTCACATTCATTTCATTCTGTACTGACTGCAGTATACTTTATACAGGGATTATTACTACTTTATTGGTGGATTCATAACTCTTTCTCACACCCTCTCACTTGTTTTCATTTTACTATTCAGGATGGTACTTACTTCTAGGCTTTATTGACATGTTTTACCTGTAGTTATTACAATCCTTTCCAGCAGTCTCACTTCTGTCATGTTTCAGTATTTCAACAGGGATATATTTCACACATGTGAGTTGCTCATCTTCTGCTGCTGTACTTTTCAGCCTGCTGCAGGTTGTGCACTATGATAGTATAGGTGGGGCATCTTTATTTCAGAATTTATTTCAGACATTTTCATTTTTCTGTTTGGATTTCAGACTGCAACACACTTTTGTAATCAAGCAATACTTGCAAACACTTTTACACTGTTACTTGCACATTTTATTACTTAGTGACTACACTGCACTCTTTTGCTAACTGTCATACTTTTATATTTCTTTACAGTTACTGGGAGTGGATTACTGACCTGCCTGGTGGCGCAACCGCACCAGCCTATCGCCATAGGCTCTGCGGTTCGCAGAACGGACACCTGCAACTGTAATATAAATTAAGTAATATTGGAATACACATCTCCATAATATCAGCTAATTTAATTTCTTACATACATAATTAAATGTAACTTACTCAGTAATGGGGCGTTGGGCATTTGCCGGGCCTCCTGGATCCAAAGGTTCAATTGGTCCTGCTTGCATCTCTTCAGGTCCGCATGGTGGTGATGGACCTGCTCACCAGTCCTTGGAATCCCTGTGGCACTGGTAAGATCATGAGCCAACTGGTCCCACGCCTCAGCCCTATATGCTCCCCACAGGACCTGGCCCTGCATGAGTTGGGCCTCATGATTGTGGAGGAGCCAGACCATGTATCTGGACTCCTCAATGCCCCACCTCTGTGCTCGAAAGCAACTACCCTCACCTACACCTGACATTCTGGCTGCAAGTCAGTTCTACAATCGTTTATGCTGTGTATTCCCGCTTATGGGGCTTATATATGCCGTTTTTCCCGCACTTATCTGTGATTGGCCATTTTGGAATTGTATCCACTTCACAAAACCTGCTTTGTCATACTCCACTTTCTATTCATTCCTATATATTTGCTATTACTGCATTTCTGAGTACAGCTGTCGTAGCTTAGTGGTTCAGTACCTTGACTATGGTGCATGGTATCCTGGGTTCGAACCTGGCCACTGCTTTTTATATTTTATGACTGTCTAGACAGGCTAGGGGGTGTGTCTGTGTAAAGGCAGTTTTGTTACAGCTTGCTCAACGTTGCCCGTCGGTTAGCTTGTTGGCGCGGGGCGCAGCTCCGCGCAAACGGGGTGCGCTGGCTTACGCCTCATTTGGCTGTCAGCATGCATAGTATGCTCAGCTCAGCTAGGGGCACACAGTTTGAGCATGTGAAATCACTGCTCAGCTACGGGCACTCATTTTGCACCTGTTAAACCACTGCTCACCTACGGGCAGATGCACTCACCTTGTTAAACTGTAGCTCAGCTATAGGCACATCTGGCATTTTTTTATTGTTTTGTTGCCTCACATTTCTTCAAAATAAATGGACTATTTCATTACATTTTACATAAAATGTGATTTTATATGTGTAGATGTTTGTCAGGGACTTGTTTCGTGCTTATTTTGCTAAAAATAAAAGTTGGTGGTGTGGGGGCTCGAACCATGAATGCCTGCTCTTCAGCTGACGTCTCTACTGCTACGCTATTGCTTCTTGGCTTACTTTGCATATTTAGCTCTTATATGCTTTCCCACTGACTGCTAACTGTAGCTGCGCTACAGGCACGCCCTCGCAAACGAGCGCACTCACGGGCAAACATCTTTACAATTTAAAAAAAATATATAACATGTTCATTTATATATTTTCTGTTCATAGTCTGTGGGGGCATGTGTTGTGTTGTGTTTATTCACATTTCCGTGGACTCTGTCGTGGGTGTTTACTTTGGGCACTTTTACTCTTCTGGGGGCGTGTCCGCTTGCAGGGCTCGGCATACGGACACGCCCCCTACTGTCTTACACGGACCGTGTTAGACTTAGGTGTGATTCAGCATGCTCTTATGAATATGCAGAGCATGCTGACATCACTCGGTTTAACTGCAGCCTCCGTGTAAGAGTTATAACTCTTACACGGAGGCTTCGTGAATCCTGCCCGATATCTTAAAAATATGTATGTCCACAAGGCAAGAAAAGATTTCAGAGAGTACAGTTTATTCTTGACACCTAGCACTAAGCAGTAGTGCCTTTAGCGTGACAGAAGAATCTGTTACATTTTTTAGATGTCTTTCTATTCCCATGTTTCAGTTTCATAACAGGAGGGATTCCCCATGTAAGCAACCTGAACGTCCAACCAGTATACCAAAGGTTTAAGCTACTGCTAAGTATGTGCAATGTTACACATAAGAAGCAGCCAGTGTAGGCCATAAAAGTGATGTCTGCATGTACCATCCTCAGAACTTCTCTGCTGGCAGTCCAAACGCCAGCTTCTACCATTCGTCTGATCGCCAAAGTTTTTTCTTCATTCAGGTAAGTGCCTCATTGGGGAAAATTTATTTGTACTTTTGCTACTGCATGTTTGCTTGAGGTTAATGTCATCCAAGAAGGCAAAGTGCCATTGTGGAAGACAGAATCCACACAAAGGCAATCACAATCAGTGTCATTTCTGCCTGGGGTCCGCTCATGATTACAAGGCTTGTGCCATTTGTCAGGTGTTCGTTCCTAAGACATTCTGCAGTTGTCTTTTGGCCCTTAATATTTACCTAGAGAATCACAGATTAAGGCAGTTAGCGCTCACTATGCAAGGTTCTTTGGGTCCATCAGGTGAGCCTCCGAAGGTGAAAAGGGTAAGGCCTGAATCTTCGGCTGCACATCTGATCTCGATCCTGGCCGTCCCTCTCGAGACCAGTGAAGGCCCAGAGGATATGGTGTCTGCTCTTCCTCCCTCAGTGGGAAGTAATTTAGAAGCCACTAGGGAGAGTTACTTAAGCACATCTGCAGAGGCCTCGCAAGCATCCATTTTGGATGGTAAGGGGGAACCATGGCTCACTCCTTTAGCCGTACCTTGCAGTACCTCTCCTGGCTTAATGATTGAGGACGTGTGAACAACAGTGCTAGAGTCTAGGCCTACATTGGCCCAACCTTCCCAGCCTAGGGCAGATCCTCCACTTAAGAGACAAACACAGAAACATGTTTCTCCTACACAGTATCCTTCCCCAGATTGGCAAGCCTTCTCACAGGGAATCTTAAATGCCTTTTGTAACTCAGGCCTTCCTCTTTTCAGTCCCCTACTCCTGTATCACCTCCACCCCTTTTACATAGGAGTGGTATGTTTGTACAAGGGATCTCTGAAGAAAATGGTTCATCTTCAAATGAGTCACTTGCCTACTCTGTACACATTGAGGCCCCCTGAGTTATCTTCCCGTGAGGTTGACTCCAATAGTGGAGACTCCTCTGAGAAGGATATTTCCTTTGGTGAGACTATCTCTAAGATGAGGGATTTTTTCAAGTGGGAAACCTCTCGGGTTTCAGAAGTACAAAAGAGGTACTATGACCTCATGCAGATGGATTGTCCTTCCCTTCTGCTATCCCATCTGTTACAAGCCTTTCAGGATGCCTTTATTTATAGGTTCATAGGTAGATACTGGGCTATCTGCCCGAAGGCATATATTAGCCCAGCCACGTTGTGCGGTATTCACTGCCCCTTTGGTTAGTTCCCTAGGCCCTTGATCTAGCAGCTAGTACCCTTGGCCCCCTATCTAGTAGAGCTGGTGGTATGATCCCTGGTGTGAACTTTCTGTTACCCATCCACTCGTCAAGGTTCTTCTTGAAGAGTGATAGTGAGGGGCTCTGTCTTAAGTAGATTGGGACCTTGTTCCATAGCAAGAGAAGTCTTTGCAAAGGGAATCTATCCCTCCAGCATGTTCTATTCATTGTTGTGCTGAGGTTTATATCCCTAGAGCGTGTAGCTCGAGTGGATTTGGTTCTGCTAAGATGGAGCATGTTCAACAGTTCTGGGTTGGACATGGCTCTGTATGTTAGACAGAGATCGCGTCTGAGAATGCAGTATGCAACAGAGAAAAGCCTTAGTTGTTTCAATCGTACAGCATAGGGCAACTGTTTGAGGTCAGTAATTCTCTGAGTGAGGTACCTCTGTGGTCTCTCCAGCTGCTGGAGATGCCTAGCCAGGTACATTCCAATTGGTGCATTGTACTCAATAATGGGTCTGATGAGGGAAAAGTAGAGGGGCACCACTACATCCTTAGATCTTGATGCGATCCCTTTCATGATCAGATGGGTCACATAGAAGGATTTTCTAACCACCTTGGCAACATGGTTATCAAAGGAAAGCTGACTATCTACTTGGGTCCCTAGATCCCTTATTACTACTTCAGATTTCAGGGGGTTACCCCTATGTGGTAGTTCTTGGGTACTCTGTTTTTTCCAAAGGGGATTACTACGCATTTTTTAGCATTTAGCTTGAGACCATGGCTTTGACACCATGCATCAGTCTCGTTAAGGCCCTTCTGGAGGATATCCATGTCAGCCGGAGACTCTATTATAGCACCCAGTTTGCAGTCGTCCGCAAACTTGGTCAGCCACAGCCCTTCAGTGCTTGCCTCTACTTCTGAGAAGTATATGCCAAACAGGAGGGGCCCCAGGACAGAGCCCTGAGGCACACCACTCGTTACTGGTCTGGATTCAGACATAGATCCTACTACTCTTACTTTGTGGGATCTGTCTGAGAGCCAGTTTGCGATCCATCTTGTGGCGTAAGGGTTTATGCCCAGGTTGGTGAGTTTATCAATAATACCCGAATGGGGAATGGTGTCAAATGCTTTAGCAAGGTCAAGGTAAGCCGTGTGTACCTCCTTTCCCTTATCTATAGCCTGAGTAACTGTCTCAAAGAAGTCCACCAGGTTCAGGAGGCATGATCTTGCCCTTGACGAAGCCGAACTGTGTGGGGTCAAGTGTTTGGAGGTTCCCAATCTCTCCATTTATGAGTTCCATAATGATTTGCTCCATTGCCTTACAGATCAGACTGGTCAGGCTTATTGGTCAGTAGTTCCCAGGGTCGGTTGTGGGCCCACCCTTGTGCAGCAGAACCACTGTTGATGGGCACACATCCTGTCGAGAGGCCGAGACTGAACAGGGTATTCAGATGCGGTGTTAATTCATTTTGGAGCTCACGTATGACACAGCCCGGGACACCATCTGGTCCCATGGAGGCAGTGTTTTTAGCTTTAGATAGAGCCTTATTAACCAACATATCAGTAATAATTGGAGTTACACAATCCCCTGGAATAGTAATAGGCCCTGTAGATGGTGAGGGGTGGGATTTGCACTGAACCTGTCAGCCAAGATGTTGGCAATGTCAGTGGGGTCAGTATATTTTGTTCCATTTTGTACTAGCTCAGAACAGACCTGAGCATTGCCATTTAGGTTTTTGACATAACCATAGGCCTTATGGTTATCCTTGGCAACTTTCTTTTCGAAATTGGCTTTAGTTGACTTGATGAGGGCCCTCAATTTCTTACTAAAGCTGATCACGGATGATTTTTCTACTTGAGATTTGGCCTTTTTTTGTGTGTCTCCTCCTTTTATTGTATAGTTTGCTTAAGGCCGGGGTCCACCAGGCTGGTTTCTTTTTGCTTGAGAAAGGAGTCTTGGTTTTATTTGGGATAGCACGGTCCATGCAATTCTGAAGATGTATATAAAGTGCCTTGGTGTAGGATTCTGCATCCTGGATATCATTATCCTTCTGCAGGGGGATAGTGAAGCTTTCCACTTCTGACGCAAGTAGTTTGTAGTTTGCTTTGGAAAGGTTTTTTACGATGGTTTCTTTGACTGGGGGAGGTGGAGGGGTGAGGATGTCTAGAGTTATCAGTTTGTGGTCTGATCTGACCAGAGAGGAGTGTGGTACAATGGGCTCCCATATTTGTGATGAACAAATCCAATATGTTGTCCCCTCTAGTGGGAGAACATACCAGTTGTTCAAGGGCATTTGAATTTATAAATTCTATGAACCACTGGGCATAGTAGTTAGAACTCTGGTAGTTCACCCAGTCTATACCAGGGTAGTTGAAATCACCCAAAATTATGGTGTTGGGTAGGACCTTTATATTTTCCAATGCCACAAGGAATGCTGAGTGAGCATCTTGGCACATGTTGGGCGATCTATAACAGACTATGACTTGAAGTGTGGATGTTCATCATGTTACCCTGCTGCAGTCATCACACTTGGATTATCCTGCCGTCAGGCGGTCCCGCAGTCGGCCCGAATTCCAAAGTCTTGGTCCGGCATTGGTTGCTGTTGCTTCTTCTCTGACGTCAGTGTGCCAGGGGTATATAAGAGGCATCTGACACCATTTTCTTCAGTCTTTCTTGCCGCGCGGTGCCCGAAGCAGAAGCAGTTCGCAAGTGCCGGACGGCCAACACCTGAGATTTTCGATTTGAATTTCAGTCCGAAGTCTTCAATAAAGCTAAGTACCCCGTTGGGGAACATTTTCTTGCCTCAGTCCAATGTCAGAAAAAGTTAACAATTGCATTTCTTGTGGGTAGCAAATACCTCATAAGGACTTCCATTCCTATTGTATTCCTTGCCTAGGCCCAGACCACGACGTCACAGGTTGTCGGTTTTGCGCTAGGTTTAATAAACGCACTATCAAATGTCGTTTTGACTTCACACAGCATTATTTTGGTAGGAAATTTAATTATATCATGCCGTCAGAGCAGCCGACGACTGCAGTTCTTTAAAAACACAAGGATAAGGACAGGCAGCCGAGGAATAAGCCAGACCCCGAGGCCTCTGCTGGGCCTGTCGCCGGTTCTCCGGTTTTCAGTGAGGCGCCTACGCAGCCCCTGACGACCGCAGAACTGGAACCCCAGACAGCTGCGGAGTCTACTTGGCCGATGCAGCCATCTACCGACACCGGAGCAGAATTAGACACCGGTGCAGAGGAAACACCTTCGGTTGCAGAAGGTGTCTTCAGACTGACTACACTCACCATTAAATCTTATGCTAAGCTTAAAACTCCTTTAAAACCTAAGAAAACTGTTCATCAGTCTACAGGTCAAGGCCCTATGCCTAAGAAACAGATGCTTAAGATGGCTGAAGATTTAATTACCTTTATCAGGGGTTCCCATCCCCCCCGATAAAAGACCAAGACAAGAGGAGGATTATGCATCCTCTGACCAGGTTTCTCTCTCCTCAGATTCTTCTGAGGAACAGGATTACACTTTTCCACCTTATGAGGATTCTGATGCTGAAGACTCTCTTCCCTTGGCATCTCCCCCTGAAGACTACTCCTTTGGGGAAACATTACATACCATGAGGGAACATTTCCACTGGGAAGGCCAGGATTACTCAAATTCTAAAAAAAAAAGGCTCCGAGAGTTCCTTTTATTACCCCAGCACAAAATTCAAGATGCTAACACTACAGCAGCTTCTTCCCATGCTGGGCAAGAATGCTTGGCTAGTCACTTTGGACCTCAAGGAGGCATACCTGCATGTCCCTATCAGACAAAATTGCAGAAGATACCTCCGCTTCATTGCAGGTTCAATGCATTATCAATTCTCTGCACTGCCCTTTGGATTATCTACTGCGCCCAGGGTCTTCACAAAATGCCTGGCACCAGTAATTGCATACTGCCGACAAAGAGGAATTCAAATATATCCATACCTGGACGACTGTCTTATTCAAGCAGAAAGCAAGGACATTCTTTTACAGCATCTGGCATTTGTCAAACGCTTTCTAAGTTGCCTAGGGTACACAGTAAACGAAAAGAAATCAAAACTAGTGCCCTCACAAAACATAATATTCCTGGGTGCCAGCTTGAATACAACGGCCCAGATGGCTTATCTCATGCCAGACAAACAACGACAGCTGTTTCAATATTTCAAAATAATGGCAACAAAGACCCAATTCCCTGCAAGAAAAATTCTGCAGGCCTTGGGATTCATGGCATCTTGCATACTACTAATACCATTTGCAAAACTGCATATGAGGAAATTACAATGGTACCTGAAAAGTGTATGGACTCAGCACAGCCACAGCTTGGAAACAATGGTACCACTCATTCCCTGCCTTCAACAGGAGTTTCTATGGTGGGCACAGGCATGTCACCTCAACAAGGGTCAGCCTTTCACCTTACCCACAGCCATGCAAACTATGACAACAGATGCATTGGACTATGCCTGGGGAGCACACATGGCAGGACAGTGCATTCAGGGCAAATGGACTACAGATCAGAGACACCTGCATATCAATCAAAAAGAAATGCTAGCAGTACAGAATGCCCTAACAGCTTTCAAGGACCTTCTACACCCAGGACAACTACTAATAAGGACAGACACCACAGTTTTGTGGTACATAAACAAGCAAGGGGGCACACATTCCTACCCTCTATGCAGGCAAGCAATGACCTTGTGGAACACTGCACTGTCTTACCAGGTTCAATTACAAGCACAATTCCTGCCAGGAAAGAAAAACACATTGGCAGATGACCTAAGCAGAAACATCATGAATGGAAATTAGATCCACAAGTATTTGCAACGATAGCTCAAAAATGGGGACGCCCAGACATAGATCTGTTTGCAAGCCCCCACAACCACCAACTTAAAAAATTTTGCACAAGGACCTTCCATCCACTAGCTTGGAAAGTGGATGCCCTCTCATTCAGTTGGAAAACATTAACAGTGTATGCCTTCCCTCCACTGCCTCTTCTAGCAAAGGTACTGCTGAAAGTCAGATTAGAGAGGCCACAAATGATTCTCGTTGCACCAGACTGGCCACGCCAGCATTGGTATCCAATTTTAAGGAACATGGCCCAGGGCCCACCATGGATTTTGCCACAAATTCCTCACCTGCTCACCCAGTGAGACAATCTGATTCTACACAGCCAGCTCAAGACTTTAAACCTGGCTGCATGGCAAATTACCTAAACAACCAGCCAACACCTTTATCCAAAGCTGTTATGGGTGTCATTCTGGAGGCCAGGAGGCCCAGCACCAGGAAAACCTATTCAGACAAATGGAAAAAATTCTCCCCTGGAGCCGAACATCCCTCAGATTCTACAATATTTAACTGAGATGTTACACAAAAGACTTTCCTTTTCATCTATTAAGATCCACGCCTCAGCAATTTCAGCTCATTACAGCACGGATCCTCGTTTATTTTCACATCCTCTCCCAAGACAGTACCTCAGAGGGGCTAAGAACTTAAGACCACCAAGGAGAGCTCCAACACCTACTTGGGATCTCAACTTTGTCCTAGAAAAGCTTACACTGCCGCCCTTTGAACCAGCTTTTTCAGCTGATTTAAAATTTCTTTCATGGAAAACTGTCCTACTACTAGCAATAACCTCAGCTAGAAGAGTCTCAGAGCTACAGGCACTAATGGCAGTGGAACCTTTCCTCATTTTTCATCAAGACAGAGTTTCTCTATGAACTAATCCTTCCTTTATGCTAAAGGTGGAATCCAGTGTGGCCCTAAACCAAACCATTCACTTGCCCACCTTCTTCCCAATTCCCCAGAACAAAGGAGAAAGACTCCTGCACTCTTTGGACATTCACAGGCAATGACATTACTACTTGGATAAAACTAAGGCTTTCAGAAAAACTGACCAACTCTTTGTAGCCTATGCTACAGGTTCACAAAGGAAAGCTATCTCAAAACAGACCATTACTAAATGGATAGGACATTGCATACGTTTCTGCTACATACATCATGGGAAACCAGTACCTGCTAACATTAGGTCCCACTCCACCAGGGCTACAGCTACATCAGCAGCCTTTCTCAGGGGATTGCCAACCAAGGATATTCTGGAAGCTGCTACTTGGAGTTCAGAGCACACCTTCACCAAACACTATCACTTACCTCTTTACTCTAAGACTACAGCTGGTTTTACCACTGCAGTTTTGCAGGGCCTACTAGCTTCTTCTAACCCTGTTTGACTCCACCTCCCCTCCTTAGCTTTGGGATTCAACCCAAGTGTGATGACTGCAGCAGGGTAACACGATGAACATAGTACAGTTTTGTACCTACCATAAATATAGATGTTCGAGTGTTCACCCTGCTGTAGTCCAGGTTACCCTCCCTCCATCCCCTCTGAACTAGCTGAACTTATCTCTTCCACTTTATCCTATACTACCTCTGTGGTGTATTTGCTTGTACCTAAGGGTTTTGCTTTATTTTTATATAGCCATATGTATGTATATATATATATATATATATATATATATATATATATATATATATATATATATATATATATATCCTACCTATTGGGGGCACCTGACATCTGGGGCAAGAAAAACTGAAGAAAATGGTGTCAGATGCCTCTTATATACCCCTGGCGCACTGACGTCAGGGAAGACTTGACCGCAACCGATGCCGGACCAAGACTTTGGAATTCGAGCCGACTGCGGGACCGCCTGACAGCAGGATAACCCAAGTGTGATGACTGCAGCAGGGTGAACACTTGAACATCTACATTTTTGGTAGGTACAACACTGTACTTTTTGCCTGCTGATAGTTGTGCATGGATGATCTCTGGGGCATCATGCTGTGCCACTAACCTGGAGATGTGGGCATCCTTGATGAATATGGATACACCTCCACCCTTTGTACTGCGATCCGGTAACTGAGGCCGGAAGGTATGATATGAATTGTAACCTGGTAGTGCTGGGGTGCTCTCTGGAGCCTTGACTGTCACTGCACAAACATCGATTTTGTCCATACTGAGGAGTGCCTCGAGTGCGTGCATTTTGAGGTTGAGACTTCTGGCGTTGAGTAGCATTACCCTTAGTTTTTGGTTACCTGTGTTGGTTACGGTGGTTGGTTTGTCCTTTGAGCCTTGCCTAAAAAAGACACTATGGGGACGGCAAGAGCCTTGGCATCCAAAAGCCCTCACTCTCAACCTCCTGCACCCAAAAGGCCAGACAGGTTTTAGAAAGTCTCTGAGGATGGTGCATTTCTGTTCAGATGCCCTCCTGCAAGATCCAGCTGTGATTTCAGTCTCTGCAGATAAAGCTTCTAGATTGCTGCTTTCTGCTACTGTTTTGCCCTGTGATAAGGACAGTAAAATGATGGAGAGGCTTGGAAAAAAGGTCTACACATCTTCTACTTTGGCTTTTAAGGCCATTAATTATTAGACATATATATATCTAAGTATGTACTAGCCCTACTTTCTCAGGCTTCTAAATTGCTGACAGATCTTTCATATTCTGCAGCGAAGTCATAACTTTGTTCCCTCCTGACACTTTCTTTTAAAGTTACCAGACACTCCATTAAATACAGTTATGACTCAGCAGTGGTCTCTGAGAGATCAGCAGCATCTGGATCTGTCCTCAGGAGGTATTCCTGGCTGAGACTGCAGCCTTTGCCTGAGGATTTCAAAGCAAAAATAATGGATGCCCCCCTGGATAATTCTGTATTTTTTTGGTGCAAATATGTCTGCCATCCTCAAAACCCTCCAAGAGAAAGGGAAAAAAACTGCAGGAACTGAAACATTTTCTTGCCTCTCCATAGGTTCATAGGTAGGTACTAGGCTATCGGCCCAAGGGCCTACGTAAGCCTAGTCAGCAAGGTTCCATAGCTTATGCCACCCAAGAAAGTTATTTTCCTGTGCCACTGTCCATCAGAGACACAGAAGTGATCCCCGGGGTGCATTTCCTATTTCCCATCCACTCATCAAGATTTTTCTTGAAGAGTGCTAATGAAGAACTTTGCTTGACATAGATGGGTAGCTTGTTCCAGTTCCAAAATATAACTGAAATTATCCTTACAAGCCTAATTTTATAAGGAAAAAGACCAGAGTTTCTTCTCAACCTTACAATAAGGGCACAAGCAGGCAGACACCATCTAGGTCTCGGCCGTCTTCTGCCCAAAAGACCCCCTTTCCAGGCAAGCCTGGTAGTCTGTGATTACCTAGCAACATTCACAAAAATTGCTCTTTCTCAGCACCTTTTTCATTCCCTTTCAGCCTGGACAAGCATTACCACAGGCAGATGGATCCTGTTCATAGTCCAAAACAGTTACTTCATGATTTGAAATCCATACCTTCCTTCATGGGCATCCCACAACCAGATCCATCTCTTTCCACGGGTGATTCAAGACTTGATCTTACAGGGGACCATACAGAAGGTTCCCTGCATGGAAAGGGGAAAAGGCTTTTATTCCAGGGATGTTCTTAGTCCCCAGGAAAGATGGCCCTTGGAGACAAATTTTAGACTTGTCCCAGCTCAGTCTTTTCCTGCAAGTTCCCACCTTCAGGAAGCTCACATTACAAACTCTTGTTTCTTCTCCTGCTCCCTCAAGCTTTCCTGGTTTCCACAGACATCAAGGATGCATACCTTCATATTCCAATTCACCATGTGTTCGTGAAGTTCTTATGGTTTTCTGTGGCTTCCTCTGGTTTTCAGTTTTGTGCTTTGCACTTTGGAGACTCTGTGGCTCCAAAGGTATTCACAAAGTGTTTGGTTCCTGTCATTGCCTTCTGCAGACTACAGGGAATACCTGACTGACCTGTTTATTCAAGCAAAACATCCAGGCATCCTGTACCAGAACTTTCAAACCACCATCTCCTTGCCCCTAAGCCTAGGATTCACTATAAACTACAAGTCTTAACTAACACCTTCTCAGGTTGAGGTTTTCCTAGGCTGCAGGTTAAGGACAAACATTACAATGGCCTTTCTGCCTTTGCAAAACATGCAATCTCTGCTTTCTTCCAGCAGTTGCTTTCCCTTACCTCAGTGATAGCCAGAGAGTTTCTCAGGATGCTAGGGTTCATGGCCTCTGTTATACCAATGCTGCCTCTAGCCATACTTCACATGCAAAAGTTTCAGTGTTACCTAAAGTACTGTCAGCATGCTCACCCTCTGGAGTTTATCCTTCCAATTTTTCCATGCCTGAAGAATGAATTGCTTTGGTGGATTTAGCAAATATCTCAGAATCCAGGACTCTTATCCACCACACCCTATTCAGGAGCTGTTTACAGATTCCTCAGACCTGAGGTGTGGAACAACTCTGTGGTCTCCATTGATAAGAAAACAACACATCAAAGAGATGAGGGCTCTGATTTTGGCCCTTCAGGCTTTCCATTCATCTCTTCAACCCAGTCCCCTGAAACTGTTCACAGACAACACCACAGGTCTTTCGTATGTGAGCAAACAGTGGGAGGGTGACAAAGTAGTACCTACTCTACAGGTTAACACTCCAAGACTGAGATATTGCCTTACAAGCAAAGGTCACATTGACACCAGTTTACATTCCCTCAGCTCAAAATGGTCTAGCAAACATACTCAGCAGGTCCATGACACAAACCCAAGAATGGATAATCCAGGGGGGGAAGTGTTTCTGGACATTCTCCACCAGTGGGGTATACCTTAAATAGATTGTTTTGTCTACCCTCTAAACACACAGCTTCCAAAATTTTGCGCCAGAGTCCCACACTCTCTGGTATGGAATGTGGATGGCCTTTCTTTCTCATGGAAGGGGATGTTTCTCTATGCATCCCCCCTTCCCACTTATTCAGAAAGTCCTGCTGAAGATTTAGCAAGACAACTCAGAAACCTTGCTGGTAACCCCTTTTGGCCAAGACCGCATTGGTTCCCTCCTCTTCTGCAATTAGCCAAGGGCAATCATCACAAGTTACCTCACAGGGTGGATCTTC
The DNA here is from genome assembly GCF_019279795.1 of Protopterus annectens. Lineage (NCBI taxonomy): Eukaryota > Metazoa > Chordata > Ceratodontiformes > Protopteridae > Protopterus > Protopterus annectens. The sequence goes on from NC_056735.1 coordinate 205,177,137, forward strand.
TCACAGAAGACAAGGGATCTCTCATTCACCCACATTTAGCAGCACTGAATCTGACACTGGGTGTGATTCCATTCGGACACCTTGGGTCTGGATACTGTCTCTATCCTGGAAGCAGCTGCTTGGTCTTCTGTCCACACCTTCACAAAACATAAGTTGGACTCCAGATCCAGAGCAGGTTTTGTCAGTATAATTCTGCATGTTTTTATGGAGATTTTCTGTGCTCCAGTTTCCCTTTCCCGCTCGTGAGCTTTGGTACTCTCCCTCTCATGTTATGAATACTGCAACATGGGAATAGAAGGGCATAGAAAAGTTGTGTAAATCTTACAACCATAGATGCCCTTTTCTTCCATGTTGTATTATTTATCCACCCACCTTCCCCTTGGTTCATGTTTTTCTTTGGATGATATTTGGTGTTAGCCTTGGACTGGTGTTCTGATTGGGGCATTCAGTTCTGAGGATGGTACATGCAGACATCGCTTTTATGGCCTACGTCAGCTGCTTCTCATGTGCAATGTTGCACATACCTAGCAGTAGCTTAAGCCTTTGGTATACAGGCCAGACATTCAGGTCACCTACATGGGAAATCCCTCATGTTATGAATACTGCAGCATGGAAGAGAAGGACATCTATGGTTATGGTAAGATTTACACAGCTATTCTGTCTCCTGGTTTTGCACTGCCTAAAAAGGTATTATGGCAGTGGCTAATTCATAGACCAGTATTCCAAAGCCTATCGGTGACAGGTGCAGACCATCCCTAATAAAGCAGCATGGTCTGTTGATCATATTTTCCCAAGCTGACAAATGCCAGTTCCCCTTAGAGTGACACCTGTTTGTTAATTTGTGGTGAGGGTAGAATGCTGCTCAGTGTGAGGACCGTACAAGCCTGCGACATGTATTCAGAGAGTTCCAGCATGTCTCTGTCCATGTAGTCCAGGAAGGTACATCTCAGGTCATTCACACCCACATGGACTATGACTGTGTCATACTGGTACTTGTGGTTGAGTGACCTGAGTGTCTGTGTAATCTTGTGAATATCAAACCTGGTGAGGGGTTTGTCCATGTGTCTGATGGGAGTCTCCCATAACTAAAATGTTTGAACATGTGATGTTTCATCTTAGGGGCTTTCTTGTGGAGACCCTGTGATGTGCATTTTTGTGTGTAGTGAGTGGTGTTGATTTGGTTTTGTTTGCATGTGGTTTGAGTGCAGCTTATGGAAGTCCTCTGAGGTTTTGGTAAGTTACTTGTGAGTGCACCCACATATGTGGCTTTATGTGTCAAGACCTTGTTTAGTGAGAGAAATGATGTGCATTTGCTGAGAACCAGTTTGTCATTTGATTTGTCAGTATGTGAGAGTCATGTCTCATTTTTCATAGTGTAACTAAATCTCACCTAGTTTTTGTTTCAGCGTTAAGTGGCTCTCAGTATACACAAGACAACTGCTACATTGCCTCAGGATGCCCATGTTCACCAGGCTGGCCACAGAGTTAGCAGGAAAGTGCCTATCCATCATTTCAGGTTTTTTTTTTTATACTATGGGTTTAACTAGGGTGAACAGTAGGGAGATTTAACTGGAATGGGTTGATGACACACAGACGCAGAATAGGTACTATACTCAATGTGAACTGCAGCTATCCAACAAGGAGATGCTGCTCTGGCTGCAACTCATATGCTCCTAGAGCAGCAGGGGACTGGGAAGGTTGCAGAGATAGTTATTCTAAGGGAAATGTTAATGTGAAAGCATTTGCATCTATACAATGCACTGCTGCTGGCAGAAGAGCGGCCTATCACAAACACTGTGCTTGTATAGAATCAGAAAAACATGTTTTACAACAGCAAGGCATACAGACAAATCAGGAAAATACACAATAAGCTTTCAGCCTGCAGTCTCCAACTCATATAGTTTTTCTACAGTGCAGTTATGCCACAAGAGTGTAGTCAGAAAAACGTCTTATTGTAAAAGCACTGGTTTTAGAGCTCAAGTACAGGAATAACCACACAGTCTAGATACTATTGTCATGTAAAACTAGCAAACACAATGTAATTAAGTACTACAGCAACAGCAGTGGAAATGGTTCACCTTTGAAGCTCTACTAAAGTGTGAGAAATGTAACAATTAATACAGGATTCTTATGAAATGCAGAAGTGTGAAATGATACTTTTTAGATGTAGCAGAGGTTTTGATCTCTGAAAGTAACCAAACCAAGAGCAGCTCTGAAGAATTGAGCTTCTGAAAGTTGCATGATGGAGATGGTGAAAGTAGTGACATCTAATATGGAATGTGCATGGCATTTTAGGTATGAATAAGAAGCAAAGAGAACTGAAATATATTAAGAAATGTAAAGTATTGATAGCGGTATTACAAGAGAAACACCTGGATAGAAGTGAGCATGTGAATTTGGCCAAAAAGGATTACAGAATGGTGATTTAGCAGAGTATTGGGGACAGAGGAAATGAAGTTAATGATACTAATTACAAGAGGCACTCCATTAATGATAGTGAAGGAGAAGAAAAAAATAAATAATGGTAGGTATGTGTTTATAGTCCACCTAAAACAGATATTAAGGAACTTAATAGAATTACAGTAGGGGTAATCAGCTTCCAGCAAAAAATATTATTCATGGTGGGGATGGCAACCTGATATGCAATTGTGATGATGTATTGGGGGGCACCTAGAAGGGAAAATATAACAAATGAGGGTAGATGTCTGAAGGAATATGTGAGAATATTTAGAATGGAAGATGTGAAATTATTAGCAGGTACCCAGACAGTATACATATCTAAGGTGCAACTGGACAGAAACTGTGTTTTATAGGAGCATGGGTTTTGAATTGAAGGTTCTGAAACATTCAGTAACTCTTTTATACCATCCATCAATAAAAGCTAAGATAAAGATGCAGTGTAGTCGAGTGAAAATGAAACATTGTCTTGGCACTTTCCTACTTGCCTATAAAAAGAGGATTTTCAGGACTAGGTAGTGAAAATTATTCAAGAGTTAGGATGTATAACTTTCTTCAGAAGAGGTAGCTGAGGAATGGAATAAGATGAAAATAGAATTTAAATATATGGTAAAAGTGAGAGAAAGAGGAGAAATAAGAGGAATTGTTTTGAGTGATTAGCAAAGGTTACAATATTGCAGATGAAGGGGAGCAGTAGTGGAGTACTAAAGGTAAAAGTATGGAGTATTTGGGTAATGTGTATGAATTTAGAAAGGTGGATATTAAGCAAGCTTTTTTTTGGATAATTCTAGAGCCTGACAGCCCAACTTACCTCAGTACATTTCTCCACCTGGCTTCAGCTGATGCCTTCCCACCTCAGCATCAGAATGCCAGTGAGATGAGGGATATTATCCGTTGTCATCAGTTATTTCCTGCCATAAGTCAAAGAAGTGTGAATGCTTGGTGTTGGCATTTTCAGTCTAGTATATCAAGTCTGTTTCCAGTGCTGAGATTGCACCCCCCCCCCCCCTTTTTTTCTAAATACCTTTATTAAATTATCACTTGTGACATGGGGGGGCAAATTTATATTTATACAAAAATAAACTGTATGAACAAGCATCATACTTCACATATATTGCTATATATCATATAACCTGAGCAACATCACATAAATTATTTAATTCCTGCCTCTTTTTTTTAAACAAGAATCATCTTTATTAAACCATCACTTGTGACATAAGCAATCATTCATTTATATAAATGAAAACAAACCACATTGACACAATCCTAGTTGCAAGCATTTTACATCACAAGCCATACTGACACACTCCCAGTTGCAAAGGAACTAGGAAGTAGTAGGAGCAGCTGGTCTTATAAAAAAGAATTTACAATTGTATTTAGATGTTATCAATTCATGTAACACTGTACGAACTGCAGAAGGAGTCATTACTGGGCACATTGCAGGTGCTGTGAAGAGCACATTTGGCTAACAAAGAGTGAAACGATACAAATTTCATGATCTTTAATCGTACTTTGACTTAGGAATGGGGTCCATTCCTGTCATGGTATTAGAAACCCAAAAGACTTGGAGAAATTAAAAACACCAGAAAGATTGCCCATTTTTCATATAATGTGTCCTCCAAGACCAAGAAATTAAAAATTGCAAACATTATACATCATTTATAATCTACCCAATCATTTTCAGTCAAACATTACATAGCTCTTTTAAGTCCTGCCTTCTTGTAAATTTCATTCCTCCCCTGTATGTATTGTTCCAAATTTCCATTTTTTCTTGTGTAATTTGTTCTTACCCTTTTCTAAACATCTCATTTCCAGTTGTTTTTACCTCTGTTACTATATTCACTACTTTTGATATAATTGGTTTAGATTCTGATTTCCATTCTCTAGTAATTGCTTTTTTGGCAGCCGCTGCAATTAGACACAGCAAGGTTTTACCATGTCTAGGCAATTCCGATTCTGTATCATAGCTCTGAAAACTCATCTCGATCATCACACCAGGCCTCCCACCAGCATCTCCAACAGTGTATCCTGCAGGGAATCCTTAAAGTCCTCCAACCCACCACACTCCCAGAAAATATGTTCCCAAGTACCCTTTTCTTCCCTATCACACCTCCAATATTTGCTGTCTAACTGAGGAAAATTCTCTGGAATCTACTTGGGGTATAAAAATTACTATGTAAACATTTCAACGAAAAAATCTTAAATCTTCTAGATTTTGTTGCATATTTGGGAGACATACATATATTCTCCCATTGCTTCTTTGTGACCTGCATATCCAGTCTTTCTTCCCAATCCTTTCTAATCTCCTGTGATTGATTTTTATAGTTGGCATGTAATATTTTATATGCTCTACTAATTATTCATTTTATAATGGCAGCTTCTGTTCTAGATTCCACTAAATACTTTACCAGTGCTGGTCTTTCATTTAGGACCCCCCCCCCAATTTCTTTCTCTTTGCTTATATTCTGATATCAATCCTTCATAGGGAAAGCAATCTCTAACCTGCAGTCCAAATAAATTATTGGCCTTTTCCCATTCTATTACCTTTCCCCCTCTAGTTATTTGCTCCCAGTACCTTGGTCCCTTTGCTAGTTTTCTCCAATAGAATCCACCCCACAGTTGCCTATTGTCAGTATCTCTGGTTGCATTCATCCCTAAAAGCAGAATTTCCTTTCTCCATTCCCATGTTGGCTTAGTTCTTAGAATACTTTGTGCTACTTTATGGATATAGTTTGTATGATTATTGCTATTTTCCTTAAAGGCCTGCTACCAAAATCCCAGTTTCACCTTGCTTCCTGAGCTTCCCACCTGTTTCAACATCATACCCCATTCAAGCTGTGTAATCCCAATTTGCCCTGTTCTACTTGAAGAATCAGCTTATCCCACTTGATTCTTGCCATCTTCCCCTCCCAGCTGAAGTCCTTCAGCTCTTTATTAATTACTATCCACAACTACTCCTCTGGTTGATAAATGTATGTCTAACCTGTATATAAGACTAAAAGTACTAAAAACATTTTGACTGCTTGTATCTTACTATCCATATCCAAAGCTTCCATTTTCACAGGTTTTGTATTATTTTTTGTTTAGTTTCTTCCCACATATCCTTAGCTGTCACACCAGAATCATTTTTAATCCATAATCCTAAATACTTATTTTTTTTCATGTCCCCATAAATATTGATATTGATGAACCAATTTGTGTGTGCGTACATAATTTACCAGTGTTGCCTTTGTTTTAGCTTCATTAATTTTGTATCCTGAAAAGATTTGAAACTGTCAAAAAATACATCTGATGTTGTTAATATTCTTTCCATTCATCACTGATAGGTTCAGTTCCGAGCCGGCCTATTACCAAGGTCACACCAGCCAAAAAAACTCTCGAGCTAAGTCTCTACCCAGAATGCCCTTCTCCCTGCTACCCCAGATCTCGTTTGCCGCATAGCCATAAAGCCGCGTTTCAACCGAGCTCTCAGCTAAGTAAAATCTTTTTTGATATTTGTGTAAAAGTTTTGGATATCTTCATATTTTACTAAACCTTTAGTATTTCTAGTGTCTCTTCTTCGATCTAACCTTCTATTCTCCACTCTACCCATTTTTACCATTGGTAAACTTAAGAACCATTGTTGGTACAGCCTTTTCCCTTACCCTTGTAGTATTTCTTCAATACCATAGCTGGTATTGCTTTCTCTTGCCTAACCTGTTAGCCTTTTATCTCTATTCAGGTGTTTCCCTTTCTTCACATACACAGTGTATTGTAATATTGGTATTTTTCTTGTGATTTCTTGTGTGTTTTTTTTTTGAATGAGTGACTTCATTATTGTTGGATTATACAGTTAGTTGTGGTGTCCTTTCTTTTAAAATGTTGGATAAGAAGGGTGCCTCTGGCTTTAAGCATTGTACTTCTTGTAAGGGCAAGTTACCTAACAGTGACTTGTATACTGTTTGGGAGTGGCCCACCTTTCGGTGCAGCCTTCATGTGATATTTGTCAAAGTTTCAGCCAACGCATTCTTAATGAGCGCAAAAATAAACGCATTCTGAAGGGGTTATTCAAGTCTCCCTTCTCAGAGGCCATTTTTGCGATGGAGGTCTCAACCCCTCATTCTAAAGACAAAAAGATCCCATTCTGTTCCTTCTTAACCATCAGGTGATCACAGCAAACCAGGGAAATCTAAGGTCCCTAAGTTATCATCGGAGCTATAAATCTGCCTATTCGGCTCCACCTGTCTCAAAACCTTCAATACCAACACCTATATTGACACAGACCTTGCCAGCACTGATCATAGATCTTACTACGCCTATTTCAACTTCAGCACCTGTAGCTACTTTGTCTCAGGGCACACCTTCGACTTCAGTTTCCATTTTGGAACTGACCATTTCAGCTCCGAGTGCCACTTCGGCACCGAGCCTTGTACTGACCTCACTGGATCTGACCCCTTTGCTTCCGGTCTCGAAACTAGATACTTCGGTGCCGGCAGACATTGCACCATGGACCTGATACTCTCCCTCAGTAGACCCATTTCTGGGCCAAGTGTATAGCCCATTTCTCAAACGTCCTGACTCCCCATCTGGAGTATCCACTAGATCCACCAGGAGCCTTTTGGAACATGACGTGGCACATCTTGTGGACCAGCTCTTGGTAGCCAGGGGAATTCCATCCCTTTCTAAAACCTATCCACCTGCTGGACTTGGGTTGCCTTATCCATGGACCCCATCTTACACTCCTCCTTCGACCATCTCAGTTCTGAAGCCTTCTGTTCTGACATCCTTCCTGGAACCCACCACCTTGGCGCCTACCATGCACCTCACTCCATCTCAGAGTTTGTCCCCTTGGTCTTTGGTTCCTGCTGAGCCAGTCCTTCTTCAGTCTGGGGATTGGGGACGGGTGCGTTGGCCTGGGGTACGGTGCCGACTTTCTCCTTGGTTCCCTCCTCCATGCCAATGACTGCACCTGCACCGATCTTGCTTGAGGCTCCACCCATGAGGGGGTGGGTCCATCGGTCTTTGGGCGGGCCTGCCTTTCGCTTGATGGAGAGGGCTCTTGCTTCTGGTATCACTTCTATGATGTCAGAATCCCAGTTTTTGCCCCTGAGCTGCAGCTGTCACAGACCACCCCCCAGGACACCGGGCAGAGAAGCCGCAGGACACCCCTGTTCAGGGTACCCACTCATCTGAGTCCTCCTCAGAGACCCCCACTGAGTAGCCCACTCAAAAGAAGATGTGCAAGAGGAAGCATCTGAACTCACCTGAGGAGTTCTTAGCAGAAGACACAAAATACAATGATGGTGGAGGGTCCCCTCCTAATGATTTCCCCTTCGGAGACATCCTGGAAATGTTTAAACAGAGAGGTGACTGGAACCCTTTGTCAGAGGAGTCTGTGTTCCTGCAGGCTTTTCGTGCCTGGCCATCTACCTCTTGGGTGACATCGCCTGCCAACGAACTAGTCCAGCTTCTTGTGCAGAGAGCATGGAAAAAAACCCTGATTCCATTCAGGCGATCCCCCAGAGATCAGACAAATTTCCTGCTGAGAATCCACACTGGTCCAAAGGGTTACCAGTTGCTATGGTGGTGGTGGCCATGAAAAAGAACTTGACTGAAGAAAGTCCCACTGTTCACCCACCTAACAGGGACTCCTGGGTGGTGGACAGACTTGAGAAGCACATTTTTGCATCAGGGACCTTTGCTATTCGGTCCCTGAATTATTTGGCACATTTTACGAGGCTCCAGAGGGACTTGATCCCTCAACTCTCTGGGACACTTGCAGGACAGTTGTCTGACAAGGTCAAGGGACAAAGTGGCCTCAGAGCTAGCAACCCTGGAATCAATATCCAACTTATCCATGAGGTTGCTCTCAACACAACCAAAGGGGCGGCTCGAACAGCGGTTCGGGCATTGTTATGCGATGTCATGCCTGGATGTGCATCTGTGACCTCATGGATCCCTTCAAGTCTTCCTTTCTGAATGCTCCCATCAAAGCTTTATCTCTCTTTGGCTCCAAAGTGAAGGACACACTAGCCAGGTGCAAACAAGATGGAAAAACCCTTTCTGCCATAGGCCTACGATTTTCCAACCCTCAATGTACCTTCTCCAGGAATCAGAGGAGTGGGCACATGTGGCATAAGAAGTCTCATGGTCCTTTCTAAGCCACACATGGTGATGATACTCCCAGAGGCAGAGGGGGTAGCAATTCTGGAAGATGCCCCTATAGAGGCAGAGGGGGTTCCCACAACCAAGGCTCTAGGGGCTCTTTCTCTGGACAGCCTCATCAGTGCTGAGAGGAGGCCTGATTGCTTACCTCTGGAAGCAGTCGGGGGTCATTTCTCTCTGCACCAAGCTGCCTGGCACTCTCTTGTCAACTAAATTTTCCAAGAAAACTTCCAGACATGCCACCCAGGCAAAGGGAAGCAGCAGCTTCAGAGATTATAAATCTGTCTCAAAAAAGAGTCATCCAACCAGTCCTACCAGACTAGTGTGGATCTAGATTTTACTCGAGATTCTTTTTGGTGCCAAAAAAGACAGGGGACTGGAGACTCATTTTGGATCTCAGCAGCTTAAACAAGTCTATCATCCAAACCAAATTCCGAATGGTCATGGTTCAGTCCATCCTTCCATTTTTAAGAGAAGGCGATTGGATGTGCTCTATAGATCTCTGGGATGCATATTACCATATCAAGATGGACAAATGCTCCAGTAGTCTGCTTGGCTTCCAGCTAGGAGCCAGTCATTACCAATTCTGTGCCCTGCCGTTCTGTCTGTCTACAGCCCCCAGAGTGTTCAGGAAATGCATGGTAGTGGTTACAGCTCACTTGAGACTAAATGGATTCTGGGTGTTTCCATATCTGGACAACTAGCTCCTTACCCACCCCTGCCAAGCATCTTCTGGTAACTGCCCTACAACATATTGTCTCTCTGTCAGAATTGTTGGGAAAAACTATACATTGGGAGAAATCAAAATTTTATCCCTAAACAACAAATAGAGTTCATTTGGAGCAATGTTCAATACTCAGTCTTGTCTGGTATCACTCAATGGGAGCATTCAGAAAGGAAGACTTGAAGGGATCCATGAGGTCACAGATGCACATCCAGGCTCTACTGACTGAGGCTCCAAATCAGAGTGATTCTTTATCAAACATCAGTCCCTGCAAGACAAGTTCTCCAAGCTCTGGGTTCTATGGCTGGGTCAATTCCAATAGTGCCTCTAGCAAAGCTACATATGCAAATTCTGCAATGGCTCCTTCTGTGTCAATGGTTCCCAAACTGTCATCACCTGGATTACAAGATTTGACTAACCAACTCTTGCAAGCTGGACCTGCTTTGGTGAATGAGGCCAAACGAAGTTCTTTGGAGCTGACCTTTTCAACCCTCCCAGTCCACAGCCATTGTTTTCACAGATGCTTCCCTGATTGGGTGGGGGGGCATTTTCAGGGAAAGACTGTCCAAGGTGCATGTTCCACCTCAGAGGCCTACCAGCATATCAATGTCCTAGAACTGAGGGCTGTGCTGTTAGCGTTGCAGGCAGTCCATGTGGCTCTCCCCTCTGGGACAATTGCAATCCAGTCAGACAATATGTCAGTGGTCTGGTACATCAACAAGCAAGGAGGAACCAATTCCTACCCCCTTTGTCGAGAAGCCATGAGAATTTGGCAGTGGGCAATAGCTTCCAACTGCTTTCTGATAGCAGCGCATAACCCGGGGAGCTCCAACATGATTGCACACAAACTGAGCAGATGCATCCTCATGCCCCATGAGTGGTCCCTTAACCCCGAGGTGGCATCTGTAATCTTAAGCCACTAGGGCCAGCCTTGCTGTGATCTTTTCACCTCCCCATCAAACACCAAGTGCAGCAGCTACTTCGCCCTACTTCCCCTGCAGGGGATCCCCTGAGGGACTCTCTGATCCACGATTGGTCCACAGGACTTCTCTACACCTATCCTCCCATTCCTCTGATCCCACAATTTCTAAACAAAGCTTTTTGGCCGAGATGCAAGGTGATCCTCATAGCCCCATTCTGGCCTCGACAAGTTTGGTTCCCCTTTCTTCGGCCTCACCTAGTATTCCCACCATGGATTCTGGACCCTCTACCAGATCTGATCACTCACCCTCAAGGACTGAGTCACCTGAAACTGTCCAGTCTCAAGCTGACAACTTAGTTTCTCCACTTCCGCTAGTCGCCAGGCAGGCTAACCTCTCCTTACCTGTTCGAGACATCATTCTGGCCTCTCACAAATCATCCACCAGAAGACTATATCAGGATTAATGGAAAAGGTTTTCCATTTAGTCCAAGGATAACATGCTAGACCCGTATTCAGCTCCAGTTACCACAGTGCTTCAATATTTGGCTAAGTTTTTTGATAATGGAGCTTCTGCCTCTACAGTTTATGTACATGTAGTGGCAATTCCCAACTTCCACAATGGTATAGATGATACCCCTCTTATTTCATTACACCTTTGCAAGGCTTTCTTCAAAGGGACCTCTCATCTCAGGCCTCCTCTCAGACAGCCTGTAGTACCATGGAACCTCACTTTAGTCCTCCAGTCTTTGACTCAAAAATCCTTTGAGCCTGCAGCTAAGTGTGACCTAAAGTTTTTGTCTTGGAATTCTTTGTTCCTGGTAGCCATTACTTCTGCTAGAAGAGTCTCAAAGCTGCAGGCATTGTGCATCAAGAGGCCCTACGTGGTCTTTCACAAAGAGTGTCACTTCGAACAAACCCATCCTTTCTTCCCAAAGTGGTTTCTGAATTCTCTATTAACCAGTCCATTGATCTACCAGTGTTCTTTCCAAATTTTGCCAATAGAGGAGAGTATTGCCTTCACATCTTAGATGTACATAGACAATTGAGGTTTTACCCAGACATGACCAAACCTATCCATAAATCTGAACAGCTTTTCATTTCCTTGGGACCCAAAATGAGAGAGGCTGTTTCCAAGGTTATATTATCAAAATTGCTAAGGGACTGCATACGTGTCACTTATTCCCTCCATAATGAATCCATACCAAAAGTTAAAGCCCACTCCACTGGATCTGTAGCAACTTCTATAGCATTCTATTCCAGGGCATCCTTGGATGACATCTGCGCAGCAGCTACTTCGGCTAAGCCTCATACCTTTATCAATCATTACAAATTGGACCTGGTTCTCCAGGGGGAGAGCTGCCTTTGGCTCAATGGTAGTCAGGAATGTTCTGTAAGGGCCACCCATGGACCTCAAGGTAGCTTGGGATTCTATCCCATCAGTGAAGAATGGAAATAAGATTAACATCAAATAAAGAAGTTATGTCTTACCATAACGTTCCATCTGTGTTGTTCATCTTCTTCATTCATCACTTCCCACCCTCCTTCCCCCTCCAAATGTTCCTGGGGGGTGCTTTGGGTCTAAGTGTGGCACTATGGTACTTGTGTAGAAGTGACCTCGGCTTTACTTCCTTTTTTAGAAAACTCAATCTGAGGTAACAGGGAGAAGGGCATTCTAGGTAGAGACTTAGCTCAAGAGTTTTTTTGCTGGCTTGCTAGTGCAAGCTTGGTAATAGATAATAAGGTGAACAACACAGATGGAATGCTATGGTAAGACATAACTTCTTTTTCACAACACTGTAATGCCTCTTTCTGGTTTTGTCAGGTATAAAGTAATATCATCTGCAAATAGAGCCAGCTTTTTTTACTGCCATACCAATTATATCCTTGAATTTATGAGTTCCTTTTTTTTCTTTGCCAATGGTTCTAAATATAATGCAAATAAAAGGGAAAGTGGACAACCCTGCCTGGTTTCTCTGCTCAAACAGAAATTATCAGAGAGGACCCCACTCTCTTTAATTTTCACCTCTGATCCCTCATATATCTTCCTAATCAACTTTATATTTTTTTTCAGGAAATACAAATGCTTCCATTCCCCTGCACATAAAGTCCCAGCTTACTCTGTCAAATGCTTTTTCTGCATCAAAACCCACCATCAACAATGGTATTTTCCTACACTCTGCTTCCCTCTGGATCATCAGTGTTGTGTTGATGTTGTCAAATGTTTGCCTCCTCTTCACAAAACCACATTGATCAAAATCTATCAGTTTTGGCATTACCTTTGTCATTCTTTTAGCCATTATAGACGTACACACTTTGTAATCGTGGTTTAGAATTGAAATGGGCCTGTATGAAGCTGGGTCTGATGGATCTTTACCCTCTTTTAGGTATTAAAGCTACCACTGCCTTCCAGGACATTGGTACTTCGCTTAACATACTGTTAGATAAAACCTTCCATATCTTTATAATTTTTTTCCCTCCTAGCTTTCAAACTTCCACAGGAATACCATTGGTTATACATCACACTTTTTATCTCATCTCCTCCTATCCTAACCGTTAGTTATCATCTACCATTGACCTTGGCATATTTAATTCTTCCATAAACATTTCCATTTGTATCTTTTCTTGATTTCCATATTTCTCTGCTTTATACAGACTTTTATAGAATTTTTGAAATATTTCTAATACCTGTACAGGATCTCTCATTGCCTTCCTTGTTAGAGGCTCCCTAAGCTTGGTGACAGCCTTTTAACTTTCTGTTGCCTGAGTCATTGCTCTTAAAAGTTTTTGTGCTCTACTGTTACTATCAAAAAACAATTACTTAACAGCAATCTTTATAAACGCATGCATATAACTGAGGTAATCTCTTATTTTCTGCTTAGCATTCTGCTGTTGATCCTCTTCTTGTTTTGTGAGATTCCCCCAATTCTGCAGTCTTTAACATTTGTCAGTCCCTCTAAATAACCCTTGTTACTTCTTAATCCCTTCTTTTATTCCCACCCTTTTTTTAAACTCCACCTTAATTTTATCCCACTCCCTAGTTATATTTTCAGAAGAAATTTCTATCCTGTCTAATAACTCCTGAATAATCTCCACTACCCATTCCTTAAATTCCTCTATTTTCAACAAATAGGTGGAAAGGAGCCAGTGTCTCATTTTTTATTTCATTACCCTACGTTTTTATTTTAATTGTTATTGGCACATAGATCTGAAATAGTTATCAAGACATTCAATTAAATGCATGTTCCTGTGAAATATAAATTCTGTCTAGCCTAGCCAAGTTTTTATATCTTGGGGAATAATATATAAATTCACTCTAAACTCCTATTGCTGAATTCACTTCCTTCATGCCAAATATTTGCATACATTTCTTCAAAAATCTACCCCCCTTTGTTATACTCTCCCTGAGATGTGTACCCCCTTGAGGATATCTCATCTTATCTGTATATTGTTTACTACACTTGTCACCAGTTTATATGTGAATGCTGAGACTGAGGAAGTTAATGGGAAACAAATCTCTCAAAAATGGACTCGAGTGAGAAATAGCCAAGGGTGATCAAGCATTGAACTAAATCTCTTAAGTACTGCTTAGCCTAAAAGGGATGTGCTGGGTCCTGTTATACTATGATTTAGTCAAGATCTCTACTACATATCTATTCATCTAAGAAAGTGTTTAGAGAAGTGCCTGCGAAATGTGACAGGGAGACTAAAAACAGCTAGTCAGAATCAAAAGTTGCCATAGACCCAACAGCACTAAACTAAATGTCAGGCCTTTTCAACTTGACAATTGAATAAACTACCAGTCTCATGATCAGTCATACTTCCACCCACAAAAAGAAGAAGTTAAGCAAAAGGCATTTACCACCACAGAAGGCTAGCAATTTGCCTGAACCAGAGGTGGTTGACTCTGCTGTGGCGATTTGTTGTAGCTCAGACCACTAATCTTTTATCCCGATCCTTCTGGTGCAACACTATGGAGTGGGGGGTTAGCCATGTCCTGTGTGGCTATTGTAATCCCCTCACTGGGCAAGGGAGAGACATTCTTGTCTGTTGTGGGACAGGTAACAGGGAATGCTTCTCTGTTGTGTCAGAATGCTTTGCCCATCCCCAGGGAAGCTGCTGCCATTAACATGGTTGGTTCCATGTTACCTGTCAAAAAGAAACAGAAAACTAAGCATGTGTCTACTCAAATTTCCTTAGACAGGAGTTTACTGTGCCTACCTCAGGGTTTAATTCAGGCTATTGACCTGTCTTCTAAAAGTAGTTTCTGGTACAAGAAAGAGGGATACCACTTTTCCTGGCGAGATTATGATTCTGAACAGGAAGATGAAGCAAGAGAGATGGGTTTCCTCCTCAGGTTTCTGATTCAGACTCTGAGGTGATGTCAGTTTCTGATTCTCCCTGTGGGGGTTTCTGAGACTATTGCTAAAATCTGCCAGTGTTCTGAATGGCCGTGGAGATGTACAACACTCAGAGAATGGACAGCTCAACCTTTCTGCAGAAGACTTAAAAATCCATCTGGAGCTAAAGAGACTTAAGTTTGAGGCCAGGCAGTTGGAAACAGAAGCAGCAGAGAGACTGACATGTCTATAGGCTAAGGAGAATGAGAAACTGCTATGCCTGGTAGCTGAGGAGAAGGAAAGTTAGAGTCAGCATGAAAAGGAGATGATGACTCTTTCCCAGAGTCATGGAGGTAATGAGGAAGGGAGTAACCGGACCCCAGAAGTACAAAAGGTCAGTAAATTTCTTCCACAGTTTACAGAGGGGGATAATTTTGATAGTTTCATTCACATGTTTGAGAGGGTATGTAAACAGTATACTTCATGGTAAAGCTGTAATTATTTTGTCAAAAATGTCTGACAACTGTTTTAATTATACTGCTGTTAAGAATTGTTAATTTTTTTTTAAGCTAACACCTGAAACTTATAGGAAAAAGTTTTGTGAGCATAGATGCAAGGCAGATGAAAGCATGAGTGAATATGTTGCTGAACTGAGCACTTATTTAATAGCTGGGTAAGTGGATGTCAGGTCACCACTTTTGAAGGGCTGTCAGACCTTTTGGTGAGGGAACAAGCCCTTAGCACTTTGCTTGAGGAAATTAGGATCTGATTAGCTGATAGACAATGTGCTACTTCAGAGGAGTTGGGGAAAAAGGGAGACCTATACCTAGCAAGCAGAACATCTCTGCACAGGTAAGGGACCCCCAGTACTGCTCATGGGTCTAAAGGAACCCATGGTGACAGCTCAGACTGCCCCAACAGAATCTGTCAGTAGCAGGGGAATCCACTAGTCCAGGTACATGTCCAGAACCTAGGGTTAAATGTTTTAAATGCAACCAGTGGGGCCATGTGGCATACAGATGTCCACGGAGGCAAGGTGGGGAACAAAAGGTGAGAGACAGTAAGTGAGAAAGACAAAATGCCAATAGTAGCCTGTCTTGAGACAACAGGGGTACCAAACTACTATCCTGCAGATGTCCTGATAGGGAAGTATTTTGATGAGGCAGTACCATGTGTTTATGCAGTTACATGCAGTCAGGCTAGGAGACAAGCATGTGGGTCTGGTAACCTGGGGGAGACACAGACAGACCACATACTTGCAGCCAGGACTGGTGAGGTGGTTACTTCAGGAAGGGAGCTACTCTGTAGTAGTGAGACAAAGTGAGCCACAGCTGCTTGTGAGTACTAATGTTCCCTTGGACAGAGTGACTGCAAAGGTAGGGGTGAGTAGTAGTACCCAAACTGACAGTGAGACACTGCTGTCAGAGGATGCCAGACTTCCTGTGGAAGGGGAGCTGGGAAGGGTTACAAAGAGAGAATTGAGACAGGCTCAGCTCTCAGACCCTACACTGCAAGGCCTGAAGCAGGTAGCTAGTGAGGCACCTGATTCTCAAGGGAAGGGGGAATTTGTATACTGGGACAAAGGGTTACTGTATAGAGAGTGGACCCCTGAGGGAGGGCTAGAAGGTGAGAGGATACAGCAGTTGGTAGTGCCTAGAGCCTAACATCTGGTGCTTCTAGCCATAGCCCATGATATTCCCTTTGCAGGTCATATGGGCATAAAATGTTAAAAGAGATGTATTGGCCTGGAATTTCCAGAGATATAACAGGGTACTGTAGGACCTGTGAGCAGTGGCAAAAGGTAGGCAAGGCAGCAGACAAGGCGAGAGCTCCTTTGATGTCTTTGCCTGTGACTGAGGATCCATTTCAGAGGGTAGCTATGGATATTGTGGGGTCTCTGAGTACCCCAAGTGTCACAGGGAAAAGGTATATCCTAGTGGTATTAGATTATGCTACAAGATACCCCAATGCAGTGGCTTTGCTCTCCATTGAGGCAGAAAAGGTGGCAAATGCTTTAAGAAATTTTCAGCAGGGTAGGTTTCCCAAAAGAAATACTGACTGACAGAGGTGCCAATTTCATGTCTGGCCTGCTGGCTTGTCTGTGGATGTACTGTGGGGTGAAGCACCTGAAGATCACCTCCTACCATCCCCAGACTAATGGTCAGATTGAGAGGTTAAACTCTAGAATCAAGTCCATTCTACAGGCATTGCAGACCAGTTTAAGAGGGAGTGGGACAAATATTTGCCCCATCTGTTGTTTGCTTACAGAGAGGTTCCCTAGGAATCCACAGGGATTTTACCCTTTGAGTTGCTGTATGGGCATAGGGTGAGGGGACCTCTAGATTTAATTCATGATGAGTGGGAAGGTGAGTGTGAATCTCACAAGGAGTCTGTTGTTGCATATGTCCTAAACATCAGGACAAGGCTCAGGGAACTCATGGGCTTGGCCCAGAAGAAGCTGGCAGTAGCCCAACAACAGAAAAAGGTATGGTATGACATGAATGCTTGAACTAGAGAGTGTGCTGTAGGCCAGCAGGTAATGGTTCTTATTTCTGTCAGATAAGATGCATGCAACTTGTGAGGGACCCTACAAGGTGGTAAGAAAGGTAAGTGATGTTAACTACATGGTGGAACTACTAGGCAGAAGGCAGGAGCACAAACTGTACCATATTAACATGATGAAACCTTACCATGATAGGGAAGCCCTTGTGCTGAGTATTTGCAGTAGATTGCAGGAGGAGTCTGAGGGAGATCTGGTGACTGATCTCCTCAGTGAGGCTCGGACTGACACCTCAGTGGAAGGGGTAGCAATGTCCAGGAGCTATCTCCTAACCAGGTTTGAGAAATCTGAGCAGTGTCACAGGAGTTTGGGGACATATTCAGTGGAAACCAGGGTGCACCCACCTGGTGCAGCACCAGGTGGATACAGGACCCCAAAGGCCTATTAGGCAGGCCCCTTATAGGGTGCCTGAGAGAGTCAAACTCTGAGGGAGGAGATGGAGGAGATGTTGGAATTAGGGGTAATTCAGGAGTCCAGCAGTCCCTGGGCCTCCACAGTGGTGCTCGTGCCAAAGAAGGATGGCAGCACCAGGTTCTGTGTGGACTACAGGAAATTAGTCACGCAGAGTCAGATGCTTTCCCCATGCCTAGGTCAGATGAGGCCCTAGAGTAGCTGGGTGGGGCAAAGTATCTTACAACCATTGATTTTACCAAGGGTTACTGGCAGGTGCCCTTGACTCCCAGTGCTATAGAGAAGTCAGCCTTTGTGACTACTTTTGGCTTGTATGAGTTCACAAAGATGCCCTTTGGGATGAAAAATGCCCCAGCAACTTTCCAGAGGCTGGTAGATCATATCCTAGCAGGAGCAGGAGGGTTTGCACTTGCTTACCTAGATGATATTGCCATCTACAGCCATTCCTGGCAAGATCACCTTCAATATGTCAGGGAGGTGCTGGGCAGACTACAGAGGGCAGGGTTGACCATTAAGCCGAGCAAATGTCAGGTGGGTATGGCAGAGGTCTCTTACCTGGGACATAGAGTGGGGAGTGGTAAGATCAGGCCAGAACCTGCCAAAGTAGAAGCCATTCAGGCATGGCCTGTACCTGTTATCAAAAAGCAGGTGAGGGCATTCTTAGGGACAGCAGGGTACTACAGAAAGTTTGTCCCCAGTTATAGTACCATATCTGCTCCCCTCACAGATCTGACAAGGAAAAACAGGCCAGATAAGGTAGTGTGGACCACAGCATGTGAGCAGGCATACCAGAAGCTTAAAGAAGCTTTGGGAAGACCCCCTGTGTTAGCCAGTCCAGATTACAGCAAAGAATTTGTCGTGCAGGTGGATGCTTCAAACCATGGGGTGGGGCTGTACTTAGCCAGATTTCACCA
Organism: Protopterus annectens; assembly: GCF_019279795.1. Taxonomy (NCBI): domain Eukaryota; kingdom Metazoa; phylum Chordata; order Ceratodontiformes; family Protopteridae; genus Protopterus; species Protopterus annectens. The sequence goes on from NC_056735.1 coordinate 205,195,606, forward strand.
GAGGGAGAAGAGCACCCAGTGGTTTATCTCAGTCATAGGCTCCAACCTAGGGAGGAATGCTATGCAGCTGTAGAAAAGGAATGTCTAGCCATAGTGTGGGCACTGCAGAAACTATAGCCTTATCTGTATGGAAGAAAATTCACTGTAGTGACAGATCACAATCCCCTAACATGGTTAAACAGAGCCAGCCAGCAAAATGCGAAGTTGCTAAGATGGAGCCTAGGGTTGCAAGCATATGATATGTCAGTGCAGCACTGCTGTGGGAGTAGCAATGCCAACACAGATGGGCTCTCAAGGCAGGGAATGGGATAAGGTACACTCAGATAGACCTAACCATCTGAAGCAACATTTATCAAGGGTTACTTGAAAAAATAGCTTCAGTTCTCCGGGGGGGGGGGTATGTGAAGGCTGCTAGCCTAGCTAGATAGAATTTTGTAGATAATTCTGTCATTTGTAAATATTAATGCAAGCCACAGGCTTGTTCTCTTAAATATGAAAAGACTTTATTGAATGTTGAACTGCAAAAATGTAACAACAGTGCACTCTGCTGTAAGAAAACTGATAAGTCAAGCTTTTTATGACTCTTTTGATCTCATGGCTTGGAGCTGTGGTATCTGAATCAGCAGATTCTTTCTATTGTTTTGAGACTAGAGTTAATTGCTAGAGTTTACATATATAATGTGTTTAATTGCTGTAGTTTCTTGACCAGGTGCAAGCTTACTAAGAAATGTTAATGTAGAGTTTCTGTTAGCCTGGGAAACCAAAGAATTGTTACGAATGATGTAATCTAAACTGAGTCAGCAGGATGTATTATCAGTTTAAAGGACTTTCTCAGAGACAGAGGAAGAACATTTTGGATTTGTCTTCTGAACTGACTACTCACCAGCACTTGCTTTGCTCTGTCTGTATGCAAGTAGGATCTTAGACTTTAGTGTCTCTCCTAGAAATAGAAAATAGTAAGTTTAGTCCAACTGTTTTCTATATTTATGTCAGAACTATTCTACTGTATTATTTTAAGCATTTTCCTGTGATCTCTGAACTCTTGACTAGCACTGTGTAGTAAGAAGTATTGTCTTGTATTTTTATTTATTATTAAATATTTCTAAATCTTTCAACTGTTGCTGTTTTGTGTAGAAATAATTTAAGCTCTAGTACATTGCATGTATATGGTGATACTGTACACAGCCACTCCAAATAAGCCTTGCTGCTCAGTCACACTTGCCATTTGGATAATAATATTGCACAGTAATAATTGGACACCCTTTGGTAAGGGCCTTTTTAGTAGCTGATAAGTAAGGGTCCTGGTGGCAGTGATTACTACCTTATAGCCTGGACAGAATGGGCATAGCTAGTGAATGTGCCAGCCTTCCCCAGGAGTGTTTTTGTGGTTGTATATAAGTCATATATCAAAGTGTGTGTCAGCTACTTGGGCAGGGACATGAAGCACTGGTTGGACAGAGAGAATGTTAGGAGGACTTGGCTTGGGACCCTGGCTAAGGACCCCACTCTATAGCTGTGCCAGTGGGGAATCTTATTGAGGATCTGGAAAGAAAGGGAGAAAACAGCCCCAGACTGACTGTGATCTGTGTGTGCTCTTAGGGGAAATTGTACTTTACTGTATGTGTATTTGTTATCCTTCCCAATGTGGATGCCTCTCATTGGTGTTAGAGGTGAGGAATGAGGCTCCTTGATTACTGGGCCAGTACACAGGTGTCACGAAAAGTGCAAACCAATATCCCTCTGCAGGCCAAGATGCTGTTCAGCACAAGCCTAGTTTGTGTAATCGCAAGTACTGTGCCTGTAATCACATATACAATAAACTGAACTTGTGGCACGTGAGATAAGTACTGTGATCTATAGTGTAAATGCCTAGATAGGTAGGGTTTCTAATCTCACTGCAGCTCACGTGTGTGTGTGTATATGTATACACCCCTGCATGCCCTCATGGGCTATCCACCTGCAATGGTTATGCACTTTTTGGGCATGTAACTTGCTGCTGGCTTCTACACTGCCCTATTCTACAAGGCCTGATGATGTCAGCCACCTTAAGACTACCAGCTGACAGTGAAGTAGCAAGACTTAAGCTGTGGCACATGTGATAAATACTGTGATCTATAGTGTGTAATACTAGATAGGTAGGGCATCTAATCTCACTCCAGGCTACTTGGTGCACGTGTGTGTGTATACCCCTGCAAAACAACTACCATGCCCTCATAGGCTATCCATATGTAATAAGCCTAGATATGTAGTGGTTCTAATCCCACTCTTCCCAACATGGTGCATGTGTATATCCTTATGGCATATATATGATAACCTAAGTAAAGTAGACATAGGTAGGGTTTTGCATTATTTTATTTGGAGCAGTTCATGTGCCCTCCCCCGACATGACTGATCACAACAAGGCTTGCTGATATCAACAAGAATTATATATTCTAAACTGATAGTACTAGCAGACATGTCTTTTGCTACGTGCATTGGGTACTGTGATCTGTAGTGTGTACCAGTACATAGGTAAGTGTTGTAATCTACATGCAGCCAACTTGCAGTATGTGTACCTTGGCATGTTCTGTATGCAGTGAGTGGAAGTGGTGTTAGCCTGAGTGTGGCGATGTTTGTGAGGCTGTTACAGCAGTATACATCATGTTATGGGGCCATAGCACATGTGAACTTAACTAGCATAATGACCATGCAGCCCTCACAATCAGAGACATATGTATATCCCTCAGTACAGGACCATCACATATTGCCTCATTCCAGGAGGGACTCAGGCAGATGCTGTATGTTGAGATGATGTCTGCCCAGCCAGTCAGGTAGCATGTTCTGAGGTGCACTGAGGTACTCTGTGTACCATTAGGCAGGGTCTTTTTCAAGGGTGTGCTTATGTCTGCTAGACATATGTCTCCCACAAGCATGTAGTACTAATGTCACATAGTAGGTTAATGTCCTTACAGTGAGTCATCCATCTACTATGCTCCCTACAGATAGGCAGCATATGCACTCCAGCAAGGTCACACCTTGCCCTGTAGCAGACCTTATCACAAATTCTAAATATATGAGTATGCTAATTGCCACCATTGTCTTTGGTAGACTGTCATACAGATGTGAACCTATGGAGCCATGCACATATACTGCTGTACCTTGCTGAAGTCATACTTCTGCTGTGCTGCTATGCCATGTTGTGCCACTTCACTGCTGCCATGTGTCCATAGGCTAATCCGTCAGACTCCTGCAACAGAAACATACACAGGTCTGAGACATACCTGTCACTGTGTAACTATACCGCCACTACATCATACAACATAAGCTCCACAAACGTATGTTGCGTACTCATGACACATGCCCACATACAGTATATGTTGGTAACCACTACATGTGGCATGCAAAACAGTACTGCATTTTACAAATAAATGTCAAGTAATATAGTCACCCTGTGCATCAAACACACAGCTTCATTCCCCTGCATTGATGGGAAGGATGACAGGGATGTGGCACAGGTATCATCATTTGCACATGGTGATGTGTTGGGGTGCTGGAGGCCTGGGCTGGCCCAAATGGTTGACAGCATGTGTGTGAATCAGGAAGGGGAGCGATTAGATGGGGCATGGAGAGGTGCCGTCTGTGTCTGTAGGTGACCTGCATATGACAGTGGTGTGTGAGTGTGTGCATGTACACAGTCAAGTGCAGTACTAGCCCTACACATGTGTATGTTGGACAGCTGTGGACCATACATGATAGAGTTGACAATTCACCATCTCCACCCCTGAACATGGGAACTGGCTCTGCCAGGAGTAGCACTGGCACCACCATGTCCAAGGTCAGATGTGGTGCTAGTACCTGATCGTGGCTGCTGTCTGCTGGGACCTTGTCCCCCACAAGACTGCCCAGACCTGCCATGTCATGGTGTGGACAGCACATTCCCCACTGTAGTGCTGGATGTACTGCCACTACAGGAGTGTAACTGTCCATGGCCACATGGACTCTCAGCAGATGGTGTTGCTGACCTATGTCCACGAGTCCACGCCCAACTCCAAGCACACATCCCAGTACAGACAATGTGCGGTCCAAGGCAGACACTGTCTTGGCCCACCACCTGTCCACTGAGCAGTGAATTGATCCAGGATGTCCCCAGTGCACTGAAGGCAGTTACGGATGTCAGACTGTGCTGCATTCATAACCCTAAGCATACATCTGGTGTTCCATTCAGAATGTGCCTGTGCCTAAATGATGTCCCCAAACATGGTCCGAGTTGCCCATGATGTGACACCTGCAACAGGTTGTGGATGGACAGCAGTCCTCCTATGAGTACCCTTGTTAATCCGCCTGTGTGGGACCTCACCAGGTCTCTGGCTATGTCTAGTGTCTACACTCACTGAAGCCATAGTTGCCACACTGGCCTGTTCAATGTCTCCACCCTCTGGCTGTCCGATATATGAGGGCTGTGGGGACTGGGTAGGTGTGGGCATACTGACTGTGTGTGGTGACATTGGAGGCAGAAGAGGGATGTCAACCTCTGGGACAGATTCAACCCCCCAACAACCCAACCTGTGCCTCATTGTGACCACCATCATCATAGTCCAAAAAATTGACATCAGGTGGTGTGGGGAGAGACCCCAACCACCCTGGTCACCTGTGGAAACCAAGACAAAAGCAGTACATTACTACCTGCACTAATATGTATTTAAAATCCACAAAGAGAAATAATGATGAAGATTCACAACTGCATTGCCAGTCTCACATCCTCTCATCTCTGCTTTTATGCACAACAGTCTTCCTCACAACATACACATTTGACTCAAGGCCTTTATAACAAGCACGTCAGGTAAATCATGTGACACTTGGACAGTACAATGTACCTTTTAGACATGCAATATGACACTATACCTGATAACACAGCACATAAAACCCAGTACATCTATCTTACCAAATATATACAAATACAAGCTTCAATGCCTAAGGTATGTACCATTGACCTTTCAGTATGTACAAGGCATGTCAGATTAATTGCCTCATGTACACCAGGAGGATTATTTGCTCTAAACTATAACTGCAAATGTGTTTCTGCTCATTCAGCTACACTCCTGTGATTGCCCACTCTAGGAAACTAGGTAACTGCTCCAGACTGGAACATATACAAACATTCTACTCTGGTTATACACAGCTTTTCCTGTACATAGGTTATTATCCTGGCCCCTACCCTTAACAGCATAAGTATGTTCCATAACAAAACAGTATCAAGCTTACCAGACGCAGGACCATGGCCTTGGACAAAGGCTGACAGACTTGTAAAAAGGCGAGGGTGAGGTAATGTCAGTACCACCACATGTTGCAGTACAACAAGGTAATACCTGCATATATTTCACATGTACAGTAGCTACTGTGTTACCTGATGTATTGCTGACATTCTGAGAGTATGAGTGTACAAATAAGCTAACCCCCTCCCCTGCAGCACATAGACCTGACACCCACGTAAAAGTATGCACAGCCTGACAGAATGGCTGCTACAATATTACAGTGGTGATCACAGTAAGCTTACCTGCACACTACTCTGCTGTGGACACTGTGGCTCCCACCTCCATGATCTATGGTGTGATGGATGCCTGGGAGCTGTCGTGTGTCACTAGGTTTTCCAGGAATTCCTCAGTGGCTGTGAGTGGTTGTTCCATTGCAGGCCCTCCACCGGTGACTGCATGATCCCTGGCTACATCAGCTGCCCTTTGTTGTGCAGCATTCACCATGTCCATAGCATAGTGTTGAACTTGCTCATATGTCCTGTCCTGGTGGCCAGTCTCATTCACATCCCAGACAAGGTCTGCCTACAATGCAGCTCGCTGTTCTTTGTTATGTCTCCCCCTGGATAGGTGAATGTGATGCTGCTGTAGTCCTTGAAGTATTATTTCATTCTCCACATCTGAGAAGGGGGCATGCCTTCTGCAATACATTAGTCCTGAAACACATTACAGGATCAAATACATGAATGTCCACTATGTACAGTTGCAGCAAGAACAAAATGGCCAGCACTATACACTGCCTGCTCACACATGTCATAGCCCACAGGTGACAACATACATCTGTGGATACAACTGAGATAGTATCATTAATGAGGTAGTTCCCTGTATGCCATGAGACAGTCTGCTGTATGATCATACACCCAACACTCCGGTCCACTGTGGTGTGCCCTCTAAGGCCAGATATCCAATAATATGTCATAAGACCAATGCCAAACAAATAGCAGTGTGCTATTACAACCACTATATTGGGACAGTCTAACAACAGCAGTGTGCCACAATGACAAAAGACAATGCAACCCTGACATATTGTCTGTCCGCGGTGTGTGTAAGACAGCAGGGTGTCAATGACATGTCATTACCACAGGTCTATAACAGGCTTACTGCTGTACACCCTAATCCCCATATCTCTATCCTCCCATCTGCATCCTGTTATACACAAAAAACAGTTACATTACTGATGGAGTGCAGTACTCCTCTGTTGAAATGTGCTACTAGTACTGTTTCGCAAAGGTGTGCTCTGTGTGAGGAAAGTCTCGTACAGAATGTTTGCCCATAGCCATGCTGCTCATTAGCAGGTAATTGCTTCTAAACCAATCTGTGACTCTAATATGCTAATTGCAGCCAAAACTGCTGAGTTGCACTATCATTAGCCAATAACATACAACCACTGTACAATATATAAGGCCTTCATGTAGAACAGGGCCCCTTTCTTAGCTGTTGAGATGGACATTACTGAGGAGACTACATTGTTGCAGATGGTAGGTCTGTAGCAGAAAACTTTGCATAGAGCTGTGTGTAGCACAGGCTGCAGCCACTGCTGCAGGTAGTAGACATAGGCAGAGAATGTGAACACTTTGGAGAACAATAAGCTGTAGGTGTATCTGTGTCAGCTGTGTTGTAGAGGCACAGCCAGGATAAGAGTACCCTTTGCACTCCAATTATGGCATGTGTATAAGGTACGTATGTTAGGCAACTGTGTCAATAGCAGAGTACTAGGTGAAATATAGTGATGTTATATGGATATGTGATGTGTGTCCCTAGTTGCAGGCCTGTGACTTCCAGCAGTGAAAAGCAGTTATTAACTTTGCAATGCTTTGTGTGGGTGAGTGCATCAGTCATTCATTAATTGCTGTCTTCACAATTATTGAAATGCAACACAACACAACACAACACTAGGTTTGAACCCAGGACTGTGTGTGGCAAAATGTACTGTATGCAAGACATTTAACAGACTGAGCTGCTGAGTTACTGCTACACTGGATGTATTTGTAAGATATATGTGCACACATACAGGCTGTGACATGCCTGTACTACATCCATAAGTATGTGCATGGCTTTATATGGATGTATTTCTGAACCAGAGTCCCAGCTGAAATATATATTTTGCCATGAATGTCTTACCAGATGACTTTCTACATGTTGCTGATAAAAGGGCACATTTACCTGCTAGCACAGGCCTCAGTTACATTCATTATCATGTGTCTGGCTGTCTAGTGGTATACTATTGCACCAGAGTCCAAGGTACACTCCCATTTATTCCATAACTGTTTATTCCAGTTTGTGCGGAGTGGCACGCAGCTCCCCTGAAACGCACTTAATGACTGTAATTGGCAATTACTATGTTTTGTTTAAACCACCAGTTTTAAATAAGAGTTGTGTGGCGTGACGGGTTAATGCAATGTGCTGCAGGTGTGATGGGCTCGGGTTGTTCAAAACACAGCAGAGGTGTTTATTTTGTACATGTGTCTTACAATGTTGGAAACACACAGTCATTATAGTTCTATTTAGCTGAGCTTAGCGAAGTTGCGTCACACGAGAAAAAAGGTGAGATAGGAAAGTGGTGAAACGGGAACAAGCAGAGGGAAAAACATAGTGAAAGGCAGGGAGGGATGTGCAGGAAGGGTGTAGGAAAGAACCATAACTATCCATTTCTTGTACAGCAACAACTGTGTACTTTGACAGAATTTGTAGATGAATTTGGATTCTCAAACCCCAGAGAGAGGGTAGCAACAGTGTTGTCAAGCCAATTGGACTGAATTACTTGTGTCCAGTGGACATGTGTGTGAAATGGAGAGTTAGGTATGGGATGATATATATATTTTTTGGGGGGGAAAGGTGCCCATTTTTTTAAGGTGAGAGTGGAATGTTGGGGAAGGGACATAGGTACATATGGGGGAGGTAAGTTGGGTAGGTAAGGATGCATTTGCAAACAGACAAGACAGCAGACAGGGGTGGTGTGTGACACATGGGGGGGTGAACACCTTGGATTGGGAGGGTGTCGTGGAGTCCCATGTGCCTCCAGATGGTAGCAGTGTCACTCACGTCCTCACCCATGGGACTGTCAACACTGCTCCATCACTGCCCTGAGGGTAGCTGTGCTGGAGGCTTGGCATCAGGGTGAGGCTACCCCACCAGGGTGGCCAGCATGCCCTCAATCCAGTGCAGGTGGCGGTCATAGCTATGGTCTACTATCCTGTGCACCAAGACTGGCAGCTCCACATTGGTGACACCCCCTCCCCCACCACTCCTAGAGGGGGGCTGGGTCCCATCCTCTGGGGTGGTACTACCCGACTCTGCAGGTAGTGGAGGGGAAGCAGAGGGGGCACCACCGATCTGGGTCCCAGATGTGCTGGGACCCAGTGACATAGTTGATTCAAGTTAGGGGGATCAGCCTGAACTGGCCTACCTTGATGTACTGTGATAACTGAGTTATAGCAATATGTTACAGTTAGTAATAACCAAACCAATGCTAGTATTAACAGAATCAAACATCATATTTATTAGACAAATATATATTAATGTATAGCACGTGCAACTCAACATTAAGTAACATAACAGTCAGCAATGGTAACAGCATGCCAGTAAAAAGTAAACCATAGGGCCAACAAAACAGTTAAATATGTTAATATTGCCTCATAATAAAACATAACAATAATCAACCACATTTTCCAATATACAGTTAGTTTAACAAAATATATTATTAAATCATAATAAAACATATCAATAATGGATCACGTTTTTCCAAAGTATCATTATTTTAAGAAAATATGTAAATATTAAATCATAATAACAGTAATAAATAAATGAAGATAAGGGGTGGGGGAAAGAGAGAAAAATTCCATTACTGACATTGGAGATTATATCCCTCAATACACTGAAATATATACTCTACAGGTGTGTAGTGTCAGGTGTGAGTACAGTGACAATTCTCCTATAAATGATGTAGCATGTACAGACCTCTCAAGCTGTTAGCATGGGTCAGTATGGGCCAAGTAGTAACAAATGCAGGTACACCACTACACAGAACAGTTTCACATAATGTGGACTTACATAACTACCCAGGTGTTCTGTAAACAGATTTGGTAATACATTGCATTCCAGGTAATAATTTATCTGCTAATCATTTGACAGACAGATTAGGCAGTTTTAATTACATTATGAGAAATCATGACACTTTGTGTACAGTAAGTAAACTAGACAGCTGTCTTGCCTTAGTTGGCAGGCTAGGCATGAGATTAGAACCCAATAGCTGTGACTGCAGGGGACATCTGCAAATAATTTAATAATTGACTGCAGCAATGTAGTACAGACATGCAAGGGATGCAGTCATACTGGGATTACACAGCTTTATTTATGACTCAACAATGTTGATGAACACATTCCTGGTATTGATGTTAACATTCTCTGAAATCTAAACACACTATCTGCTCATAATTTGGGTACCTCACCCATATATTTGTTGTGCTCCTGGTGAGAGAGAAAATGGGAGCATTACATGACTGACACTGAAAATTTAGTGCTGCCATTAACTGGGAAAATGACTCGGGTACCAACACCTTTTCCCAATGGATCTTAGAATTCATAAATTCCAACGCCCTGGATCAACTAATCCATTGTCCCACCAGGGGATCCAATATCCTAGACCTGGTCATTACCAACATGGGAGATAGATGCTCCACACCAGTGGTCACTCCCTCATTGGTTAGGTCTGACCATAAGCAAATCACCCTTGACAGCCACATTCCACCCCCAACCCCCAGTAAGGAAACCTCCATAAAAAACTTCTCCAAAGCCAACTTCATGCTACTCAAGTCAGAAGTGACAAACTTCATGACACCCATGCAGATGGGAGCTGAAAGTTTGACTGTTGAATCCTACACTAAGGCACTGTATGAGCACATTCACTCGTGCATGAATCGTGCCATCCCAAATAGAACCAAGACACTCTCCTCCAAAAAAAGGAAGCCAATCTGGTGGTCCACTGCCATAAACAAACTATACAACAGAAGAAAGAAACTGTTGCAGAAAAGAAGAAAATCCCAGGATGCAAAAAACTCCCTTACCAGCCTCAGGAAGAAGCTGATATCCCTCATAAAATCCTCCAAAGCTAGTTACAAAAATAAAATTGCCAAAAATTCCAAAGACAACCACAAGGCATTCTATAGTTATGTCAAGAATCTAAATGGCAATGCTCATATATGCTCTGAGCTACAACAGAATGGCATTAAATATACTGATCCCAATGATATTGCCAATATCCTGGCAGATCAATTTAGTGAAAACTTCACCCCCCTCTCACCCCCTACAGGGCCCATCTCAATACCAAAAGATAATCAAATTCCGGTAATCATGGCCACACAGGTAGAAACTGCACTCTCCAAAGCTAAGAAAACCATCCATGGGACCAGATGACATCCCGGGCTGTGTACTACATGAACTACAAAATGAAGTGGCACCTCACCTAAGTGTCATGTTTAATCATAGCCTCACCTCAGGCTTCATGCCCACTGAGTGGCACACAGCTACAGTTATCCCACTTCACAAGGGGGGGATCCATCTTGGATCCCAGGATCTACCGCCCCATCAGTCTGATGAGCCTGATCTGCAAAGACATGGAAAGCATTATCATGGAACTTATAAACAAAGAAATTGGAAACCTTCAAACACTGAATTCCACCCAGTTTGGGTTCATGAAGCACCGATCTTGTCTCCTGAACCTGACTGACTTCTTCGAATCAGTCTCCAGAGCTGTGAACGAGGGTAAGGCGGTCCACACAGCCTATCTGGACCTCGCCAAGGCCTTCAACACCATCCCTCACTCTGGAATCATAGATAAACTTACTAAGCTGGGTATAAATCCCTACGTCACTCAATGGGTTGCCAACTGGCTTACTGAGAGAACCCAGACTGTAAAAGTAGCAGACTGCAAATCCAGCTCCAGACAAGTGACAAGTGGAGTACCTCAGGGTTCAGTCCTGGGACTGCTCTTGTTTGGCATCTACTTCTCTGAAGTACAGGCCAACACTAAGGGACTCTGGCTAACAAAGTTCATAGATGACTGCAAACTGGGAGCCATTATTGAATCCCCAAATTATGTGGATATTCTACAAAAGGGCCTTACAGAAACAGATGCTTGGTGCCAGAGCCATGGGCTCAAGCTTAATGCCAAGAAATGTATAGTTATCCCCTTTGGGAAAAAACATGTACCCATGAATTACCACATAGGTGGCAATACACTAAACACCAAAAGTGTAATGAGAGACTTGGGGACTTAGGTGGACAGTGGTCTCACCTTCGATAACCACATCGCCACAACACTCAGAAAATCCTTCTATGTGGCACACCTTATCACTATGGGCTTTTCATCCAGAAAAAAGGAGATCATTGTCCCACTATACTCATCCCTCATTAGACCCATTGCAGAGTACAACACCCTGTTTGGCATGTACCTCACAAAACATCTGCAACAGCTAGAAAGGCTGCAGAAATACCTCACTAAAAAACAATCACAGGCCTAAAGCAGATGCCCTATACTGACCGTCTAAAAAAACTCCAGCTATACTCTGTGGCATATCGTCTACTCAGAGGTAATCTCTGCTTAACATACAAGGCCATGTCAAACCCTGAGCTGTTGGACATGCTCCACTTAAAGAAATCCCAATCCCTCAGAGCCACATGCTCCAGGGATCTAAACCTTGTCATCACAATGAACAAAACATGCTGGAGGGATAGGTTCCTGACCCAGAGACTCCCCATACTCTGGAATAGACTGCCCATACATGTCAAGCAGAGCACCTCCTTGGTGCTCTTTAAAAGGAACCTTGATGATTGGATGGGAGATAGGAAAGTCACCCTGGGGATCATGTCAGTCGCCCTGCTAGATAGGGGTCCAGGGAAGTAAATATTGCGGGAAGAAATATCCAGGGAATTGTTATGGCTAGGCTTGTATAGGCCCTAGGGCCGATAGCCTAGTACCAACCTATGAATCTATGAACATACCACTGGATTCGAACCCAGGACTTTGTGTGGCAAAATGCACTGTGTACAAAGCATTTAACAGACTGAGCTACTGACTCACTGATATTAAGTGACTGATACTTGCCTGGAGATCACCTTGAACTATACTATGAATTGAGCAATACAAATTGCAGGATATTCCTCTGACATTCTAGTACTATTACAGTGTTATAGTAGACTGCAGTGACAGTAGAACACACATGCATGGAATACAACCATACTGCATACATGAAAAAAGCTGTAGTTTAGAATCAACAATGCTAGTGAACACATTTTATTGTTATTGATTTGAAATATCTGTGAAGTCCACATAAAATATCTGCCCATGGACTGGGCTACCTCACCCATATAACTTTATTACCTGATGCCTGAGGAAGAGAGAGCATTATGTGACTGATATTGGCCTGGAGACAGACTTGGACAGTACTACGAGTTGAGCAATACAGTCTGCAGACCATTAGATTTGCTGGCTACAGCAACCTTACCATAGACAATCAATACAAACAGCTATGCTGTAATGGTTTTGACAACACAATCTTGCTGAAAAAACATTTTGCTTACTGTTATTGGTATTGCTAATGCTTTATTGAAATACAGTTCTTATTGTTCATTTATTGCACTACAGATCTATAGCTCTAATAGCCCATTTATTGCACTACAGTTCTACATGCCCATTTATTGCAGTACAGTTTTTTCTTGTGTATACTTTATTGCAGTAAATGCTTTACTCTTTCTTGCTTATTGCACTACAGTGGGCGTACTAAATCCATACTTGCCATGCTCACACAGCAACCTGGCCAGGCACCCAGCATGGGACTTGACATTACGAGCCCTCTCAGCCGCAGCTGTTGGGAGAGAAGCACACCATTATGCATACCAGTTTTGCAGACATTCAGCTTGATTTTGGTTAAACAGAAGAAGATACTTCCATACTTGTGGAGCATTCCCAGGTTGAGCTTCTTGGACCCAGATGTCCAGGGTTCCCCTCTTCCTCCTTTTCAGGTCATCAAAATGGTGATGACACTACTCACCTGTGCGGGGGTTACCAGTAACACTGGTGAGTTCCCTGGCCATACAGTCCCAGGTCTCTGCTTACACTCTGAGCCCTGAAATCCACCCTCCCATCAGCCAGGGCTCATGGTTTTTAATAAGGAGCCTCACCATGATCCTTGACTACTGAATGCTCCACCACTGTGCCAGAAAGCACACACCTTTTCCGATACCACCAGTCATACCAACAGTTGATTGAACTCCAATGACTGTTGCAGAATTCCCACCTATTGGGCTTAATATAGACTGTTTTCTCGCCCTTACACGTCATTCAGCAACATTAAAAAAAAGTGCAGTGTCACTTAGCAGTGTGAAAACCAGCTAAGCAGAACCAAGCAGAGTGAAAACTCACAGAATCATGGTTTTAGTGAGGCTTAGCACCATGCAAATATTGGTAGCTGTTAGCATGTTTATCCACTGCTTAGCATGAAATATCAGTGCTTAGCAGAGCACAACAGGGCAAAAATTCACAATACTGTAATGAAATTAAAGAAAGGTAGTACATTAATTTACAAACATATGGTGCTTGTTACGGACTCAAACCCAGGACCTACTACACATAAGACCATAACTCTACCCATGGAGCTAGTTGGATGTTATAAAAACTAGTATACCTTCACATATAGTATTAGACATGCTGTTAGCATTGCTGAGCACAACACCACGCTGCACAAACATGCTTAAACAGACCCATAAATAATTGCATCTGGTTTCTATTTTTAGATGTCTGGAAGGTGTCTGCCATGTATGTATGAGCTCCACTCGGCTCTGCTGTGCTCTGCGCCACACTGTGTAAACATAAATAAAAAATAAATAATTACATTTAATTATGGTAATTAATTACATCTGGTTATTATTTTTAGATGTCTGCCAGGTGTCAGGTCTCTATATGTGAGTACAGCTTGGCATTTCTGCGCTCCGCGCAAACATGCAGTAAAAAAAAAAATTATAAGCATATGAAAAACATAACACATCATAAAAATGACTTATTAGATGGTCAACACACTTCACAACATTACAACAGTGGTGGGGAGCATTACAGGGAGCCTCACACTCTTCTGCAGCTATGGATAACCACTACACCTCTCCCTACACTGATTCAATACCCATGTTCCTTGGCTCTCCCTTGGCAGCATGCCTTCATTAATATGCATGGAGTGCTGCCAAGGGGGAACTGTGTCCTTGTACACAGATACATTCCATGTAGGCTCTACACTGTGCCTACATGGATTTTATTAAATACCATCCAAAGCAGAAATGCAAGCAACCTCCACCCCCAACCCAACCCAAATGACACATAGCCCGCAGACTCAGTGTGCCACTCAACCACAGCCAATAAGGCAAAACAACGTACCCAATTCACTAGTCATAGGTGACTCTATAGTCAAGCACACTGATGTCCCACTCACCAGGCTAAACAAGGAAAAAGTTACTGTCAGCTGCCTGTCGGGTGCCAGGATCCACCACATAACCCACGCACTCGGGTCACTCCACAACAAGTACAAATATGACTCTGTCATTGTTCATGTTGGTGTGAACGACCTGAGATGTACCTCCCTGGACTACATGAAAAGAGACATGGAAGAGCTCTCTGATCTTGTAGCCCAGGCAGGTATGACCCTAGCCCTAAGTAGCATTCTGCCATCACCCAGAATGATGCCTCAGTACAAGGACAAAATGACTGACTTCAACAATTGTCTAAGCTTCTGTTGCCATTCTAAAGGGATCCAGTATCTGTCTGCCTGGGATGACATGGTCGACAGACTATGATGCTTTGCCAGAGATGGCCTGCACCTTTCACCCCTGGGATTCCAGATACTGACTAAGGTTCTTGCCGCCCCTATAGTGCCTTTTTTAGGCAAGGTTCAAATGACAAATTCACCACTAACAGGAACAGGCAAGCAAAAACTGAGGGTGATGCTATTCAATGCTAGAAGTCAAAATCTCAAAATGCACTCACTTGAGGCACTCCTTAAAATGGAGAACATCGATATCTGTGCAGTGACTGAGACCTGGTTCAAGGCTCCAGAGAGCACCCCTGCACTACCAGGCAATAACTCATACCACACTTTTCGGCCATGTAACCTGGACCAGAACACCAAAGGTGGAGGTGTGTCCATATTCATTAAGGATATCCACACCTCCAGACTAGTTGCTCAGCATAATGCAGCCAAGGTTATCCAAGTGCAACTAACTCTAGACAAAACTGCAATCCAAACTGTAGCTTGCTACAGATCACCCACCATGCCCCAGGATTCCCACTCCTCATTTCTTGATGTACTGGAAAATATTAGGGTTCAACCAAACACCCTAATAATGGGTGATTTCAACTACCCCACCATTAACTGAGAAAACTCATGTTCCAACTCCTTCGCTCAACGCTTTCTGGAATTCATAAACTCCAATGCCCTGGATCAACTTATCCACACCCCCACCAGGGGCAACAATATCCTAGATCTAGTCATTACCAACATGAGTGACTGGTGTTCCACACCTGAAATCAATGCCTCATTGGTCCGATCCAACCATAAGCTAATTACCCTAGATATCCACATCCTGCCCCTGCCCCCGCCCCCCATTAAGGAAACCATGGTAAAGAATTTCTCCAAAGCCAACTTCATGTTTCTTAAGACAGAAGTGGAGAACTTCATGACACCCATGCAGATGGACAATGCACTTATGACTACTGAATCCTGCACAATTGCACTTTATAAGCACTTACATGAGTGCATGGGCCGTGCGATCCCAAACAGAACCAAAATGCTATCCTCCAAAAAAGGGAAGCCAATCTGGTGGTCCTCTGCCATAAACAAACTGTACAACAGAAGGAAGAAACTGTTGCAAAAGTGAGTAAAATCCCATGAGTGGAGGAGCTCCCTGGTCAGCCTCAGTAAGAAGCTGCGATCCGTGATAAAATCCTCCAAAGCTAGTTACGAAAACAAAATCGTCACTGATTCTAAAGACAACCACAAAGCATTCTATAGCTATGTCAAGAATCTCAATGGCAACACTCAGATCTGCTCTGAATTACAGCACAATGTCACTAAATATACAGACCCAACTGATATTGCCAACAACCTGGCAAATAGGTTCAGTGCTAACTTTACCCCTCTCTCATCCCCTAAAGGGCCCATCTCTATACTGGAAGAATGCAAAGTTCCTGTAATCACGGCTGCACAGGTAAAAAACACACTCTCCAAAGCCAAGAACACAGCATCCATACGACCTGACAACATCCCAGGCTGCATTCTACATGAACTACAAAACGAACTGGCACCCCACCTAAGTACCATGTTCAATCATAGCCTCACCTCAGGCTTTGTGCCTGCTGAATGGCACACAGTGACGGTTATCCCTCTCCACAAGGGGGAGCTACCACGGACCATGGGAACTACCGCCTATTTAGCCTGATGAGCCTGGTCTGCAAGGCCATGGAACGTATCATCATGGAACTTATAAACAAAGACATTGGTAATCTCCAAACTCTGGACCCCACCCAGTTCTGGTTTGTAAAAGGCAGATCATGTCTCCTAAACCTGATAGACTTCTTTGAAGCAGTCACCAAAGCTGTAGACAAGGGTAAGGTGGTTCACACAGCCTATTTAGATCTTGCCAAGGCTTTTGACACCACCCCCCACTCTGGAATTATAGATAAACTCACTAAACTAGGTATAAATCCCTATGTCACAAGATGGGTTGCCAACTGGCTCACTGACAGAACCCACACTGTGAAAGTAGCAGACTCCAAATCTGACTTCAGACCAGTGACAAGTGGAGTACCACAGGGTTCAGTCCTGGGTCCTCTCCTGTTTGGTATCTACTTCTCTGAAGTACAAGCTAACACAGAAGGTCTTTGGATAATGAAGTTCACAGATGACTGCAAACTAGGAGCCATAATCGAAACTCCTAATGATGTGGACATCCTACAAAAGGGCCTCACTGAGACAGATGCCTGGTGTCAAAGCCATGGCCTCAAGCTCAATGCCAAAAAATGCATTGTCATCCCCTTTGGTAAAAACTCTGTATCCATGAACATACATAGGCGGTAGTATACTTAACACCGAAAGGGTGATAAGAGACCTTGGGACACAGGTGGACAGTAGTCCCCTCTACTCATCACTCATTAGACCCATTATAGAGTACAATGCCCCTTTTGGTATGTACCTCACAAGACATCTACAACAACTGGAAAGGCCACAGAAATACCTCACAAAGAGGATTACCAGCCTCAAACAGATGCCCTATGCAGACCGTCTCAAAAAACTCCAGCTTTAATCCGTTGCATATCACCTACTCAGAGGTGATCTCTGCCTATCATACAAAGCTATGTCAAACCCAGAGCTGTTGGACATGCTCCACTTAAAGAATTCCCAATCTCTCCGAGCTACATGCTCTAGGGATCTAAACCTTGTCACCACAATAAACAGATAGATTCCTGTCCCAGAGACCTCCCATACTCTGGAATAAACTACCTATCTATATAAAACAAAGCTCATCATTAGCACTCTTCAAGAAAAATCTTGATGATTGGATGGGAAATATGAAATTCACCCCACGGATCACCTCTGTGGCTCTGCTCGACAGTGGCACAGGAAAATAATTTTCTTGGGTGGCAAAAGCCAGGGTACCTTTTTGGCTGGGCTTGTATAGGCCCCAGGGCCAATAGCCTAGTACCTACCTATGAACCTATGGGGTTTAAGTTAACATGTACCACTTATGTATTTTAGTCTTTCCTTCCCCTTTTCTGCTGCTGATTATAAGCCTGTGCTTCAGTTCCACTATTTCTGCATGTTTCTTGTTAAAATGAAAATTTACATTTTCCATTACATTATCATTTCTCTCAACATGCCTTTTGCAATGTGCTTATACTTAAAGAACTCTCCATCTCTTTCAGTGCTGATGCCTGTGCCCTGCTGTTATTTAAATATCGGAACATGGTTATGTCAATTATCTGCTACCACTGATGCTTCTGTCAAAAAAACTTATGATGTTGCCACAAGAGCAATTTGTTGCTTTTATAGTTGCTGCTGTCTCTATTTTACTCTTTTTATGTTTAACATATTCCTCTTCATAAGATTTCAGTGTTTCACTAATCTTATAGGTTCACGGGTTCATAGGATGATACTAGGCTACTAATCTGGAGGCCCTTAATAAGCCTAGCCAAGAATTTCCCCCATGTTCCCTCAAAGTCAGCAACTGTTTCCCCTATCCAGCATGACACATGTGGGATCCCAGGAGTGTATTTTCTGTTTCCCATCCAGTCATCCAGGTTCCTCTTAAAGAGGGCTAGGGAGGTACTCTGGTCGACATGTAGAGGGAGTCTATTCCACAGATGGTGGAGTCTTTGGGACACAAGTCTATTCCACCAAGTTCTATTAATGTCACAGACCAGGTTAAGGCCTTTTGGGTGGGTTGCACTAGTGGAGTTTGACTTATGGATATGCAGCAACTCCATTAAGGCTGGGTATGAGATGGCCTTGTATGCCAGACAAAGGTCACCTCTGAGCAGTATGTATGAGTAGAGGGACAGGGATTTTAGCCTATCTGTGTAGGATATGTGTTTGAGACCCTGAATTTTCCTGGTCAGGAACATCTGTTATCTCTCCAGCTGCTGTATGTGTTTGACAAGGTACATATCAAAGGGGGCATTGTGCTCGATAATGGGAGTAATAAGGGAGGAGTATAGGGGTGTTATAACCTCCTTGTTTCTGGATGAGATACCCTTATTTATGAGGTGGGCCATGTAGAAAGCCTTCCATACTACAGAGGCAACGTGGTAGTCAAAAGTCAGGTTGCTAGCAACCTGGGTGCCCATGTCCCTCACAACTGACTGCATGCTTACTACATTGTTATTAATGTGATAATTAGTGGGGATGCCATTTTCCCCAACAGGATAATGATGCATTTCTTGGCATTCAGTTTGAGGTCACACTTATGGCACCAATCATTAGTTTGGGTAAGGCCCTCTTGGAGGATGTTCACATCACTAGGGGAATTTAAGACCGCACCCAGCTTGCAGTCGTCTACAAACTTGGTCAGCCACAGACCACTGGTTTTGGCTTGCATCTCATAAAAGTATATCCCAAACAGTAGAGGCCACAAGACAGATCCTTTGGGTACACAACTCATTACAGGTCTACTACTAGAGGTGGCTTCCCTTATTTTGACTGGGTGTGTTCTATCAGTGAGCCAGTTAGCTATCCATCTGGTAACATATGGGTTGATGCCTAGCTGGGAGAGTTTATCTATTATATCCCAGTGGGGAATAGTGTCAAAGGTTTTGGCTAAGTCAGGGAAGGAAGTGTGCACCATCTTCCCCTCATCCATGGCTTTCGTGACTGTTTTGAAGAAGGCGACCAAATTTAACAGGCTGACAAAACTAAACTGTATGGGGTCAAGCATTTCGAGGTTGCTAATGTCCATGTTTATAAAGTCCATGATAATGCATTCCATGGCCTTGCAGATCAGGCTAGTTAGACTGATGGGTCTGTAATTGCCTGGGTCAGTGGACGCTCCACCTTTGTGTAGAGGGATGATAGTGGCTGTCCTCCATTCAGCTGAGACAAAGCCTGTGCTCAGGCTTTGGTTGAATAGGATGCTTAATGGAGCTGAGAGCTCATGCCTGAGTTCATGTAGGAAACAGCCAGGCATGTTATTGGGTCCCATGGGGACTGTATTTTTTGCCTTTGAGAGGGCATTAAAGACCTGCTGACTGGTGATGAGGGGAGGGGGCAGGTGCTGTGGATGTCCTAGTTTACTGATGGTGGCAGGCGGGTGAAGTTTTCACTGAACCTGTCTGCCAGCAGGATGGCTACATCTATGGTGTTTGTGTATGACCACCAGTTCAGAGCAGATTTGGGTGTTACCTTTGAGATTGTGGACATATGTGAAGAAGACCTTGTAATTGCCCTTAGTGGATGTGGCCAGTTTGGACTCAAAGTTAGCCTTAGAGGATTTCACCACTGGTCTTATTTGCTTGTTCAGGCAAAGGAGAGATTGCTTCCAACTAGAATAGGTCTTTCACTCTATGGTTGGGTAGTTAAAGTCACCCAGGATCAGGGTAAAGGGTTGACTCTTTATGGATTCAAGCAAGTCCAGACAGGTGGAGTGGGTGTCCTGAGTCATGGTTGGGGGTCTGTTGTGACTATGATTTGAATAGGTGCTTTGTCAACAGTTAACTGCACTTGGTGTGTCTCCTGTGCATACTAGTTGACCAGCCTGGAGGTGTGTATGTCTTTGATAAATATTGAAACTCCCCCTCCTTTGGCTTTGTAGCCCTCCATTTGGGGTCTGAAAGTATGGTAGGATGAGTAACCTGGTAAAGGTAGGGTGCTCTCCACAGCTTTGAACCAGGTTTCAGTGACTGCACAAATGTCAGCATCCTCCAGGGCAAGGAATGCTTGCAATGAGTACAGTTTCATGCTAAGACTCCTAACATTTAGCAGCATGACCTTTAAATTTCATTTAGAAGAATTTTTCATGTTGGTAATTTTCTGTTCATGGCTTTGCCTAAAAAGTCACTACAGGGGAGGCAAGAGCCTTTGCCAGAAGCCTGAAGCCCAGGGGAGACAGATGAAGGCCATCTCTGACAAAGCATTGTGGTCTGTCAATCATGTCCTTCCAGGCTGTCAGGTACTGGATCCCCTTGGAATGACACCAGCAACTAAGCCAATTGTTAAAGTCAATCATTTTCTGTTTATATTGAGGCATCATTCTGGGTGATGGTAGGATGCTGCTTAAGGCTAGGGACATACCTGCCTGGGACACACATTCAGTGAGCTCAATCATGTCTCTCTTCATATAGTCCAGAGAGGTATGTCTCAAGTCATTCACACCAACATGGACTATGACAGAGTCATAACAGTACCTGTTGTTAAGAGACTTGAGTGTGTAAATGATATGGTGGATTCTAGCACCTGACAAGCAACTTACCGTGACTTTCTCCTCATCTAGCCTGGTGAGGAGTACATCTGTGTGTCTCACGATAGTCTCCTATGACTAGTATGTTGGGTTTGTGGCTGGGTCTTAGAGGCTGTGAGATGCAGATGGGTGTACTATGTGTGATGCTTGGTGCTTTGGGTTGTGATGAGTGTGTGTGTGCTTTTGCTTCAGAGGTCTCTTTTGTTTAGGTATGTTTTTGTTGAGAATCCCTGCATATGTAGGAGTGTGTTGTACAGATGTAGGTGGTGTAAGAGGTGTGGTGTTCATAGTGTTTGTGCAGACAACCTTCTTAGTGCCAGATGTACTGGCTTGTAACTAAGACAGTAAGGAATCTAGGTTCTTAACGTAATTGCATCTCTCACATATTGTGTTCCTAGGTGGTAGTAGCAGATGGTTGTCTGTGTACATAAGGCAGTTGCTACACTGTCTCAGGATGCCCATATCAACCAGACTAGCAGGAGAAACCATAGGAAAATTGTCCATCTATGGTTATCAGAATATGTGGAAGAGAGATCAGGGATAGTAGACTGGGTACTATCTGAGAAGAGTACCTATAGGTGTGAGTATGGGTAGATAAAATCAATACAGTGGCTGGAGACAAAGGCCTCACACAGTAGTGCTAGTAAGGGAAAAAAATGCAACTGAGATACCTTGCAAAGGGTTAAAACAGTGAAGCAGTGGTGCACGATGGGCAAACAAGCACAGACCCATGCAAATGCTGGGTTTAAATACCACAAAAATGAAAGTAAAATAGAAACACTGGAATTGAACAATCAACCATTGTCCCTGAGCTCTTAACTCAACACCCTATGCCAGACCAGTTCCAACTAGTTCACGTACTCCCACTAAGTGCAGACAGGTCCCAGCCAACACAAGATGGCATAGCAGGAAACACAGGAATCACACAAACAGATATGGATACAGCAAAACCTGTAACCAGATTATGTTAAAGATATTTAAACTCTGTTTATGTTTAGGTGAATTTAACACAGGAGAACAGATACACACTTAAATAAAACAGTAGCAAACTGATTTAAACAAATTAACCAACAAAAAAAGCTCAAAGGTGAGCCCTGTTCCAGCAGTCATCAATCAGACAAGTTCTAACTGTACACTCCTGCCACTAAGGTGCAGGGAACCCCTCTACAAAACAAGATAACCTGGATTAGTGCTCATCTTATACAAACAGAGCTAGATTCAGCAGGTCTCAATCTAGTCTATGTTATAGCAAGCAAGGCTCACCAATTTCAGAAAGAAACAGTTCAATTAAGCAGGCACAATAAGCCTTCAACCAGCAATTCTCAGCTCAGAAGGCAGACTCTACCCTCTCCTCCCACAACAGTGTAGACCACAAACCTTAATATAAAATAACTGGCCTGAACCCCAAGTGCTTAAACCAGAATGAAGACACTTTTAGAATAACAGACACTAAGCCTTCAACCATCAATTCCCAACTTTGAAGGATGTAAGCTACCTCTCCTGCCACAAGAGTGTAGACCACAAACCTTCTTAATGTAAAACAACTGGTCTGAAGTCCAAGTGCTTAAACCAAAAGGCTTAGAATAACAGTTACAATTTAATCAGGCTACTAACAAGCAATAATAAACACAGCAGAATAAATGCAATTGAGTTCTTTTAAGAACAAGCAAAAAAAAGCGTAATAAATTAGGAAGAAACACAAATACAGTAAAAGCAGATGAATAAAATGCATTTTTGTTAGGTTAAGTGGTAAGGGATGAAACAAAATAATTCAAGG
Source organism: Protopterus annectens (assembly GCF_019279795.1). Lineage (NCBI taxonomy): Eukaryota > Metazoa > Chordata > Ceratodontiformes > Protopteridae > Protopterus > Protopterus annectens. Next base: position 205,218,658 of record NC_056735.1, read on the forward strand.
TTGAGAAACTAAGGGGGTGGGCCTTCCCAAATGATCACTCTCTACTCAGTAGAATGAGCTGATGAGATGGGACTGGGAGTGTCCAAAATGAGATTTATAGTAGGGATGGGCAATTCAAAAGCCACCAAATTTAAAAATACATGCAGATGAGTGATATTCAGAGCAATGCAGTCCACACAAACACTTCAGCTAAACACAGATATTTCTAAATAAAAGAGCAATGCTGTTTCTCAACTCACCCCCCCCCCCCCACACACACACACACACACATTAATTAACTGATGCTATTCACAGTGTGCAAAGGAATTCTTTGGCAACTTTTTTAACTGACCCTAGCCAAGAACTCTTAAAACTCCAACAGAACAGAAAACTGAAAACAAAACAAATGTAATACTAGAATAAGATACAAGAAAGTGATCAAACCTTAAATAAAGTGCTTCAAATCAAAATTAAATGCAGTCAGAGATGAGGGATATTCAGAGCAATGCAGCTAAATACAGATATTTCTTAAATAAAAGAGCAATGGTGTTTCTCAGCTTCCTCCACTAATTAACTGATGCTATTCACAGTTTGCAAAGGAATTCTTTGGGAACTTTTTTTAACTGATAAAAAAAGTATGTTCAGCAAATTATGGATTATATACGTTAAATAAAAATGAAGTTTTTGTGGATGAATTCAATGATGCATTGAAGATGTTTTAAAGTTTCAGGCAACTGAATTTTCAACATTCTGGTTTCAATATTTTGGTCTTTGCCATTATGAAAATGTGTTATTTCAAAGTAGATCTGTATATATATATATATATATATATATATATATATATATATATATATATATACGTACACATATACATGTGTTTTGTGACCTTGGGAGTGTCACTGTTTTGAGTTGCAATCTCTCAAGGTTTTAGATGTTTGGGGATTGAATAATTATGTCCCAGTTAAAATAGAATTCTATCACTCATAATAAATCCCTTTATGTATTTGTAGTACACAGTGTGTGTCTTTCGGCTTTTCCTGGTTAGGGGTCACCACAGTGGAACTCCGGTCCGCTAATGATTGGAAGTTGATTTTTACGTACAGAGTTGCCAGCTCTGACGCACAACCTTCAACGAAGGTACGCCCATTCACACGTCTCCATGCAGAAGAAGCTCTAGCTGAGAATCGAACCGGACAGCGTCTTACTGTGAGGCAACAACACTACCGCAGCACCACCACCGCAGTATTTGTAGTATACAGTAAAACCGTAATATCATGTCACAGCATCACGGGTACATATTATGAATGCATGAAAACTTTCACCACCAGAGAACTGTGCCAATTTTTAAAATAAAAAATGCTTACAGTGTTAGCATTCAGCACAAAAGTTAACTAAAATGAGTTAATAGTCCTGAATGTAACAATAATCCTTTAAAATTTAGAATGTTTGGCTGAGGTGTAGGTACCTGTTAGGGTAGAATTTATTACACAGTGATAGAACAATGGCTGTCCACTGGGACTGGAAAGTTTGTTGATGGTATTGGGTGATGACGTAGTTTCCCAAATAATCTGTCCAGAAACTGAAGAGAAAGTATAATTTTCACTGCATTTCCCCATCATTGTATTCTATCTTTAAAGTTTTTGCCCAAGTAAAGCTAAGCTCCTAGTTAGCAGTTGAAGAAGCAAGGTGAACTACTGTATTAGTTACCATCACATCAAGACATCTGCAATACATGAAGAGCAGTCATTGAATACAGCCACATAAAAGCATAAGGAAATCAAAACCTAATGAAAAAGTGCACATCAGCATTGTATCTAAATGGGTTGCTTTTCACTGGAATGCAACACCTCCAAATGTAATGTCTGTAGAGTATATTCAAGTACTGTGACTGAAAGATCATAAGGGGATATCAAGTAAGCTAAAGGGATGATGAATCTGACTGCAGAGATAATACAGCTTTTCACTACAGATTCTTAGCTGCTACTATACCACAAGCCACCACAAAGAACCCTGGGAAACTCCTGTTTCACTCTCAGTTGAGAATACACGAGAGGCTATTTTTAATACAAAATAAACCCTGGGATTCAGGATGCCGTATTTTCCATGCAGGAAGAGTGTAGGAGCTCCTGCATGGAAAATGGCCACCGAGCGATCCAGGAAAGTGATGTTTTCACGTGCACGAGCGGCCTTACACTGTTCCAGCATGGAAAACTGGCAAATCACCTCATTTGCTGGTGAAAACCATGCAAATGAGGTGATTTTCCGATCCAGCAAGCCGCCAGGTCTCCCTGCTAGAACAGTGTCAGTGCAGAAATGTATTCAGAAAATAACTGAGTACATTTCTGCATCTGACAAAACGGAGGCATGACAGCTCGTGTAAAAGCATGTATTATGTTTAATACACATGCCAATGGCCAAATATATGACCATTGGCATTAAAAACAGATTTTTTTTTTTTTAATTAAACTTTTTTTTTTTTTGGCTGATCTTGGTCATTTAAGCTTAGGGCAGTGGCACGCAAATGAGATCATGCCAAAAATTAAAAAAAATGGGAAAAGTCCATCTTAAGTGAATTCTGCATTTTGCCATTATAGTCAATGGCATGCAGAATGTAAACAATACCAGGCAGCACTGGTTGTCAAGGGGAAAGGGTCTGTTTAAGTGCAATAACTAACAACCTACACACTGGGGTATGCAAATGAGGGGAGTTATACTGAATCAAAGATTTCTTCAAAGTTTCAGCTTGTACCTAACCGTGTAGGTACAATAGAACAGTACAAGTCTAAGACCTGAATGACTTCATAAGGGTGAGTGTCATGCTTTCTGTAAGCTCATTGGATCTCTGTGGCCAGTGTTTGCTCTTAGCTAAGCACAGTTAAGGAAGGGGGGGGTCTGTCAGATGTGCCTGAGCACTGTGTATATAGCCTAAACGGGTGTGTGTACTGCGCACCGGATTTTAAACCAAAAAAAAAAAAAGAGGAAATGGCAGCACTGTTTACATTTGTGCACTGGGTATGTGCGGCATTACTTGGGGCTTAAATAGGGAGGAAGTGGAAGGGGAAAGCAGTAGGAAGACAATCAAGGAGAACTAGCATAGCTGGCAGATGAAATGCATCAGAATCAGCCAATTACACATGCAGCAGCCCAGCACACAACTATAAACTATGCAAACACCTTTCAGTCTGGTTTTTCCCACAAACTCTACACCACCGGTGTATACAGATGGGGAAATTTTACCTGAGAAAACTAGCAAAATATTAGGGGCTGCTGTTGCTCTTATACATCAATATGTGCAAGAGGCTGAGGGTGGTGAGGATGTGAATGCTGACGACCATCCCACAGTGAGGAGGAGGAGAAGAGTGTACAGACCCAGGGTAACCTACCAGGGGCAACATGAGCTAGAGATAGTGGAGCAGTATAGGGTGGACAGGGACATTCTACAGCAAATTGTTGAGCTGTGCTGGCCCTGTCTCATACACAGAATCAACAGAGGGGAACCCATCTCAGTGGATACCAAGGTATGTGTAGGCTTAAGAATACTAGCCACAGGTACCTTCCAAAGGTCAACTAGGGATATCATGGGGATCTCACAGATATCAGCATCCAGGGTACTCCACCGGTTCCTGGATGCCATGTCAGTACATGCCAGTGAGCACATATATTTCCTCAATACCCATAAAGCACTGACCAGCAAGATGCGTCTCTTCCAGCAAATAGCAGAATACCCTGAGGTAGTGGGTGCTCTAAATCATCAAAGCAGTTCCCGGTGAGCGGAGTAGGGTCTACATAAACCGCAAGGGCTTCCCCTCCATCAACTGCAAGGTTGTGTGCGATGTCCAGGGCATTATCTTGATTGTGTGTGCTAGCAGCCCTGGAAGCTGTCATGACTCCCATATCTGGCATATGACACAGCTGTACCAGTCATTTGCCAGTGGGGACATCCCATATGGCCACCTAGTGGGGGATGCTGGCTAAGCACTGGAGCCGTGGCCGATGACACCCCTCAGAAATGCACACACAAATGCACACACACCTGAACAAGAACTCCATAGTGAGGCACACACACAAACCAGAATCATAATAGAGCATGTGTTTGGAATGCTCAAGTCATGGTTCCGCTGCCTGGACATATCCAGTGCAGCCTTGCAGTACTCCCCAACTACATGTACACAAATGTTCATAGTATGTGCCATGCTACACAATATGATACTGCAGAAACAGCTGCAGAAGGAACAGCACCAGGGAGGGCCGCACAGCCCCCCACCATAGCCAAGGCCAGCACAGGCACAGAGGGACTCGGAGGAGGAACATCCTGAGCCTGCCCCTGTAAGCAGAAGGAGGCATGCCTAGTATGCCCAGGCCTTGGCAAAGAGGCAACGCATAGCACATATACTGACATGGTAGGGACCCAAGGAATGGCACCTCTCTCTGACTTGCACATACAGTAAAATGGATGCCAAACATGACACTACCTGTGCTTTACAATGTATAGGTAGTGTACTATGTGCATCTGACATAGTCAGCCCTCCAGCACCATCCTCAATACTGGCCCAGACACAAGGTAAGTCACCCTACCTATCAATTACTGAATGGAGTAGTATGCTTTGATAGTTGTATGTATGGTATGGGTGCGAGCATGCAAGGGAATCGGGTGGGTGAATGGGATGGCAGCAGATAGTGGACACCTATATGGGCAGCATGAAATCCATAACTAATACTGGAGTCAACATACTAGGTAGTACTAGACAAGGTGACAAATCCCACTGCAGTACACTGGTGGCCTAAATAACTGTGTGTGTCCATAGGACACACACATGCATGTCAGTGAGCCTCACATACCCACCACTAGTCTCAGCCAGCAGGACAGGTGTAGATGACCATACAGAAGGCTGGGCTAAGGTCTCCAGTTGATGGCAACGGTGAACAGCCCCCTCCAGACCTACACAGTCAGACTACAACAGGTATGGCAGTTGTATGTTAGTTCTGAAGGGTAAGAAGTCTGAAACTGAAATGCAGGTCAATAAAACGTAAGATCTGTACTCTACTGATATGCCTCCAGTCTGCATGATAGGTCAGAATAGAATATGAAATGGAAGCCAACAGAGTACCTGAAATACCAGTACATTCATAGCAAATGTTTAAAGTTGTCAGGTGTGCCCCCCCCCCCACAATCCTATGTAGAAATGCAGTAACATGTAAGTGTGAGGAGTAATAACAGTGGAGCACAGATTACCCAAGCTAACACAATCTACAGGATTGATTGTTGCATGTGTACAATATGCAGAGGTCTGTGTGTTAGGTTGTTGTGTGTTCAATATTGTCTGGAAGTGGTCAGCATGTAGGCATGGAGGGTTGTGTCTTGGTGGCCTATGGGCAGTACTGTGGTTGACAGGGCCATGTTCTGACAACTGCAGTGCCAACCACAATGCTTCTCACCAATACCTATGTCAGCAGTCATCCATACTCACTGTCCAGATGTCAAAATCTGTCACCATCTGAAAGATGGACATGCCATGAATATGGGCACATACATACACACAGTACACAGGTAGAAGTACCCTAGACAGAGTGCATAAAATGTAACTATCAACTGCAAATACCTTTGGAATTGTACATACAGGTTAGCAGCACATTAGTTATCAGTGTAGTATGGAATACTAATGTAGTCTGGCCAATCAGTGCAGACCACAAAGGGCACAGTTATGAAGTAATGAGAGACTGCCTATGTCCCTGCACAAGGCAGCATAAAGGGAATGTCCCAGGTATATCTGTGAGTTAGCTGCAAGTAGCTTCCATACTACACATGCACTCAGCTCACACCAGTATCAGCCACAGGTTTATCACAGGTCATATCCTTGCTGTTGGGAATGAGTACAGTATGACCCCACATCTGTATGGGGATACCCACAGAATGCAGTATGCTGAACAGGTGTCCTATGCAGGTGTGTCCCTTGCCGTAAGCAGCACCCTGCCTGCATCCAGACCAATGGATCAATATGGACAGGAAGTATTGCCATTAACATCTCGCGCATACATCCTGTCACCCCAGGGGAATCCACAGGCTCACAGCCTGGGAATGTAGGAGTGACAGAATGCACTGGTCTGCTTCAGATGGCCTGCATCACTACCAAATGGCCTACAGTCCTCTGTCAAAGGTCTGTGCCTCACCTGTAGTGCCACTGTATGGTATCTCATGGGGTCCTAACACAGTCAACAGAACACAAATGCAAGGCCATGTTGACAAATCCCAGTAGCATGCCCCCAAGTCCTACTGCATGAACTGTGGACCACTCCATAAATACCACTGGGATGAAGGGCCAATGATAGGGATACTTCTCAGATATCACTCGCATAATGTTAGGAAAAGGATAGAATAAAAGGGGGGGGTGTAGAAGCATGGATGTCATGAAGTGTGTGAAGTCTGAAACTCTGATGTGCCCATACTACCCCTGCCTGCAAACCCAGGAATGGGTGGCTACAAACCTGCTTGTAAACCACAGTGTGAAGGGAAATTGACCAGATATATGAGGCCTGCCTCTGGGTAACCTGGGTGAATCTGTACAGCTGAGAGGTATTGCCACAGCAGGATATGGCCACTCTGTTAAGTCGATATATGTACAAGAAGGGGATCCGTAGCCACCATACTACCAAGGTGCTGGACCACTTACACAGACCCATCAGCAAGTGTCTGCAGCTACCCCTCCAGAATGACAAGTGTGTGCAAGAATGTGTAGACTGCAGACCACAATACTGGACTCAGCTCCATTCATCTTGTATTTCCCGGTAAATAACTGCGAACAAATAATCTTATCTGTCAGTAGTTGATGACATAATACATCACAGTGTAAAACAGTACATATAGGTTCATAGGTGTGTACTAGACTAATGGCCCTGTAGCCTTTACAAGCCTAGCCCATAGGATTACCCTGGCATCGTGCCACACGACCTTAGTTCCCAGTGCCTCTGTCGAGTAGAGCCACTGGAGTGATCTCCAAGGTGAACTTTCTATTTCCCATCCATTCATCAAGATCTCTCTTGAAGAGGGCCAGTGAGGTGCTCTGTTTGACATGTATGGGAAGTCTATTCCATAGCATAGGCAGTCTCTGGGTTATGAACCTGTTCCTCCAGCACGTCCTGTTGATTGTGGTAATGAGGTTGCGGTCTCTGGAGCATGTGGTGTGGAGGGATTGAGATTTCCTTAGCTGTAGCATCTCATGGCTTTGTAAGTCAAGCAGAAATCACCTCTAAGTAGGTGATATGAGACAGAGAATAGTTGGTGTTTTTTTGAGTCTGTCCATATAGGACAAGTGTTTAAGGCTTAGGATCCATTTTGTGAGGTACTTTTGTGGCCTCTCCAGTTGTTGCAGGTGTCTAATGAGGTACATGCCAAATGGGGCATTGTACTTGATGACTGGCCTAATGAGGGAAGAGTAGAGGGAGACAATGACCTCTTTCATCCTGGATGCAAAACTCTTAGTAATGAGATGTGCCACATAGAAGGACTTTCTGATGACAGTGGCAATGTGGTGGTCGAAAGAGAGGTTACTGGCAACCTGTATTCCCAGATCTCTTACAAACGCCTTCTGTGTACTATCATCAATATGGTAATTCATGGGAACTGGGTTTTTCTCAAAGGGGATGACGACACATTTTTTGGCATTGAGCTTAAGGCCATGGTTTTGACACCAGTTGTTGGTCTCACTGAGGCCTCTCTGCAGGATGTCAACATCACTTGGGAGTTAACAATAGCTCAGCTCCCAACTTGCAATTATCTGTGAACTTTGTCAGCCACAGTCCCTTCATGTTGGCCTGGACTTCAGAGAAGTAGATGCCAAACAGGAGAGGACCCAGGACCGAACCCTGTGGGACTCCACTCATAACTGGACTGCAGTCTGACTTGGAGTCAGCTACTTTCACACTGTGGGTTCTATCTGTGAGCTAGTTTGCAACCCACCTATTGATATAGGGGTCGATGCCTAGCTTAGTGAGTTTTTCTATGATTCCTGAGTGGGGAATGGTATCAAAGGCCTTGGCCAGATCAAGGTAGGCTGTGTGAACCGCCTTGCCTTCATCCACAGCTCTGGTGACTGACTCAAAGAAGTCGACCAAGTTGAGCAGGCATGATCTACGCTTCACAAAACCAAACTGTGTCTGAATATATCTCTGCTAACACCAACTGTGTAAGACAAGCAGCACAGACAGCAATAGTTACAGTATCTTTCTATCTTTCGCCCATTGTAACTCCATATTGTCAACCTATCTACAGATATCCTGCAGAAACAGGTTGCTAGCTATAGGTGTAGAACACCAAACCCTGGACTGGAGTACAAGCTTACCTAGAATGGATTCACACACTCAATACAGAAGGTCATACTGGGCATGCTTCTACACTTAGAGAAATGAAGCCCATGTCTGACAACACAATGGGCTATACATATCTGTCATTTGCAGATGTCTGTGCACACACACCAAATTGCACACCAATTATGCTTCACACACATTGGATAGGAATACTCACATATCTAAGGCCAACAGACTATAATATGTCAAACATACACACACAGAGATTGGCCAATATCACATGATGTGCAGATGTCAATCACTGTAGGCATTCCTTTTGGTAGCCCTCAGCCCTATAGTGTCTGTGGTGCTTGTGATAACTGTGTAACACGATAGTACAAATAGGTACTTATGAAGCATTTGTAAACTCAGTCCTGTCAAATGTGAAGTTATGTGTGAATTAGTGAGTGTGTGTGTGTTTTCAGAGGAATGATTTATGGCCTATTCACACACACTGCACTTCCCATTGCCAATGTTAGCACTCCTGTTGATGTCAGTCACCTTGAAATAACCCTTTGGGAAAGTCTCAGCCCTATAAGCTCTGTGGTGATTGTGATAACTGCGTAATACTGTAGTGTAGCAAACTAGTTAGGTAGGAGTTTTAATCCAAGACAAGGCAACTGTTAAACTGTGTGTGTGTGCGCGCGCGCGCGTGTGTTTGGAAAAGAATGATTTTGAGGCCATTCTCACTCACTACACTTCCCATTGCCCTACTTTAGCACTCCTGCAGATGTCAGTCACATTGAAATAACCCATTGGCAAAACCTCAGCCCATAAGCTCTGTGGCATTTGCAGTAACTGTGTAATACTATAGTGTAGTAAACTAGTTAGGTAGGAGTTCTAATCCTTGTCTTGCCAACTGTGAAAATGTGTGTCTTTGTGTGTGAGAGTGTGTGTGTCTTTGTTGACACCTGATTTTGTGGACATTCACACTTACTACACTTCCCTTACCCCTATATATATATATATATATACACACACACACACATATATATATATATATATATATATATATACACACACACACACATATATATATATATATATATATATATATATACGTATATATATATATATATATATATATATAGATAGATATATATATATATATCTATATATACACACACACACACATATATATATATATATATATATATACACACACACACACACATATATATATATATATATATATATACATATTGATGCAATATCCACTGGGGTGTGGTTATTACAAAATGTTGGTGTGTTCAACCCACTACACTAGCCATTCTTTACTGTATGACAGAATATGTAAATCACCACATACCTATATACATGATTCGGCACTATAAGCTGTAAGGCATATGCATTCACTGTGACACAGACCTTGGAAATCTGAGCAGATAGAACTGTATCTTGCCCATGACATGACTGATGTGTTGTCACACTGCCATACCCTTGGACTTCCTGCAGACCTACATCCTGGTGACATACAGACACCTAGGACACAAACAGAATACAGACTGTGAGAACACATTCACTCAGCATTACTAATGGCAAGAATGCACAATGGCCAAAACTGTACACACACTCTGAGGTGTACCCCTTATCCATGCCAGATGACAGCACCTTACACAATATTACATAGCTACAATTTAGTATGGTCACCCTGTGCATCAGAACCATAGTTGCATGTCCCTGCATTGATGATGTGGATGCAGTGATCTGGCACAGGTTTCATTATCATCACAGGGTGTTGTGTAGGTTTGCCTGAGGCCTAGGCTGTGCCATTCGGTTGACATTATGGGGGTGTGTTTGGGTTGTGGGAATGATACTGCCTATGCATGTTTGGTGCATGTGTGTGTGGAGGTGACCTCTTTCCTGATTGTGGTGTGTGTGTCACACCATGTGGCATGCCATGTGGCATCCACATGGTGTGCACAGAGTCACACCATGTGGATGCCCTACACTGATGTTTTGTGGACAGCTGTGGGCCATACATGGCAGGGTGTACAGTTCACCATCTCTGGCCACGGACACGGGAACTGGACCTGCCACTGGTCTGATGGTCTCCACCAGTCCCAAGGCCCAAAGCAGTACTACTCCCCAATGGTGACTGATGTCTGCTGGAACCGCAACCCTTTTGGGACCCGCCAGGATTTTGTGCCCATGGCCTGCTACTTTGTGGCATGGACAGCACACCACCCTCAGTACTGCTGGTGTCACTGCTGTTATGGGAGTGTCATGGTGGATGACCACATGGACCCCCAGCTGATTGTGGTGCTGGGCTATGTCCTTGCGGCTGCTGCCTCTCCATTGCCAAACGTTCAAGCACAGATATTCCATGGCTGATGAGTGCCCTGATCTCACCCAAACGTCTATTCCTAATCTCATTGCCCTTACGCCTGGCTGCAACAAGGTCCTGGAGACAGCCATGAGCACCAGGGAGATGTTCTGCCACAACCCTGTGCAGTTGTCTGGTGTTCCATTCATTACATGCCCGTGCATCCATTGCAGCAATGGCACTTCCTACATGAGCTGGACAGGCAGCAATTCTCCTTCGACCACCCCTGCCCGTCTACCTATGTATGACCTCGCCAGCAATCTGGCTATGGCTAGTGTCTGGCTTGTCATTTGCCATAGTCTCTACACTTGCATGTCCTGTGCCTGCACCCAGTTGTCCTTCACTTGTGGCCACTGGTGATGAGGAATGTGTAGGCATTGTGACCATGTGCGGGGATGGGGTTGACAAAGGTGGTATACCAACTGGTGACAAGGCTGCAGCCCATGACAACCCCACCTCTGCCCCTCTATGGCTGTCATCATGGTCAGAGTCACCAGACAAGCTAACATCACTTGTACAGCAGGAGGGACTGAGACCACTATGCCCACCTGTGAGGAAAAGACATGATATGTACATACTAACATCATTACATGATTTGCTATCATATACACATACACATATACACACACACACACACACACACACACACACACACACACACACACACGGTGTCCCACAGGCATTACAAAGACCTCACATTAGGCAGAGGGTGACAGTCATGACACACACAGACCACAACAGACACATTCTAGGCAGACCCTCAACATCATGCAGTGCATACCTTTAAACTTAGTTTTACTACTACTTTACATCACTGGGATGTGTGTGTCTTCAGTAGGTGTTGAGCCTTCACCTGGAACACACTACACCCATGTAGACATCAGAGTTTTCACAACTATTTCGATATGTGGGTCAAAATTTTTGTCTGCTGCACATACCTCCTATGTTGGTCTGGTACATTACTGGCTTGACCAGTGCATTGGTGACCCTACTTTTAATGTCATACTGTAATTTCTAGTTGTCATAATCTGCAATACATGTATGTGAAAACAAGGGCATTTCCTCAAACAACTTCACAAACCGACAGTGGATATAGTAAGTGTACACACCCCTCTTAACATGCAAGGGTTTTGTAACATATCATGAGACCACATTAATATTGCCATGAAATTTCCACCATTTTGTATGATGTAACCTGTGCATTCTGAATGAGAAACATACACATCAGGTAGGGGTGGCACATCGTACATGTTAGTATTAAAATAGGCTTGCAGAAGGTGCACACCCGTAAACTAATACTTTGGTAAAGCACCTGCTGCTCTCAGTACAGCATTCAGTCCTCTTGGGATGGTGTTTCTCAGCATGGCACATCTCAACATGGCAATGTTTGCAAACTTTCCCTTGACAAACAACTCCAAATCTGTCCGATTGCAAGGCCATCCCCTGTGCACAGCACTTGTCAGGTCAACACACAGACTGTGTTTCATATGTAGGTGTAGCTTCAGACATGGCCACAGCAGACTACTGATTGTGTTATTGTGAATCCATCCTTTTGTTCATTTGGATGTACAGATTGCCACATTTCCCAACAGGAAAGGTCATAACTTCTCTCAGAAGTGACCTCAAAGGAAGTAAAGAAACACTCCAGCCTTCTCTACCTGTTTTGTTTTGCTTACCGGCCCTGCCTTCCTGGACATTCCAAGACCAGTCAAAATATACCAATCTCACCTTGCTTTGCCACATTTCCTAACAGGAAACGTCATAACTTCTCTCAGAAGTGACCTAAAAGGAATTAACAAAAGTATGTTACATGATGTTATACCTTTAATTTATATGTGACATTGCTCTATTTTACTGGGAGCAAGTATAGGATCCCAGCCAGAATAGCCAGCAGCCATACCCTTCTTACTATAAACCTTCCGCCATACCTGCCTTATCCCTGCCGCCTACTCCCTGTTCCTGTGCTTTATTTCTGCCCTACACGTTTCTACCTCCTTTAGTCGCTCCACTCTCCACTTTCACAGGATTTGTCCACTAGATGGCAGTCTTCAACCACCATTTATCTCCCTTCCCTCTCTCCTTCTCACTCACTTTTATATAATATCTATTCCAACTCTTATACTTTAACTGCTTGTTAACAATTCTACCTACCTCTGAAATCACTCAAATCCTTTCCCTTATAACATCCCCCTAAGCATCCCTCTAACCACCCTGCTTACTTTCCTTCGTACTTACCTTCACTATACTGATTGTTTTTCTCACTGCCCTGCTGCCTTCTTTCCTTGGGTCTACCCGTTCCGTCCGCCCTGTGGGCTCACTCCGCTCCCCTGTCCTACCCCCAAATCCTACCCACCCCCAGGGGTCCTAACCATAAACCTCCAGTGGCCATACCCTCATTCCTATACAACCAATCCCATCCTACTACTCATTAAGTGCTAACTACCCTAGCTCACCACTTATAGATATGCATTACATCACTAAGTATTTAATCAATTTACAAACTCAATATCCCAACTTACTACAATACCTTGCAGAACCTCTCCACTATCATCCGCTTTAATATACCTTTCCCCAATTACTTATTTACCTAACCATTCACTATAACCATTACACCCAGATCCAAATACCCAATAATATTCCTCTTAATTGCCCTCCTACCTTTACTATCTATAACTTATGTCCTAACTAAATATGAACATCTAACCTTGACTAACTTCAACCAGTCCCTTAAACAATCAACCCTGACAGACCTACCATATTACCTAAACTACATTAATATTACCTCTGCACCCTCCTATTTAGTGCCAAAGTTTCATAGTTTAGTCCACATTAACTATAACTAACCCAAGAAAACAAAATACACACCCTGTAAATTCCTAAATATCATACACTGGATTAAAAATGCTAAACTTTTAGATGGTGACATCCATCCCAACCCTAGCCCCAACACCACAACCACCACTAACCCACCTAATCCAAATCCCTCTCGAACCGTCACTAAAGCATCAAACTCTCTCCTCATAGCTCATCTCAATAAACAGAGCCTAAACAATAAAGTTGCCCACCTCCATGCCCTCTTAGATGTTCACTCCTTTGACATCCTTTGCCTAACAGAAACCTGGTTAAAACCTGCAACACAGGATAATGAAATCACCCAACCAGGATACAATATCCTGAGATTAGATCAAACAACCAAAAAGGGTGGGGGTGCAGCAATATTATATAAGGCAGAATTGCAAGTAACACCAATAAATGTGCAACCACCTTCTATTAGCAGCACTGAAATCCTTATTTCTAAACTCCAAATCAACACCTATAAATCCATCTATATAATATGTGCCTACCTACCTCCAGGTAACAATATAAACACCCTTGAAAATATTCTTTCCTGGCTTTCAACTAACTAACCACAAGAAACCATTGTCCTGGGTGACTTTAATATTGACTGGAATACCTGCATCTCAGCCAACCAGACTACCCACATAAACCTCTATGTTTTTCCCAAACTATAACCTCCCCCACCAGGATCCATAAACCTAACAATAAAGAAACTACTCTTAACTGGATACTAATAAATAGTCACCCCCTCTCTTATGAAGCAGGAATCCTTCCTGATGATGTCAGTGACCACTCACTGACCTACATAATCAGGCAAAAGATCAATGCTCATAAACCAACCTTATATAAAACCATTTGAACCAACAAAAACGTTAACCCTATTAACTTCCAAACTGAACTGAAAGCATGTGACTGGTCACCCCTAAGACATCTCCAATTAGACAAAGCAGTATCCTACTTTAATGCCAAATTCTTAGAAATCCTGGACTATCATGCCCCATCCCGCTCAATGAGAAATTGGACTAAAACTGCTCCATGGCTAACAAAAGGGATAAGGCACAAAATTATACTAAGAAATAAAATCTGGACCAAATGGCGAGCAACTAAAAACCCAGCTGATCATGTAATATTTATTCAGCTGAGAAATGCTACCAAAAAAATCTATACTTCTAGATAAAAGAAACTTCTACCACAACAACCAGCAAACCCACCAATACAAACCTCAAATGTTCTGGGCAGGCATAAACAGACTCCTCCACCCAGGTCAGTCCAAAACTCCCACCCCAACAGGATCCACCTATGAAACTCCTAAGCATATTGCAAATGCCTTTAATACCTTCTTTACTAATGCAGTCCAAACTCTCACCAATTCACTATCTCCTGTTGGTACAAGTTTGTCATCCTCCTTGACTACTTTAACACCCTCATTTTATTTACAACCAGTCCCTACATCCCTCATCTGCACTCTTCTTCATAAACTAAAACCTTGCACCCCCTCAGCTGACCTTGTACCAGCAGAATAGCTACAGAAAGCTGCAGCAGTAGTAGCCTTTCCTATTTCCATCCTTATAAACAGAACCATTACTGAAGGAATGATCCCATCTATCTGGAAAGTCTCCCACATTATCCCACTGCACAAAGGGGTCAACTCAGCTGAACTCTCTAACTACTGCCCAATAGCTCTACTCTCTCCTTTAGCCAAAATTATGGAAAAATGTATCCACCGCCAACTACTAGACCACCTACTGCAAAATAACTTACTAGCTAACTGTCAGCATGGCTTTAGGCCTCACCACAGTACCACCACAGCCCTCTTATCCTTTTCTGACTGCATTAACAATGACCGAAACAACAATACTCTATCTTCAGCACTCTTTATTAACCTGTCAAAAGCCTTTGATATGGTCAACCATCAACTTCTTTTGAATATACTTAAGTCTCTCTCACTAGATACACAGGCTCTACAATGCTTTAAATCCTACTTTGAAAATAGGCAACAGGCTGTGCTTTGGGAAAATAACCTATCCTCTCACCTTCCTATGTACCCTGGGAGTCCCTCAACGTTCTATCCTGGGCCCTCTCCTTTTCTCAATTTGCATCAATGGTCTTAATTTAATCATTCCTCAAGCTACATGTATCCAATATGCTGATGACTCCACACTAATATGCTCGGCTACCTCTGCATCTCACCTCCAGGCCATTACCCAAACAGTGCTTAACATAGTAGAATTCTTAAAGCATAGCATCCTCCTGAATCCTAAAAAGAGAAAACTACTACTCTTCACTCACACACAAAGGTCCCCCCCAATTGATTTCACAGTTATATCCAATGATGGCATTGTTATATCTCCCGACCTAACTACCAAGCTCTTAGAGGTAACAATAGACCATAATCTTAGCTTTGACACACATATTAACACAACAATAAAAACAGTAACCAGAAAATTAGGCTTCCTCTATAGGATTAAACTCTTCCTTCCTCCAACAGCTAGAACTATTGCCCACACCCAACTAATTTCCACCCTCCTCTACGCCTCTCCCATCTATACTAACCTATCAAAAAAAAACCTTAAGCTAGCTACCTCCTACAACAATGTTGCCAGATTTGCTACTGGTTCCTCATTTAGAACTCACTACTGTCAAAACCTAAAGCAACTAGGATTGCTAGAACTTCGTAATCAACTTCAGATTCAACAACATATTGTTGCCCATAAGATCCTCTATCTTCCTAAAAATACTCCTGTACTTACTAGCCTTCTAACCCCCTACAGTAATTTGACAACCCTTTGCTCAGCCAATAAAGTACTAGTATCTACATTCAAGTCCAAAAATAAGGCCGGTGATTCTCTGTTCGCCAATAATGTTGGCAAATCTTGGAACCTGCTTCCCAAGGAACTCTTAGCTCTCTCCTCAATGAAACTGTTCAAAAAACAACTCGGAGAATACCTTAGTAACCACTGGTTATGCCCATGTAGTAACCCAGACTAATCTTTCCACCACTTTCTCTGAACCCAACCAACATGACCATTTGCAATTTAATTCCAACTCTTTCTATGCCTTAGAGAGTAGACCTACCTATACTAATTTTAGTCTTTATAACTTTCTCTTACATATGATCCTGTTCTAATTATGTACTTGCATAGTTTGCTGCTTGCAGCATTAACTTGCTATCACATATAAATATCTGTATAGACATTCTTTATATTTCTTATTACATGCTACCTTAAAGTTGCTATGCTACTATAGGATAATTGGAATGACTCACTGCTAAATACTGTACCTGGAGCTGCTATATTTGTTAGTGTGCTTTCCATTTCTCTTTCTTATGGTGTGCCACTTTAAATTTGTTTGTTGTTCAATCGCTTTCTTATTATCTGCTACTTTAATAGTAATATTTGTCTATAAAACATTTGTATTCTTCACCTTAAAATAGTACTGTACCTAAATTTGTTACAATTTTACTTATCTGTACCTGTAGTTGCTAATATGTTGCTTATGTGGTGCTTTTCTCCCCGGGCCTCTACTGAAAATGGACATATATCCATTTAGACTAGCCCGGTCAACAAATGCAAAATAAAAATAATAAATACAGTGTGGCCCATTGTTGTGTGCAATGTTGGGATACCTCCACATCCACAGCTATGTGGTAGACACCAGACAGATCATAACCACAAGGGACTGCTGTTTGGAAGTGGTCATAATACAATATGAATTAGCTACATCCCCATTTTAAGCTGGTAGACAGCAAACTCAAAGCAGGACATTGCCATCACCCTGCTTCACTGTGGGTAGTGCTGTTCTGCTGTAGTGCAGTGCTGTTACTGTGCCAAACTAACATGACCAAATTGTACACAAAGAGAGTTCAACCCTGGTCTCATAAAACCTTCACATGTTTTCACACATGCTTTTTGAAAAGTTGATGTATTGTTGTCCAGACGTTACCCAGAACTGGATGTTTGTGTTGTGAGGAACAGCTGCCATCGTCAAAACACACCCTATACCCAAGACATGTGGACTCCATGTAAGATTGTTGTCACATGTAGTATGCACCCAGTACTTGCCAGAGATGTCTGATACCCCTTCATTGTTACTATATGGCTGCTGGCATCCTCCCTGGACATTTCTGTGATTTTCCCAACATATGTGTAAGGATGTCCACTTCTTCAAACTGTCACTGTTGCACCATCTCTTGTACACCTTTTGATGATTATCTACACTGTGTTCCATGGCATATGCAATGCTGTGTGTGTGTCCATAGCATTCAATCCCTTTGCAGCATGTTAGGCTGTATGCAAACCATGGCTTTTGCTATAGCAGGCAACTGTGGGATAATCCTGGTATGTGAGCTGACTGTTATATGCAGGTACTGCAGGAGTCCATGATTAATGGCAGGTGTGTACCCAATATGATCAACTACTGTGTATCATATATACTGCAGTATGAGCTTCCTCCTGTCCACACATATGCATCTAGCTTCTTGGACTGTTTCCACTCTACATACATGTTCCCCTAACAGAGTTGTATGTTTCACATTTGCATTGTACAGATTACAGGTCACATGACAGGTTGCATGGCTTTGGTCTTGTGTATTGTGCTCACATTGTCATATCTCACACATACCTGGCATTGTGATATGTGTGTATACCTTTTATCTACACTGTCTCACAGTACTGTATACATGTCCCTACTATTGGCACTCTGTCCTCACATTTTGGCAATCATTATCCAGATGTCCTGCAATAACAGGTTTGTGAGTTATGCTACTGACATGGGACATATCATGCAAATAGGCCTTTGTGATATCATGCAGTGAACCCCACTACAGGTGATCTTGCAGATGCATGCAATTTACTGACTATAACAGTTCAGTGCATGGCCACATGCATGACCTTAAAATGCCTGGGGTACTGGTAAGCCACAACAGGAAGATCTCATACTTACCAGCCTCAGACTGCTGTGCCTCATGTTGATGAGAGGTACCTAGGTAATGTGAGGGAGAGGTATTGTCAGCAGCTTCACAATAGCCATTGGTCCAGGATCAATGCAACATGTATGCAGAGGTACAGTCTACACTATGATATTACACTATTTGCTATTCTTCACCTGAAATGTGTGCATTACTAAACCCCACCCAGTGCTCTATTTTACAATGACATCTGCATCTAAACACTGTTACTACACAGTTGACATGTAACCTCAGTACACAGATGTGGACTTTTGCCTTACCTGGACCTCGATGGTTTCTTGGGTGGCACCCACCTCCACAATAGCTACATCTTGTAGTGGTTGTTCTATGTTGGCATGGAGCTTCTCCATTGCTGTAAGTGGGGCCTCTTTAGCTGTCCCCCCACCAGTAGCAGAATAGTCCCTCACCACTGTAGCAGCCCGCTGCCATGCACATCGAATCAGGTCAGTTACTTTGTGTGCCTGACCTGTTCGCACATGTGGCCATGATTCCCCAAGGTGTTCACTCTCTGTGTGATCTCTTCCCAAAGGGCTGTTTCAGTGGCAGCTCATCCTATTTGACTGCAGGACTGCAGTCCCCCCAGCTGAAAAACAAAAATAAAAAAATAAAATCCCAAAACTTACACATGCGTGAGTGGAAAACTCGAATTCGGACTGCTGCTTAACCAGTCTAGATTAAGGCAGCAGTCTCATAGATGCTCCAGAAGTCTATGTGGTTACAGCCACATAGACTGGAAGGGGATCAGACTGCAAGGTCAGCAGTCTGCGCTCGCACACGTGTGTGCTCAGCATTCTGGAACCAGATATGCTTGAGAAACTAGCCTGAGGCTTATTCTTGAAAAACGGCTATGCCTTTATGGAAGAAATGGCAGTTATGCTGAAATGGAGTTTGGACTGCTGTGCTGAATGAGACCAGGTATGCCTTTATGGAAAGGGTGGGGTTATGCTGCAATGGAGCTTGGTGTGTGTGTGTGTGTGTGTGTGTGTGTGTGTGTGACTACAAGAACTCAGGAAATATACCGTGGTAGTGGCTACACTCAAACCGTGTACCTTGGGAGTAGGTAGCAGGAGCTTGAATTCCCTATCTACCACCACTTGTGAAAGTTTTGCTTCATATTGCTGTTTGTTTGTTTGTGTCTTTCGGCTTTTCCCGGTTAGGGGTCGCCACAGCGGAACTCCGGTCCGCTAATGATTGGCAGTAGATTTTTACGTGCTGGCTTGCCGGGCCTAACGCACAACCTTCAACAAAGGAAGGCCCATCCACGCATGACGCCACACAGAAGATGCTCTAACTGAGAATCGAACGGGCAACGTCTGTGAGGCTGTTCTGTTCCTCATAAAATCTGTGGTTTTCTGGAAACTCATGAGAACTGAATTCACTGAATATGTTTGCTGGGCTGTATTCCCCCATTACTGGCTTTATCTAGGTGTTTTGTGCTAAGAAGTTGAGAGCTATGGTAAGAACTGAATTCACTAAATGACAGCCATTTAAGTTTGTCTGTCTTTAGAGAAACAGCTGATTCAGCATAGTGGTATGTTGCTCTGACTGTAGTGCACAAGGTTATGGGTTCAAGACTTGGCAGTAAAATGCATAGCTGTAACACAGCATTTTATTTTTGCTTCATATTGCTGTTCTGTTCCTCATAAAATCTGTGGTTTTCTGGAAAATAATGACAGGCATTTGAATTTCAGACCATATTCTTCAGAAAGTACATGGTAACACAACACCTTTTATTCTAGCAATTTTCTGTTAATAAGATCATTGTTGGCTTTGCCCAGGTTTTTTGTGCTAACAGGTTGAGAGCTACAGTGAGAACTGAATTCACTGAATATGTTTGGGGGGCTGTATTCCCCCATTATTGGCTTTGTCTAGGTGTTTTGTGCTAAGAAGTTGAGAGCTACGGTGAGAACTGAATTCACTAAATGGTAGCCATTTAAGTTTCAGTCTAGCTCTCTTTCAAGAAACAGCTGATTTGCCGTAGTGGTATGTTGGTCTGACTATAGTGCACAGGGTCCTGGGTTCAAGACTCAGCAGTGAAACGCATGGCAGTAACACAGCATTTTATTCTAGAAACTTTCTAAGGTTATACTAGCAATTTTTAAAATGTGTCTCTAGTTTTTGGGCTTTTGCCCCCCCCCCCCACCAATAAATGTTGGCCTTTTCCACATTTCTTGTGGTTCAAAGTTGAGAGATACAGTTGAGTGTCAAGTGGATTTTACAAGGAGCTGAGACTTAAAGAGAAGTTTAGTGCTGCTTATGCTGAGTTTACTTGCATTGTTAAAAGCACAACAGGTAGTGTACTTGCTTTTGATGCAGAAGGCTGTGGGTTCTACTCCCACAGTATATAGATGCATTGCTGATACTGTACTGTGTTGTACTTTTAAAGGGAGTGGATGCTGCAGTCCTGAGAATGTCCTCTTTGGTGGAGATACCTAGTAACAATGAAACTGTTATATGTTTGCCATCCATCTCTGTTGCAATGTTACTAGCTTATCATTTTTTATTTAACATACGAAATTTATTCCTCAAGGGCAACAGGCACTTTATTTGTAGATGAAACAATGAAATATAAAGTTGTTTGCTAACAGCAACCTCTTCATTAGTTACAGATCTCTTTAATGTAGAATTATTTGGATGACTTTTACTTTTGCAGAGATTGTGCATATTTACTGATACTGGTGAATTGAAGAAGCTTGAGTAAACTTTTATGATGGAAATGTTCTGAATTGGTCAGTTTTGTCATTACTGGTGCATGCAATTTGTTTCATTGTTTACTGGGAAAATGTTCCAAACAAATTTAAAATGCCTTCTAACAACTGTACTGTATTATACAAGGAATATAATTTAATACAATCAGGAATGTGTATCAAAGAACACATGTATATGTGTATAAATCTTTTAAAAATCTATTGGAAACTAATATAATCAAAGGGACTAAAGGTAAAATGTGGTCATTGTAATCAATGTCCACATATGATAGAGAATGAGTCTTTGTTTATTAAGGGGTTTGGTTGGGTAAATTTGAAACAAAGGTTTAACTGTTATAGTAAAAATATTATATATATATATATATATATATATATATATATATATATATATAGCAATCTGTCAACAGTGTCAGAATTTTTACATAGGAAAAAATATTAATAGCTTAAATAAGCGGGTTTATCAGCATTTATACTATATTAGTAAGAATAATCTCAAGAATGCTCTATTTAAGCATATTAAAGAACATAAAGGGCATCAATTTAAATTTAGTGTTATTGAACAGGTAAAGAATACCAGTAAGGGAGGGCCCATTAGATATTTTTCTGGAGTATTGAGAGTTGATGTGGCAGGTGAAATATAATGCGACACATCCCCCTGGGCTTAATGAAACTGTTAAGTCTTTCCAGTTATCTTAAATTGAAAGCCGATTTCCATATGTAAAGAATGTAGTTATTTTATTTTTTAGGACATGTATTTTAATATTTTATTATCAGTGATTAAAGAAGAGCATTTGTATAATTTTGTTAAGAATTGATAGGTTTTATTTGAATTATTTGCCTCTGCTGTTAGTATGTTTCTGTATTATTAATATTAAAATACTAAAATAATGAATTTTAGGGATAAAGTTAGGGTATTGGATGTTTTTAACATAGTTGATTGATTAATTTAAATCATTTGATTATTTTGTATATAAATTGAGTTGTAATGATATGAGGTGTATTCTGATGAAGTCAAGGCTGACAAGCAGATGAAAGCGCTAAATTAAAGGATTTGGTGGTGCCCTAGTGCTGAGTGCTCTTTCTCATTTGCCATTATTGAGTTTGTGCTTTTCTGTTTGGTACTAAAGAACACATGTATGTTTCCTGTGAAAGGGGCCTATGATTTGAAAACAGCCCAAAATTAATCTTTATCTGCAGCTGTCCTGACGTATTTTTTTTGAATGTGGGTTTCAATGCTGTTTCAATGAATGTGAGTTTCAAGGGCAGAGAAGTTTTAATGCTAAGTCTATTTTCATTGTGAGACTGCATTACTTTGTTTAGCAGATGTCTATTAGTGTTTGTGCTGTAAAATGTAAAATAAAACTTTTAAATGAAATCCAAATCATCTTATAAGTAAAGCAGTATGCACATTACAGTGTTTATGGTAAATGGTGTAAAATAGCCAAGTAATGGAACATTGAAATAGCTGCAAGGGGAAGACCCCACTCAACCATGATTTTGTGAGGGAGGAAGGGTGGCAAACTCAGGACAGCACTGGCTGAACTATACCTTTCAACTGTCCAGATTGTTGCAGAATTAATAGATTTTTGCTTCTTATTTTTGGTTTGTTCCTCAAAACATTTGTGGTTTTCTGACAAATCATTTAGGAGTGAAGTCACTAAATAATGACAGACATTGAGTTTCAGACTTCATACCCTTCAGAAAAATGCATGCAAGACCTGTTATTCTGTCAACTGTCTAAGTTTATAAAATAGCAATTTGTAGTGCTGTTTGTATGTTCCCCCAGTATATTTGGCCTTGTCCAAATTTCCTGCATTAATAGGTATGTGCAAATAAATCACTTTATAGAATTAGGTATATTCAAACCTCTCAACTGTCCCTGATTTTGGCTCAAAATGTTGATCTCCCCCTAATAATCCTGCTGCAAAATGGCAAATTTGGAAGAAAATGTGGAAGGTTTACAATTAATAAATAATTGTAATGATCAGAGTTATAGATTACTTTTAATTTAAGAAGTGCATGTAGATTCTCTTATTTTGTCAGCTGCTCAAGTTAACAGCACTAATATTAAACAGTGTCCCTTCTTTGACAGGTTCTCAGCTGTACTGTGTGGCTATTGTATATTTTTGCATCACATTTTTGATCCATTTTTCATAAAATTGTGTTTTTCTGACAAATTAGTGGCAAATTATTAAAGACCGAAGTTAGAATATAATGACAGACATTTGAGTTTCAGATTTCATACCCTTCAGAAAATTCATACTAATGTAAGACCTAATTATCTTTCTAAGTTTATAAGAACAATATTTAAAAATTGTCCTAACTTTTGGGCCTTTGTTCCACTTCTGTTTATGGCTGTATCCAGATTTCTTGCTCTGAGGTTTGAAAGGTATGACAAATGTGTCAGGGTCATCACCGTCAGCCAGAGACATTTCAAATTGTGGCATACTTGTTGCACCCCACGTAGTGACTCTGGATGTGTCCATGCAAGGCAAGAAGCAGTTATGCAGTGTTAAGTGTGCAGAGTATCCCCCCAGCCAAGGTAGACACAAGTACTACAGTGGCTTTTCATCTGTCCTTGATGTTGCAGAATGTTCTGTTTTTTTGTCATATTTTAATGTTAAGTTATGCTTCCTATTCAGAAAATGCATGTTTTTGCAGTGCCTGTTGCTCTGTGTTTTAGTAGCAATGCTTTAATGACCATCAGGTAAGCTTGTCTGAGACTGTAAGATGCAAGTAAGCTTTAATAAGCATACTGTTAAAGAATTACCAACATTGAAAGATTTTTTTTTTGTTGCCATGCAGAGAATATTTACATAACTAGATAGCGTATAAGCCTTGGGTTTTGAAATACATATGGCAGTATTTGTAATAAAAGACAGGAATTCAGTATTTAACTCATTACTTTGTTGTAGACTTGCAGTCATCTTTGTAGGCTTAACCCGTAAACTAAACAGAATGCTAATCTATGATGTGTGCTCCATAACCTGTGCAGTAATCCTTTAA
Source organism: Protopterus annectens (assembly GCF_019279795.1). Lineage (NCBI taxonomy): Eukaryota > Metazoa > Chordata > Ceratodontiformes > Protopteridae > Protopterus > Protopterus annectens. Next base: position 205,242,821 of record NC_056735.1, read on the forward strand.
ACAATTTATCTTGAGCTTGTTTCTTGTTTGCTGTTCATTTTTTTTACTTTGGTCATGTTTTCCCCAAAAAACAAGTAGATAGTTGTTGTCAGGCAGCAGGCCTTTTTGGATAAGAAACATTTTCACAAGTGGGGGTATCACAGAGATTGCTACTTTCAGCATGTTATTTGGTACTTTTATAATGCTGAATATAAATTATAATTAGAATTGCAGTGCAAGGAGAAGTGGTTTGAGTTGAGTGCTGCTTGTTTATTTATACTTGATTTTGACTGGCATTCCAGTAATTTATTTAAAAAGTAATTTATTTTTTCATGCCTCTAACCTTTTTGTTTCCATCTAGATGTTAAGCTGTCATGTAGCCAATGCATTGAAATATTTTTTTTCTTCTACACTTCCTTTTGTCTTGATTGGACTCTCATAATGATGGTTTGGCACCCAGGGCAGTGTATTTAATTAAAGTCCCATTTTTTTGTGGTTTTTAGCATAGTCCCAACCCTTTCTAGTTGACCACACCCCTTCCGATTGGCCCCACCCATGCAGCTGTCTCCTGCAGCCCCCCTTTGATTTGATGCCACCAGCCACCACTGGGCTCTCCTCTCCTACTTATGTTGGTGACCCCAACTGAAGAGGATGTAGCAGTGTTCCAAGATGGCCTCAGTTATGGCTACTGTCTCCAGGACATCATAGGCTAGCAGCCTCTGTATCACACCTGAAATACAAACGGGGAAAAACACATCACAGGACATCAGGCATTGTCCATAGTTCTTTAGAGAGATAGCTCACTAGTAATGAGTATCACTAGCCACAATATTACATCAAATAATACTCCAGTACCTAGCAGCATTGTATGGACATGCATAGCATTGTGTGTAAGTAGGCAGTTTGCACCTGATTAATGGTGAGGTTAAGGGTGCATGTGGTGTGCATATCCTTCTATACTGATGTTGAGCCAGGGGGTGATGCTTGTCCTAAACATGCCTGAAGCAGGTCAGCTTTAGCAATGGTATGTGTGTGTGTGTGTATGTGCTGTGGCTGACCTGGATGTGTTCAATTTGTACTCATACTCAGCATTACATTAATGCACCTGTGACCTACTATGCTCAATCATACACAGGTTGACATGCTGCCCAGATGGTGACTGCTCCTACATACGTGGTGGTGGAATGAAGTAGTACAGGGGAGTATGCAGAGAAAGGTGTTGCCAAAGGAGAAGTGGGATTGACAGACAGATGTAGAGAGTAGACATAAGTATAAAGATATGGGGTATATGGCAAAGAAAGTGTTGGGCATGGCTATGGATGGGGAGTTTGGCATACAGATGTGGAGTCTGGGGTTGTACGTAATGTTGGACAGCATGGATGGTGTATAGGCTCTGTAGCTATTGACTAGACAGAGGCACATAGCTAGGAAGGATGTGCAGCACAAAAGGGTGATAAAGGAATATGGGTGAAACATACAAGCAAGGAGTGTGTTTAGAACATATGGAAATATCACTTTGAAGAGTTTACTATTAAAATGTCAAACGGCACTACGTCGACTGTACTATAGTCGAACACGGCAGTTCAAAAATAGTAATGTCGATGACAAAAAAACAATCTAGGACTGTGTTTTAACATGGGTCAAGGTAGGGGAGATGTTTGTAGTTCTGAATAATACTGAACACCTACCTCGACCCATGTTAAAACCATTCCTGGATTGTTTTTTTTACGTCAACATTACTATTTTCGAACTTCCGTGTTCGACTATAGTACAGTCGACGTAGTGCTGTTCGACATTTTAATAGTAAACCACTTTGATGGCCTGTTCCATGAGGAAAATGGGGGAGGGAGAGAAGATTGGCTGAGCTGGGTATGATTAATCAGGAGGTGCAACAAATTATCAAGGAGAATGTAAGGATAGCTATGAGGGGGTTTAACAGTGGAAAGGCTGTTGTTCCAGGTGACATACCTGTGGATGCCTGGAGGTGTGTCTGAGACATGGCAGTGGTATTTTTAACTGGATTGTTTACTGTAATCTTGGAAAGTGAGAGGATGTGTGAGATGTTGGCGAATATGTATGGGTACTGCTTATCTGAACAAGGGTGGTCTGCAGAGCTGTAGTAACAAGTGAAGGATAACATTGATCGATCACAGGATGAGGTAATGGTAAAGGGTGGTGGCAGCTAGTTGAGAACATGGTGATAATTGATTTGCAGTATGGTTTCATGCCAGGTAAGAGAAGTACAGATGCAAATGTTGATCCACAAGTGTTGATGGAGCTGTGCACTGAAGCCAGATGCAGCTGCATTGCATCCATGTGCACCTACAGAGAGCATATGACATGCTGCCTGGAGAGTAGTTGTGGTATTGTATGTGGAGGTCAGGGGTGCCTGAGGAGTCTGTCAGACACCTACAGGATATGTAGGAGGCTAGTGTGATAGCAGTGATTTCTGGTTTTGACATGACAGGTGGATTTAAGGTGGAGGTGGGAGTACATCAGGGATCAGCTGTGTGTCCTTTCATATTTGCAGTGGTGAGGGACAGGTTGACCGACATGATCAGATAGGGGCCCCTGTTGACTGTGCAGTTTGCAGATGACATTGTGGTCATACTGAGATTAGGGGACAGGTTGGGGAGACCCAGAGGAGGTGGTGTTATGTTGTAGAGTGGGGAGGAATGATGGTCAGCAGGACTAAGTAAGAATACATATGTGTAAATGGGGCTGGGGATAGAGGAATGGTGACAATGCAGGGTATACAGTTTGGAAGGTGGATAAGTCTAACTACTTGGGAACACCAGGTTAGAGTCATGGGCAGTGTGGGGGAGAGGTGTATGAGAGTACAGGCAGGTTGTGTGTGGTGGGGAGGGGAGTCAGTAGTTATTTGTGACAGACAAGTAACATTAAGAGTGACATGGAAAGTCTACAGAAGGGTAGTGTGACTGGCTACATTATATTGGTTGCAGACAGTGGGATTGTAAAGACAGGCAAGATTCAGGGCTGGAGACAGCAGAGTGTGGGATGTTCAAATTTGCACTGTGTGTGACAGGGGGGATAGGATTAGGGACGTGTGTTAGTTGGTCAGCCCAGGTTGGATGCCTTGGGGACAATGTCAGACAGTGGCATGCTTGGTTTGGACATGTGCTGAGGGAGTATGCTGAGTATATTTTGCAACAGATGAGGCTGCCAGGTTACAGGGACAGCAGACAGCCTACAAAATGCGTATGGATGTGGTGATGGCAGACATTCAGGTGTATGGTGTGTGAGAGCCAAAATGCAGAGGACTGGACGCCATGGGTAGAGATGATATGCTGTGGGGACCCCAAACAGCAATGGCCAAATAAATGGGAGGGAGATGTTGTAACATCATTGTTTGCAGGTTGCCAATTATCTGCAAGACATGACACAAGTCTTTGAATAAATGACTACAAATATGAGGCACAAATATGGTCAGTGTGCATAACAATGGACAGTTGAATGGTATGAGCTCGGTATATCATATGCAGTCCAACACACACAGCTGTGGCATTATTCCACTATGCAACTACCCTGTATAGCTCCATGACATTCCTGAGACAAACATGCATAACAAAGTTGTATTCACAATTCATATCTGGATATATGTGTGACATGTCACTGCAGACAGACAGAGATGCTATGGCCATAGGGTCTTCTCAGCAATATGTCCATACAGCAAGTCTTGTTGGGACATGTATATTAAACTTCCTACTTCCCATTATCACATACCCCCTACTGCAGTCCATTACATGCATACTTGTTTAACATACCTGTTTTGTTTCCTGTTGATGTATGTTGGTATCCTGTTGTACGGACTTATTTCTTTTATCCTCTTTTTTTTGCTGCTTCTGTTTTTATATTTTTGTTTTTTTTTCTTGTCTCACTCTTTCTGGGATGTAGGTTGTACATCTGTTTTGCAGAGGCACCAACTTCCCTTTTGTAGGTACTGGTCAGGATCAGCTGATGGCCTGTGCACGAATTGGAGCTCCACACTTGCTAATTCCATGTGGGCCAGCTGTGGTATTATTTCTGTAACCAATAGCTGGGAAACACAGTCCTATAACTGTGTACTTCATGTAAGCGTCGGCCCTTCCTTTGCCTGTGAGGCGGTTTTTATGCATGTCTGTTACACACAGCATCACAGAGGGTTGTTCTACTAACAACGTATGATAGACACTGTGAAGACCGCCCTTCTCACCAGGGACAATTGTTCCAGACACAGGGACAGACTGAGTGTTGCTGTTATACAACTGAAGTACTGCTGGTTTGACATGGTTTGTGTGGATATGGCTGGTCTGCATGATTTACAGTCTTGAGAGTATTATGTGGCTGGCACAGCTCAGACTGCCTAGAGTTTGTACTGTTATCAGTGTGTTACTCACATTTATTGAATTTGGATGGTCAGTAGCATGCTCTGTAGTGTAGCAGTCAGTAAATGGTATCATTCATGTTTGTTTCTGACTTCATATTGCTCAGAACAGATATGTTACAATAAACTCTGTAACACCAGCTACTTTCTCAGTTTATAACAGCAATATCTCCACCCTGGATCTGTGTTTACGCCTCTGTTCATGAGTATGTCAGAATTTGTCATCCCAGTTATGTATCAGACTGCCAGACATTTTATGTGTAAGAGGCCTTATATATGATGACAAGGCCTGGACATTCTTTGGCAGTGTGTACAGTTGGGAGGTCTTTGTATTACTGGCTATTGTTGACAGACTGTCAGGATTGTGAAGCGGTGTATTGTGAATATGTTATTTCTTGGGGGGGGGTAGATGTAAGTGTTATGTTTCATTTTTTATCTGCCTTTGCATGCGGAGCCAGTTTCTGGTGCTCTATCAAGTGTTACAATAGTGTAGGGTAAGACTGTGACATGCCCCATAACACAGTCAGGCATCACACTACACTGTGTATTGGGCCAGTATATGTAGGGGTAGTGTGTGTCAAATATGCTGACAGTTTGGTTCACACACTCCTTATACTGTATGCAGTTTCACACTGATGTCAGTTTCTCACTGCTGTTAAATCCCTGGAGTGCCTGGTATATTTGCAGTTACATGTGTATTCCCCCATAGCAAGATTGCTTTTTTGTTGCGTCAGTCTGCCTGTAGTTTGGATATTGCTTGGTGACATGGCTAGCAGCTCAGTGTATTTTCCGTAATGTGATATGTCCAGATATTTGGCAGATGTGTAGTGTTGCCTGGCCCCCATAAGCATTGTGCATTTCTGACAGATCAGTGGGAGGATATGAAGATTTATGTGACTAACTACTGGGAGGTCACTGGGCTTTGGACTTGTGCTATTCCACTCAATAGATGTTGGAACAGACAGGAGGGTGTTACTGCATCACATGTGTCAGCTCATCTACACCAGGATGTCAGATATGTCCACATTTTCATGGCTCCCCCCACTTTGTCAGGCTTGGTTATCCTTTCTTACACTAAGCTGTTCTGAGCATACCTGTCAACAGCCAGATTGTTCCAGACTGTCCACGTTTATTGCCCATATTTCTGGTCTGTTGAACAGTATCATTTTATTCCTTCCTGTGATAAATCACTGTGATCATGTGGGGATGTCTGTCAGTATATGATGACATACATTACAGTTTCATAACTAACATCCTTCTGAACATGTATGCTGACACACACCCTGTTCCTGTAGTGACATTCTACATTTATACCTGCGGGAAGTACATTGTGTCCCTAGCATTGGTCCATTGCCCCCCAGTCCCATTTTGTAGCCTTTGTCCAGATCTCTTGCACTTAGGGGTGGGGAGGTATGGTTCCAGTACATGTTATTCACACACACACATATATATATATATATATATATATATATATATATACTGTGTGTGTGTGTGTGTGTGTGTGTGTATCTGTATATGTATGTATCTGTATATATGTATATATAGATATCTCTGTGTGTATATATATATATATATATATATATATATATATGTGTGTGTGTGTGTGTGTATACCTAGATATATATTTATATATATATGTATATATTATGTTAATATACATTTATCTTTGTATAGATATATTTCTGTATATATACTTTTTTAATATATGACTATTGATATATCATTATTTTTCTTGTTTGATATCTACACATATATATTATTTTATTATATATATGTACATATTCTATATGTCTAATTTCATATGTACAGCTACATATATCTGATGTATACACTTTTCATATGTATCTATCACCATACACATCTATAGTTGTATATTTATATATTGTAAACATGCTCATTCCACAGTATTTAATGCCTGTATTGACTGATATATTTAAAAAAAAAAAACATTCAGTAGTACAGCTCAGATGGAGTAGTGGTACATTGCTCTGACTATGGTGTACAGGGTCCTTTGTTCAAGACTGGGTAGGGCTGATTATTTTGTTGCTGGCCATAACAGTGGCTGATGGTGACAGGGTGATTAAAGCAGTTTTAAGCAGTTGTAAGTGGGTTTGCGCAGAGCTAAGCAGTGCTACAACATTGTTAAACCAATACTTGCTTAATCTGTGTAGGCTTAGCTTAGCACCGTGCAAACATGTGCAAACCCACTTACTACTGCTTAAAACAACTTACTCCCACTTACCCCAATGCTAATTTCTTTAAAAGAAAAGAAAAAAAGGAGTGATAGGAAAGTGGTGAAAAAGGGGGCACAAAGAGGGAAAGACTATAGGGAAAATAGCTAGGGATGTGCAGGATGGGTGTAGGGAAGGGCCATAGCTGTCCATTTCTTCTACAGCAACAGCTGTTCATATATACTGAATGTGGAGGTATATTTGGATACTCAAAGCCCTAAGAGAGGGGTGAGGACAACAATAATGTGAAGACAATTAGACCATATTACATGTGTCCAGTGGACACGTGCAAAATGGACAGCTATGTACGGGGCAACATCTTTCTTTGGGTACAGATTGCCCTTTTTTTTAAAGGTGAGAGTGGGATGTTGGGGAAGGATAGTAGGTATATTTGGGGAGGTAGATTGGGTAGGAAGACAGACAAGACAGCATACAGAGGCAGTATATGACACATGGGGGTAAACACCTTGGATTAGGAGGAGTGTTTGGAAAACGGAAGCCCACAATCCCCCAAATGGTTACAGTGGGACAGAGGTCCGCACCCATGGGCAGTCACCACTGCATCTTCATGGCCCCGAAGGTGGCTGTGCAGGAGTGGCAGACTGACACTCTAATTGCACCAGACAGCCCTCAAGCTGGCATAGCAGATCCCCCAATTCTCTGCAGAGCTCGCTACACACCAGACCCTGGACCTGGCTTTGGCTGACAGCATCCTGTCTGTGCCTGCGCCCAGGGGGAGGACGAGCCCCATTCCCTGAGGTGGTTCCACCTGAAGGTGATGCAGGACCAGCAGATGAGGAGGGCCTGAGGTGGGTCCCAGATGTACTGAGGCTCGGTGCCACTACCAGATGAGGTGGGAGAGGTGGGTCCACTGGGACTGACCTTCCCAAACATGCTATGGTGTTGCAGGTTTAGAACATATGTGGGTTAGTAACAGTTAACATAATCCAGGATTAGTTATAACAGCATGCATAGATATTCCCATTAACCCAAAACAACAGATTTGGAACAGTTGCATAGCAAACAGAACACATGCATATATGGAACCACAGTGGCCATTACAATGGCATGCAGGTTACATTGACAGCAACAGGCCACCAATGATAGTATTTGAACATGGAACATTAATAGAAACACATTTCAATATTTATTGAACAATAGGACACATGTCCCAACAGTAGGTTTGGTGTAAAACATACCCACTGATTTGTGTGTTCAGATTATTGGTGGGGAGAGAGATGTCACTTAATTTGTATATCCTTGCAGTACTCACTACTTTAATGATCACTGCTCTAATCATTACTGTACAGGTATTATTACAATAAGCTATGACCTTAGTTTGTGCAGTGGTATGTCTGTACACAGTGTATAATTTAACCTTCTTATAGTTACTTTCTACTTTTCTTACCTGGAAAACCTGTGGGGGAAATGGTTAACACTACCTGACTTGTTTCTACACATATTCACCAAATCCTAGTAGAAATTATGCAAACAGCTCACTATCACTCCTGGGATTCGAACCATGGCTGTGTCTGCTAAAAATATAATTTGTGTTTCATCAGAGTGAGCTACTGAGAAACAGCTGTCTCTTTCTTCAATGTTTTCTGTCTAATTCTCTCTCAGTTGTACACTCTGACCTTGTAATTACAACATTCTTTTACAGACATTCCTAGACATATTTTTGATATTGCACAGTGTGGGAAACAGTGGTTAACACATTACTATTCAGATATCAGATCTTGGTGAATGCAACATTTTATGCCATACAATACCAGAGTAAACACAACCAGTCCAAGATTTAGAACTTTATTGACAGGCAGTTATAGTTTTATTAAAATATGACCTATATGGGACTATTACTCTCATATTGTCTGGTTTATTCAGTACAAACCATACACATTTTTATACTGCCAGGTGACATTCTACTCCTTTATATTTATTTGGTATGTCTACTACAAGCAGGATTGTTACTCACCAGCTTCACGATGCAGCCTTTGCAACCTACTGGCATGGGCTTCCTGGTTCACAGCCTGCTCAACTGGAGCTGTAATGAAAATAGAAAAACATTTAGGCATACCTATCCATCACATACACAGGCTGGACTTTGGCAAACAGTTATTGCTATGAATACATACACACTGCTGGAACATCACCCCTCTGTCTTGTTTCTTCGACCCACTGTTCCAAGAGCTCCCTCTTCCTCCATTTCATGTCGGCATAGTGGTGCCAGACCTGCTCACCAGTCTGAGGGATACCAGTGGCACTAGTGAGATCATGGGTGAGACTTTCCCAGGCTTTCGCTTTATACTGGGAGCCCTGGTACTGGTCCTGCAGCAGTCTCACGTCATGTTTTTTTACCAGGAATCCTACCACGAGCTTGGACTCCTGTATGCCCCAGCACTGTGCCTGAAAGTGCATGCCCTCTCCAATACCTGCCATACTGCCTACAGTGGGGAGCTACAATCACCTGCAAGGTTTAAATACGGCCGATTTCCCACCCTTTGCCATGATTGGATGGTTTTGAATATACTGAGCTAAGCTAAGCTACAGGCACATCTGCTTAGCTAAGGTTGGCAGTGCTTAAAGGGGCAGGTTCAGCACTGCTTACCAATGGGCAAATCCACTTAGCTGGGCTACTCATTGCTTAGCATTCATATTTGCACAATGCTTACACCCGGTCAGCATACCTGTGCAATGCTTAGCATTGCTTATGTTTTATTTTATTGGACTACAACCTGTATGGGATTGATTCATTATTCATTACATATTATAAATTTGTTTACCTTCCCTGACATCCCCCAATGTGCTTTCATTACATTTATTCTAGTGTGACTATACTGTATTGGGCACTTGTGTTTATATGGGGGTCTCATTACTTTATTCCACTGACACCTCACATCTGGCCCCAATACACAACTCTGGCTGCAAAATATAAGTTACTTCCTACATAAATATATAAATAAGTTAAAATTGTAATGATTACACATACAAAATGGAAATGGCTTTGGTGAGGCTCAAACCGTGAATAACTACTTGCAAGGCATACGCTCTAACTGAGACACTAATGCTTTTATTGGATGTCTATTGCTGTTTCAGCTGGGCTAAGCATAGCTAAGCAATGGGCACACCCGTGCAGCTACGCTTAAACTTTACTGTACGTTAAAAAAAAATTATTTGTTGAGTTTTTTACTTTGAACCCTTCAGAATATCCATGCTAATGCTAAACCTATTATTCTATCAACTTTCTCTGTTTGTAGGGACAATTGTCCCTTATGGCTTTGTCCAGATTTCTTACCCTGAAGGGTTGGGAGGTGTGCGTTTGATTCTTCATACCCTTCCGAAAATTCATGCTAATACAAAGCCTGTTATTCTATAAACTGGCCTGCATTGCAAGTATGATGTAGTTATCAATGCTGTCCTATGTTGAGGACTAAAACATCCACTGCCACAAAGTTATTAGTAAAAATTGTTTATACACATTTCAGACACGGTTATATTTATAGTCATCAATGAATTGCTAGAACCTGTGTTCTGAGAGATTGCCTTCCAGACTATCTGCAAATATACAGAGCTGAGTATATTTTTTTGGTTATAGAGTTTGTTAATTGTTGCTTAGATCTATGTTGAAACTGTTGTCTCACTGTTCTGAGAGACTGATCTGCAAATATACAGAGCTGAGTATATATTTTTTTGTTTTAGAGTTTGCACTGTTAGTTGTTGCTTAGATCTCTGTTGAAACTGTTTTGTGACACCCACCCTCCATATTTTTGGTTTGTAGTTTAAATTTGGTGGCTTTTGCAGTTGCCCGCCCCACTGTAGATTTGATCTGGGACACTCACCCAGTCCCATCTCTTTACCACATTCTACCTAATAAACTCTCTCTGCACTTGCTTTTAGTCCTTTTTAATTTAATTGTATTTTTTAAACTGTGTTTGGTCTAATATTCTACATACTCAAGTGTGCTAGCTTGCACTACATGTGAATTGTTTTTACTACTGTTTTTGAGACTTTTCTGTATAAAAAAAAAAAACTGTAAGCCTGTTTCCTACCTTTCCTATAACTAGTGTTCCAGATACTGATTTGCTGTATCCAGGGCTGTATGTAAGCTTCTGACCCCCCCCCCCCAAATCCTTTCTGTGTTGGAGGGAAGCCAGCTTATCAGTGGGAGTGGTAAGCACTAGATAACCTGTCTACCACATAAGGAATGGTTCTGACCCAGAACTTGTAGTTATTGGCCGTTTGGGCAATCTCTTCCATCTCTCTCAACTTCCTGATTTGAAAGCCTGCATTTGCACTTGTTTCTGTCCTGTAACTCGTCTAGTGCAGATACAGATTCTTAGTTTTAGCATTTAAATTTGCTTATTCATGCTCAGCACTTGTTTAGAACTTGTAAGCACTAAATAATCTACTAATTAGTATAGCACTCAGTCTTCCTCATTACCTAGAGGAAAACAGTTTTTGTACTTACTTTTCTCACTTGCTTAGAGAAAAACAGCTCTTGTACTCACTTTCCTCACTTATCTAAAGGAAAATAGTTTTTTATTCAGGCATGTCCAAGGGTCAGCTCTCAGTGTTTTCTCCTGTCTATCTGATGAATCTGGGCATCTTGAGGCAAGGTAGAAATTGCCTCTGAGTCATGTACACAGGCAACCCTCTCCTCCTACCACCCAACACTGCAACCTGTGAGAGATGCACTTATCTAGCCAAACTGGAGATAAACTCTCTCCAACCAAGACTGAACTTGACAGTTATGAGAAGGTAATCATTTGCACCACACCACACTCATCATATAGTCTCATTAAATCTACACCACAAAAAAATCCACACATAGTAACACAAAAACATTCGCGGAGGCTCTCAATAATAATCTAAGCAACAGAGACCTCCAAAGCAGAAACGCAAGCTACCTCCATCCCCCAACAAAACCCAAATGGCACATAGCCCACCGACTCAGTGTGCCACTCAACCACAACCAATAAGGCAAAACAACGTACCCAACACACTAGTCATAGGTGACTCTATAGTCAGGCACACTGATGTCCCACTCACCAGGCTAAACAAGGAGAAGGTTACTGTCAGGTGCCTGTCGGGAGCCAGGATTTGCCACATAACTCACGCACTCAGGTCACTCCACAAGTACAAATATGACTCTGTCATTGTCCATGTTGGTTTGAATGACCTGAGACGTACCTCCCTGGACTACATGAAAAGAGACATGGAAGAGCTCTCTGATCTTGTAGCCCAGGCAGGTATGACCCTAGCCCTGAGTAGCATTCTGCCATCGCCCAGAATTATACCACAGTGCAAGGACAAAATGATTGACTTCAACAATTGGCTATGCTTCTGGTGTCATTCTAAGGGGATCCAGTATCTGTCTGCTTGGGATGACATGGTCGACAGACCACAATGCTTTGCCACAGATGGCCTGCACCTGTCGCCCCTGGGATTCTGGATACTGGCTAAGGCTCTTGCTGCCCCTATAGTGCCTTTTTTAGGCAAGGTTCAAATAACAAATTCACCACCATAACAGGAACAGGCAAGCAAAAACTGAGGGTAATGCTACTCAATGCTAGAAGTTTAAATCTCAAAATGCACTCACTCAAGGCACTCCTTAAAATGGAGAACATCGATATCTGTGCAGTGACTGAGACCTGGTTCAAGGCTCCAGAGAGCACCCCTGCACTACCAGGCTATAACTCATACCACACTTTTCAGCCATGTAACCTGGACTGAAACACCAAAGTTGGAGGTGTGTCTATATTCATTAAGGATATCCACACCTCCAGGCTAGTTGCTCAGCATAATGCATCCAAGGTTATTCAAGTGCAACTAACTCTGGGCAAAACTGAAATCCAAATTGTAGCTTGCTACAGATCCCCCACCATGCCTCAGGATTCCCACTCCTCTTTTCTTGATGTACCGGAAAATATTAGGGTTCAACCAAACACCCCAATAATGGGCGACTTCAACTACCCCACCATTAACTGGGAAAACTACTCATGTACCAATTCCTTAGCTCAACGCTTTCTGAAATTCATAAATTCCAATGCCCTGGATCAACTTATCCACACCCCCACCAGGGGCAACAATATCCTAGACCTAGTCATTACCAACATGAGTGACCGGTGTTCCACATCTGAAGTCAACTCCTCGTTCGTCCGATCATAAGGACCCTTGATATCCACATCCTGCCCCCACCCCCCATTAAGGAAACCACAGTAAAAAATTTCTCCAAAGCCAACTTCATGCTTCTTAAGACAGAAGTCGTGAACTTCATGACACCCATGCAGATAGACAATACAGTTACAACTGGTGAATCCTATACAAATGCACTCTATAAGCACTTACACGAGTGCATGGATCGTGCCATCCCAAACAGAACCAAGACGTTATCCTCCAGAAAAAGGAAGCCAATCTGGTAGTCCCCTGCCATAAACAAACTGTACAACAGAAGGAAGAAACTGTTGCAAAAGAGAGTAAAATCCCATGAGTGCAGGAGCTCCCTGTTCAGCCTCAGTAAGAAGCTGAGATCCCTTATAAGATCCTCCAAAGCTAGGTACAAAAACAAAATTGCCACTAATTCCAAGGACAATCACAAAGCATTCTATAGCTATGTCAAGAATCTCGATAGCAACACCCAGATCTTCTCTGAGTTACAGCACAAAGGCAAGAAAATTACAGAACCAACTGATATTGCCAACATCCTGGCAAACAGGTTCAGTGCTAACTTTACCCCCCCCACCCCTAAAGGTCCCATATCTATACAGGAAAAATGCAGAGTCCCTGTAATCACAACTATGCAGGTAAAAGCTGCACTCTCTAAAGCCAAAAACACAGCATCCATGGGACCGGACAGCATCCCAGGCTGCATTTTACACGAACTTTAGAACGAACTGGCTCCCCACTTAAGCACCATGTTCAATAATAGCCTCGCATCAGACTTTGTGCCCACTGAATGGCGCACAGCAACAGTTATCCCACTCCACAAAGGGGAGCCACCACTGATCCTGGGAACTATCGACCTATTAGCCTGACAAGTCTGGTCTGTAAGGCCATGGAACGTATCATCATGCAACTCATAAACAAAGACATTGGCAACCTCCAAACTCTGGATCGCACCCAGTTCAGGTTTGTGAAAGGCAGATCATGCCTCCTGAGCCTGATCGACTTCTTTGAGGCAGTCACCAAAGCCGTAGATGAGGGTAAGGTGGTTCACACAGCCTATCTTGACTTCGCCAAGGCTTTCGACACCATCCCCCATTCTGGAATTATAGCTAAACTCACTCAACTAGGTATAAATCCCTACGTCACAAGATGGGTTGCCAACTGGCTCACTGACAGAACCCACACTGTAAAAGTTGCAGACTCCAAATCTGACCTCAAAGCAGTGACAAGCGGAGTACCACAGCGTTCCGTCCTGGGACCTCTCCTGTTTGGTATCTACTTCTCTGAAGTACAGGCTAACACAGAAGGCCTCTGACTAACGAAGTTCACAGATGACTGCAAACTAGGAGCCATAGTCAATTCCCCAAATGATGTGGCCATCCTACAGAAGGGCCTTGCTGAGACAGATGCCTGGTGTCAGAGCCATGGCCAGAAGCTCAATGCCAAAAAGTGCAGTGTCATCCCCTTTGGTAAAACCTTTGTACCCATGAACTACCACATAGGCAGCAACCTACTTAACACCGAATGTATGATGAGACCTTGGGACCCAGGTGGACAGTAGTCTCTCCTTTGATAGTCACAATGCCACAGTAGTCAGGAAGTCCTTCTACTTGGCACACTTCATCATAAAAGGGTTCTCATCCAGGAAAAAAGAGGTCATTGTTCCCCTCTACTTGACACTCATTAGACCCATTATAGAGTACAATGCCACTTTTGGAATGTACCTCACAAGACATCTGCAGCAGCTGGAAAGGCCACAGAAGTACCTCACAAAGAGGATTACTGGCCTCAAACAAATGCCCTACACTGACTGCCTCAAAAAACTCCAGCTTTACTCTGTAGCATATCGCCTACTCCGAGATGATCTCTGCCTAACATATAAAGCTATGTCAAACCCAGAGCTGTTGGACATGCTACACCTAAAGAAATCCCAATCCCTCAGAGCTACACACTCTATGGACCTAAACCTTGTCATCACAATAAACAGGACATGCTGGAGGGATAGATTCCTGTCCCAGAGACTTCCCATACTCTGGAACAGGCTACCCATCTATGTCAAGCAAAGTTCTTCATTAGCACTCTTCAAGAAAAATCTTGATGAGTGGATGGGAAATAGAAAATACACCCCGGGAATCACTTCTGTGTTTCTGCTTGATGGTGGCACAGGAGAATAACTTTCTTGGGTGGCATAAGCCAGGGAACCTTGTTGGCTAGGCTTATGTAGGCCCTTGGGCCGATAGCTTAGTACCTACCTATGAACCTATGAACTTTCTAAGTCTGTAATAGCAATATTTAAAAACTGCCCCTATTTTTGGGCCTTTGTCCCACTTTTATTTATGGCTTTGCCCAGATTTCTTATTCTAAGAGGTTGAGAGGTATGGTAAGGAGAATTGTCCCTTATGGCTTTGTCCAGATTTCTTACCCTGATGGGTTGGGAGGTGTAAAAAGTGATCTTGCTCTATTTAAATTGCCATACGGCAATTCTGGTGTGTAGTGTGACAGCACTGGTCTCAAACACCCCTCCTGCATGTGTACACAAAACCGTGTCCGTTTTACAGCATGCCTTCATGAATATGCATGGAGCGCTGCCATGCTGTACGTACTGGAATGGTCCCCTCCATGCAAGAATAAGCTATTCCTGCACGGAAGTTTGCTGAATCCCAGGGAAAGTAAATTTAAATATAGTGCACTGTAATCATGATCAGGATACACTCATTCTAATTTAAAATTAATTTCTTTTATTGTGATTGGAAAAGATTCGGATTTAATAATTTTACTAAATCTTGCATAGTGTTTACATTTATTAGTGTCATGACAAGCACTCATAAAAAAAAGAAACCTAAATGGCAGTCTTTAGTTCAGACGCATGGCATTAGACTAAAACAAATGATCATTTGAGTGAAAAACTACAGTCAGATTTTGAAAACAGCACACATTAGACATATTTTGCAATAGTGCAAGCCTACTGTACTGCTGGATGCACATAACACAACCCTCTTAGTAATATATTCAAAGTCTGAGGCTGTACAGCCTTGCTGTAAAGGAAATAAATTGGTTGCAAAACCAAACATGTTTCTCTTCATTCACAGTTGTGTGACCCTGGAGTGAGAATAAAATATTATGATCTGTGGGAGCAAATGACTTACTCCTCTGCACAAAAAAAAATGGTTTTCAGTCATTTGATTTTATTCAAATGGCATTCAGTATAACATCACATCATACCTGTCAACAGTCCAAATGTTTGGCCTGTTCCTCATAAAATTTTCAGTTTTCTGGAAAATCGCTGAGGATTGAAATCACTAAATACTGACAGACATTTGAGTTTCAGACTTCATATCCTTCAGAAAGTACATAATAATGCAAAACTTGTTACTCTAACAACTTTCTAAGTTTGCAGGATCAATATTTAAAATCTGTCCCTATTTTTGGGCCTTTGTCCCCCCATTATTTCTGGCTTTGTCCAAATTTCTTGCGCTGAGGGGTATGCAGCACATATCCTTTTAGGTTCCACTTGTCTCTGCCAAAGACATTAGGAGTGTTACTCTCCTGTAATTTCTTGAACTGGCAAAAACTGAAAAAAAAAACAGTAAAATGACTTAATACTTACTGAACGGAAAATTAGCCCTGGGATTCAGTAAAATTCCTGGTGTGGATGGTAACAGCTGTGGTCAGACAGACACTAGCTGTAATGAGGAAAAACCCCATTATCACCTAATTCACTTGTCTCTGAATAACACGGGTTACTGCTAGTGCTAATCGGCACTTACTTGTGGTAAACACTTCTGGCAGCCCAAGCATCATGTTGGCACAGACACCCTCCTCAGTCATTCTCACTCACTCACTTACACACACACACACACACACACACACACACACACACACACACACACACACACACACACACACACACACACACACACACACACACACACACACACACACACACGTGTGTGTGTGTGTGTGTATATATATATATATATATATACACACACACACACACACGCTATGACACCTCTTACCTATTTATGAGTTGACAGCATGTCCCTGATGTGTACTCGTATTCTCTTCTCTGCTCCTTATTTAGTCAGCCACTATTAGTTTCAGGGTGTGCACACTTATGCAACCAGCATATTGTACATTTATTACTTTTTATATTTTTCCCCTAACAGATTTGTTTGTTTTTCAATTGCATTGTACAGGTTATAGGTCACATTAAAGCTGGGGAAAGTTTTGAAATGATTTATTGTGGTCTCATTTTTTTATATCACAAAAACGTGGCATTTTAACAGGGGTGTGTACACTTTTTATATTGACTGTACACTTTTGAGGATCAGTGCTTTTTTTTTTAAAACAGTATGCAGTGACACTGTTGAAATTGCTCTAAAAAGGTGTTTGATGCAGATGTGAGCATGTATAGTTTTACCATCACTTACTTGAATATGTAAGCTTTGTAATGCTAGATATGCTTTCAAGTCACAATACTCTGTTCTACTGTATTTGAAAATAAACACAGTTCTGATTTTATTTATGTATTTATTTTTTAAACTAAAGGATGTCTCAATTAATTCAGGAGCAAATATTGTATTTTGAAGAGGCTTTGCTTTATTACTGATTATGACAATAAAGCTCTGTTTGTGAATTTCAAATGCATCAGGTAACCACCACCTTCTGTTCATAGGTAGGTACTAGGCTATTGGCCGTAGGGCCTATACAAGCTTAGCCAAAAAGGTACCCTGGCTTTCGCCACCCAAGAAAATTATTTTCCTGTGCCCCTGTCAAGCAGAACCACAGAAGTGATCCCCGGGGTGAATTTCCTATTACCCATCCAATCATCAAGATTTTTCTTGAATAGTGTTAATGAGGTTAAACCTAATATTCCTTTAGTTTGCCTTGTGCTGTTAATTTGTTATACTCCCTACAAAGATGGTGACATCTTATAAGCCTTTCTGTAATACAGTCCTCTGTAATACCTTCATAAACAGCTGGCATTCCAAAACTTCTGGCTACCGGTTTTCATAAATGGTCTACGCTCCGAAATAATGAGCTGCACCGAGGCTTGGATGTTGTCTTACTACGATGTGAAGAGTTTTTGAATCTATCGTGATAACAGCTGTAGCTTGTTCATCTACTACCCCATGTAGTACTGATCTGGCACACCACAACTTTAGGTTGAGCAGCAAAAGGAAAAAAAAAAGTCCATTTAGATGTCTGGCTTTCCTAACCTAGGTTCTATTTCTTGCTCCTCCAACTTCAAATTGAAGAAACAAAAAAAAAAAAAATTTCCTGCTTCAAGTTGTAGCAAATTGCTTGTTACATAGTTATATTTGTAGAAAATGGCTTTCTACAACTTTTACCACACATGAAGTGCTAGTACATTTGTAACTAGTGGCTTGCTACAACCTATATCACACATAAAGCACCGAAGTCCTGCTGTCCTGAATAAAAAGTGCTATCAAACCTGAATGCTGGTATAGAAATGAATACCAGTACTACACTATAGATCAATCATCAGTTTCCAATCATTCCCCCTAACACCTTATGCCCAGGATGGTTGCCCCCTTCACCCCAGCTTAGCTATACATTTGACCTCGATAAGGTGACAGATATGATCTTAAGTATTAATACCTTACATATTCATGAATGAAATGAACCAACTTTAAATGTGTTACTGAATAGAAGTGATTGAATAGAAGTGTTTTTCTACACAAAGAAGAAATATCCAGTTTCTAAGATAGCATTCTTTATCTTTGCTGGACTTGAACCGAATGCATAAGTGTATTCTGAATACAGTTTCAGATCATAAGAAAATAGTAACACAGAACTTCATTTTAAAAAAAACTGTATATTCTTAATTTAAAAAAAAACTAACATCAGAACAATGACAAAATCAGAATGAGACATGTAAACATTATACAGTTATAACAACACTGCAAACACTCTTCCATTTAATCATAATGTGCATATATGAGCATTATTACAATATAAAAGTATTCAGGTATCATATTCATTTCTAAAAAATTGTGATATTTACTGCATGACACCAAAGGATACCTGGAATTATACAAGTAAATCAATAATTCACAGTAAAGTTCTTTACTCAGGCATTACTAATCTTGGCAATATTCCAGTAAAATCCATTGTATTTGTTAGGTTATTCACTCTGCTATCAGCTTCTAGCCTGCAAGCATGCAAAAATTAAAATAACATGGAGGCAGGGATTGTATAACACCTTGACTGATAAAGCTCATCTCTCCTTCACTTACTAAAAAAAGTTTACATCCAACTTAAAGCTGTTTGTTTTTGGAAAACAGCAATCGAAGACACAAAATGACTTGCAAGTTCAGTTCATGTCAAGGAGAAAGTGTAAAAATTCAGTAGCTGTACAGAAGGAGCAAAGGGGAATTCATGGTTTAAAGAGGACTTCATGGTTTAGCTGTTGACCAGAATAGAGACAATTGCCTGATAAATGAGAACACAACTATTCAGTTAAATAAAATTGAATCAGATTCTAGAAACAATCAAATGGATAAAATAATAATGAAATTACAGGAAATTAAAACCAGTTTCTAGGATTATATGCAGAGATCAAATGAAAGAGGACTGCGGTTAAAGCTCATTTGGACCAGCTGGCAGGAATAGATGTGGAGGTTAAAGATGTAAAGAGTAGGTTAGGTGCAGCAGAAAAAATGCTGAATTGCTGAAGTCAGGCAAACTGATGCTGAAGAAATAACTTGGGATCTGCTCAGGTCTCAGAGCAGAAAGAAGTATCAGACTGGGTAGGTATCCCATTTAAGAAAAAGAAAAGAAAGGGGGCACAGTTTATTCCTCAGCACTCAAGGGCCAGAATGACATGCCAAATACTAGACAGATGTGAGACTTTTGCAGTAAGAGAAAAAGTTGCAGCAGCAACCTAGACCCCAGTGAAACTAATTTAAACAAAGGAAAGATGAACTTACTGAGAACAGAGCTTTTCCAATAAAACTGGAATGAAGACTATAGCTTTCCATCCTGCTATCAAAGTTTGCCACTTCCAAAAAAAACATTTTTTTTATTTTTATTTTACATTTGTTGACCGGCTGGTCCAACTGGAAATATGTCCATTTTTAGCAGAGGCCCGGGGAGAAAAGCTCCAACAAACACAAATATTAGTTATTTTACATAACTAATTCTAAAAATGCAGGTACATCACAAATTTTTTAGCAATTCTTTACATTTCTTTACATTGCTGGTTGAAGAATCATTATACATGAAATGATTTGGGAAATAATACAGGAAGATGTTTGTAATGACATGAGGTTAATATATGAAAACACACTCTCTTTAAAGGTTAACAGAGGAACACCTACTTGGTACAGAAAGAGTACCATGCACCCAGTGATAAGTGAGGAAGTTAGTCAGGGTTAGCACAAGGGCATAAGCAATGTGTTTTGAGGTATAGTTTCAGTTTGTTTTTAAAAAGTGTTATTGAGGAAAGCAAGTTCAGGTCACTAGGGAGCGAGTTCCAGGTTTTGCTAACAGTGTTAGACAACAAGGAGTCACCAGCCATATTGTTGGTTTTGCTTAGTTGTACAAGTAGTTTGTTTGAAGAGTGTAGGGTCTTAAGATTATTGTAGGGGTTGATAAGGTAAGTATTGTGGTATTAGTAGGTTGATACAGGATCTTGTGTGCAACTGTTACTTGGTTATATAGTAGTTGATTTGGTAACTCTAGCCATTCTAGTTGTTCTAGATTATGACAGTGATGGGTTCTGAAAACAGAGCCAGTGGCAAATCTGGCAATATTGTTATAGGAGATTGCTAACTTAAGGTTATTTTTACACAAGTTAGTAAATATAGGGGAGGCATAGAGGAGAGTAGAGATTAAATGGGTGCGGGCAATAGTAATCCTAGGTAATGGAGTCAGGAAGGGTTTGGTCCTATAAAGGGAGCCAAGTTTTTTGTTGACTGTTTTTATCGTACTGTTAATATGAGCGTCAAAGTTAAGGATGTTATCAATTAAAACCCCTAGTAGTTTGGTAGTGGGTTCAGGAGATATGATAGTACCATTGTTTGATATAACAGTAACGTTAAGTGGGGAGGCCCTATGAGTTGGAGTGAGTAGTAAGAGTTTTGTTTTTTTGGGGGTCCAAGATGAGGCAATGGTGTAGAAGCCATTTTTCGACTGCACTGAATACCTTTTAGGTTAGAGTCTGTAGATCGGATGGAGAAGTGGCTGAGCAGATTAATGTGGAATTGTCTGCATATTGGATAAAGATAGCTTGTGGAATTACTGAATTTAGGTCACTAATAAAAGCAGAAAATAGGAGAGGACCTAATATAGAGTGTTGAAGGACACCAAGGGCAATGGGAAGGTGGGTGGATAAGTTATTATCCCATAGTACAGCCTGCTGTCTATTGTTTAAGTAGGACTGGAACCATTGTATAGCCAGTGTGTCTAGTGAAAGGGTTTTAAGTATGTTTATGAGTAGATGAAGGTTAACCATATCAAAGGCTTTAGAGAGATCATTAAACAGGAAAGAATGTTATTATGATTTTTGTTAATGCAATCAGTGAAGGATAAGAGGGCAGAGGTGGTGCTGTGAAATGGCCTAAAACCATGTTGACAGTTAGCTAGTAGGTTGTTTTGTGTAAGGTAGTTTAGCAGTTGTTTATGTACACATTTTTCCATAATTGTTGCCAGGGGTGATAGTATAGCTATGGGTCTGTAGTTTTATAACTCATTGGTGTTACCACCTTTATGTAGGGGGATAATAAGTGAAATTTTTCAGATAGATGGGATGGATCCTTCAGTTATAGTTCTATTAATCAGGATGGATATGGGATAGGCTATGGCTTTTTGCAGCTTTTTGCAAATATTCTGCTGGTAGTAGATCAGCTGAGGGGCATGGTTGGTTTAAGTTTCTGAATAAGGGTACAAACAAGGGATGTAGGAACAGGTTGAACATGAAATGAGGAGAGTGAGCTGGATATAGACGTAGTGAGGCTTGGGCTTGAACATGGAGATTCTAAATGATGCATCTTGTACACTTAAAGGTTGTGTTCCCAGGAAGCCAATCACCTTCTTTTCAGTAGAAAATGCCTCATCTTAGTTGCAGCAGTCAACCTCAGGAGATGAGTTTCTGCAGATAGGCAGCTAGGTGGACAGGCAAGGGCAGTCCCCAGAAGACGGTCTTCGTCTGCCAGTGGGCAGTCCCCTGAAGACGGTCTTCGTCTGCCAATGGGCAGTCTCCTGAAGACGGTCGTCTGCCAATGGACAAGCTGCTGAGCCGTTTCCACTTTTCAAGAGAAGGATGGAAGGAAAGAAAAAACTGCATTGTCTGTACGGGGGAACAATGATCTCCTTCATGAAAGTTAAGTAGATGGAACTGAACTTATAGCAACAACTTTTAAAGTTATGCATAACTATAACTGATCTTGATCATACACAAACAATTTAGACTGTGACTACACTTTTTCTGTCTTGTTACTTGACCGCAGTGCAATAGGTATGTGTTTAAAATTGTAAATATTTGCATTCATAATCATTTTAATAGTAACTGGCATAAAAAATTTAAATTGCTGCTTTTAGAATGAACATGCATGGCAGGTGTAAAAGCCTATGTAGCAGCCATTTTACCTTCAGCAGCTCAACTTGAAATAGCTCAGAATGACTGTAAATGGAACAGCACCTAGCTGGAATATCCAAAGTTCACCTTATATCATTTACTAAAGCAGGAAAGTTTGAATAAATGAATAAAGAAAACTTATAGCTATTTATTTGTGAAGACAAGAGCACAATTAAATGGAATAATTTGATCCTCCCCTTAGAACAAGGTGGTTTAGGATTAGCTGATTTGTACAGATATTATAGAGCAACAGTTAAGGCTCATACATAACACAAGCAGAAGGTAAGTTATAGATAAAAAATAAATAAGGACAGTATGGTTTTGGATGCAGATCCATAAGTAGAACAGCCACCACACAGAATCTTAAAATGTATTTTAAGAACTATGTCAATGTGGGAATGGAGAAAGGAGATTTTGAGATGACTGCAAGTAGGGGTACAGAAAACAGGCAAGAGAGGGCTGGAATTTACTGGAAAAAATAAGAGCAAATAACTAATAAGAAAAAAGTAACAGAGTGGGATGAGGAAGTTTATACTGCAGGTAAGAGATTGCCTTCCCTACCAGGGAGTGATACTAGATTATAGGCAAAGAGGAAGTCCTAAGTGAAAGGTCAGCTCTTGTAGAGTTTTCAGTTGTGCCTAGAACAGAAGTTGCTCTTAAAAGGGATACTTTTGTAGGGCATATAAAATACTGCTGGATAACTATAAGAATTAATCTCAGGAGGTTAGAAAAGATTGGGAAGAGAAAAGTACAGTTGTGTACACTTACCATAAATGTAGACGTTCGAGTGTATTCACTGTTGCAGTCATCACATTTGGGTTACCTGCTTGCAGGTAGCCCTCAGTCGGCCTGATTATCAAAGTCTTGGGTCCTGTGTCGGTTGCTGTCTCACCTTCCATGACGTCAGGTAGTCAGGGGTATAAAGCATGCAGCCAATGCCATTACATCAGTTTTTTTGCCCCAGGTGTCAGGTGTCCCCATAATGGGAAGCAACTATATAAAACGTTACACCTCCAACAAAAAGCAAATACACCAGAAAGCTTTAAGTATAATAAGCCAGAATAGAGGTATAGTCAATAGAAGTCAGGGGGCTGGAGGGGAGGGTAACCAGGACTGCAACAGTGAATACACTCAAACATCTACATTTATGGTAAGTGTACACAACTGTACTATGTTCTTTGCGTTTCACTGTTGCAGCCATCACATTTGGGTAGATTCCCAAAGCTAAGGATGGGAGGAGGCAGTTAGCATTAGGACCAGCTATAAGGCCCTGCAAGACTGCAGTGACAAAGCCAGCTCTGGATTTAGAGAAAATTGGCAAGTGGTAATGCTTGGTGAAGGTATGTACAGAACTCTAGGTAGCAGCTTCTAGGATGTCCCTGGTAGGGACACCTCTGAGAAAGGCTGTAGAGGTTGATGCAGCCCTGGTGGAATGAGGTCTTATCCCCTGTGGGGTAGGTTTTCCATGGTGCTTATAGCAGAAATTAATGCAATGGCCTATCCACTTAGAAATGGTTTGCTTTGAAATGGCCTTCCCCTCTTGCCCCTGCAGCAAATGCAACCAGCAAGTGTTCAGATTTCCTGAGAGACTTAGTTCTGTACTAGTAAAATCTAAGTTGTCTGTGCACGTCCAAGGATGCAATCTTCGTTCCTCTTTGTTCTCTGGATTAGAAAAGCAGGTTGGCAAATGAATAGACTGATTAAGGGCCACACTGGATACCACCTTGGGCATAAAGAAAGGGTTGGTCCTGAGGGACACCCTGTCCGCATGAAAGATGATGAAAGGCTCCATTGCCATGAGGGCCTGTAATTCAGGCACCCTTCTTGCTGAAGTGATGATACAAAGTTAAGGTCCCAGGCTGGAGTAGGGGCTCTCCGGGGTGGTCGTAGGTTTTTTGCCCATCTGAGGAGTTGCTTCAGCAGTGGATGAGAGAAGAGAGGTGGTTCTGTATTATAATGAGCTGAAATGGCTGAGGCATGAATTTTGATGGAAGAAAAGGAAAGGCCCTTGTGAAGCATTTCAGTTAAGTATTGAAGAATATGAGGCAAATTGGGCACTGCTGTGCCCATCCCCTGAGTTTGGCTCCAGGAACAGAATCTTTTCCATTTTTCAGCATAGGATTTTCTAGTACTAGGCCTCCTTGCCTCCAGAATGACATCCATCACTTGCTTACTGAGTGATGGTAATGGAGAGATCAGGTAATTAGCCAGTCAGGGTTTGAAGCTGAGGGTGCAGAAGCTGGGCCTCCTGCTGGGACAGTAGGGCAGGGGGTTTGAGGTAGGTGCCGTGGTTCGAGCAGTGTCACACTGCGCAAGAGGGGGTACCAGTGTTGGCGTGGCCAGTGTGGTGTAATCAGTATTGTCCTTGGCTTGTCCTGCTTGATCTTTAGTAGCACTTTGGAGAGGAGAGGCAGAGGAGGAAAGGCATAAACTGATAGGTTTTTCCAGGTGAAGGACAGGGCATCCACTTTCCAAGCTTGTTTGTGGGGAGTCCTTGTGCAGAATTTGTCCAATTGGTAGTTCTGAGGAGAGGCAAACAGGTCTATCTCTGGGCCCCCCCATTTGTTTGTCAACATGTTGAATATCTTTGGTTCCAGTTTCCACTCGTGTGGGTCCATGAGATTCCTGCTTAGGTCATCTGCCAGTGTATTCAGTTTGCCTGGCAGGAATTGAGCTTGTAGGTGCACTTGGTAGCTCAAGGGTGTGTTCCACAGAGCCATGGCTAGTCTGCAGAGAGGGTAAAAGTGGGTTCCCCCTCCTTGTTTATGTACCACATAACTGTGGTGTTGTCCGTCTTTATTAATAATTGTCCTGGAAGAATGTGGTCCTTGAAGGCTGTCAGAGCATTCTATACAGCTAACTTTTCTTTTTGATTGATATGCAGGTGCATTTGATCTGGGTTCCATTTGCCCTGAATGCACTGCCCTGCCAAGTGAGCCCCCCATGCATAGTCTGATGTGTCTGTTGTTAGGGTTTGGGTGGCAGGGGGTAGAGTGAATGGCAGTCCCTTGTTTTGGTGGCAGGCCTCTGCCCACCAAAGGAACTCTATTTTTAGGCAAGGAATGATAGGAATCATTGATTCTAGGTCCTGAGAATGTTGACACCATAAGCTTTTTAAGATACCATTGTAGTTTCCTCATTTGCAGTCTTGCATATGGAATCAGTAGAATACAAGAGGCCAAGAACCCCAGGGCTTGCAGTATTTTCCTTGTAGATAGCTGGGTCTCTGTGGCCAGAACTTGTTTCTCTGGGGTGAGGTAGGCCATCTGGGAAGTTGTATTCAAGCTTGCTCCCAGGAATACAATTTGTTGACAGGGTACACCAGGAATTGTCTTTTCTGGGTACCAGGAAAAGTCTTGAGTAGAAACCTTGCCCCCATTCTTCTTCTGGGACAGGTTGAATAGCCTTGATGCTCAGAAGAGAGAGAACTTGCCTTTGAGCCTCTGCCCACTGATTTTGGGGTAGGTCTGGCCAACAGTTTGGGGTTGGTAAGGAGTGGAAATGGAATCTGTATCCTTGGGAAACTATATTTAACACCCATTTGTCTCGGGTAATGAGTTCCCAATGTTTTACAATGCAGGGCGATCTTTCCCTCTAAAGGAACAGTCAGTTGAGCTGGGCTTGGAAGGTTTAAAGTTAAGTCATTGAGACAGTTTATCATAGGGGGTAGTCTTACTACTTCCAGTTTTGGAAGTGGAAGCTCCCCACTGCTTAGGCCTGTGAATACCTTGGGACTGGAGTCTGGGTATTCTGCTGGTTCTGGGTTTGGACTGAGAAGGCCTGGAAGAGGCTGGAAAGGACTAATTCTTAGAAGGCCAATGTCTACTAAATCTGGGAGGCTGTACCTGCAGGAAATCTTTAACAGTTTGCATAGATTTAGCTTTTTCCTCCATCTTTTTAAGTACTTCTTCTGCTTTCTTGCCAAACAGGTGGTCTTGGTTTAAGGGAGCATCCAGTAATTTAGCTTTAACATGATCTGGCAAAGATAGCTCCTTAAGCCAAGCAAGCCTTCTAAGTACAGACCCAGCGACAGCAGTCCTGCAAGATGCCTCTAATGAATCAAAACCACATTGCAAAGTACGTTTTCCAACTTGTTCAGCAGAATGTATTAAATCCTGTAATTCTTTGTTTTCAGCACAGTCAGGAATCAACATCATTTTCCGTTTAAGCAATCCAACAATATGTTGCTGATACTTTAATATATGAAACTGGCAGTTTAAGGCCCTAATGGCCAAAGTTGCAGAAGTGTATACCTTCTTACCACATCTATCCAGGGCCCTGGAATCTATAGCAAAGGAGGTAGGGTTTTTGGCAGTAGTAGCCTTAATGCCCTTGGGTCCCTGTGAAATGGTCTCAGGATCCGCAGTAGGATTTTTAAAGAGGAACTTGTGAGAGTCAGGTACCCTGTAATACCTGTCAGGTTTTCTGGGAGCAGGGGGTAAAGTGCCAGGAGCCAGGCTAGATTCAGAGAAGGCATCATCTACAATGTCCAGTACAGGAGGGATGGCTAAAGGCCTGTGTCGAGGTAGGAGTAAGAATTCCCTAAGCCTATTTTTGGAGTCAGAGTAATCCCGACTTTCCCAGCAGAAATGCTCCCTAAGAGTATGCAAGGTTTCACCAAAAGAGAAATTCTCTGGAAGGGAATCAGAGGGAATGGAGTCTTCAGCATCAGAGTCCTCATAGGTAGATAAGGGCAACTCCTGGTCATCAGAAAAAAACAGAAATTTCAGAATCCTGATCAGAAGGAAAATCAATCCTAGGTCTCTTAGAGGGAGAATGGTGGCTTCACTGATTAGAGTAATAAGGTCTTCAGCCATTCTTATCATTTGTTTTTTAGGCATAGGGGCCTGACCATGCGGTCTGGGCATCACTTTTCTAGGCATGGATCGAGTTTTAGGCCTTGAAGAAGAAGATGGTGTCGGTTTAATATGCAAGTCAGTAGG
This sequence comes from Protopterus annectens, assembly GCF_019279795.1. NCBI lineage: Eukaryota > Metazoa > Chordata > Ceratodontiformes > Protopteridae > Protopterus > Protopterus annectens. The sequence continues at coordinate 205,270,127 of NC_056735.1, forward strand.
CCTGAATACACACTCAGAAGCCGGTGCCTGCACAGCGGCACTGGACCCATCCAAGGTAGAGACATCCGCAGGTTCCACAGTTGAAGAAACATCTCGTGGCATACCGGATTCCGAATGGGTCTCAGTAGAGGCCTGCGAATCTGAAATAGCGGGTATCAGGGGCTGCAAAAGCACCTCGCTGAGTACCGGTGAGCTGGTGACTAGCTTAGGAGAAGTGTTGTCAGCAGCTTTGGATCAATGTGGTCTGTCTCTGTCTTTATCTTTGCATTTTTTTGGAATGTTGGTAGTCGTGTGGCTTACCAAAGCCATTTCTAGATAACTGAAATGAGTACCAAAATATTTAGATGCAAAAATGAACTGACGACGAATAGTACGAGGTTTGAATAAGGCACAAAACCGACAGTGAAATACGTCGTGGTCTGGGCCTAGGCAAGGAATACAGTATGAATGAAAATCTTTATGAGGTATTTGCTTTCCACAAGAAATACAACTGTTAACTTTTACTGACATCGGTTTAGAGCAAGACAAAGGATCCCCAACGGGGTACTTAGCTTTAGTTGAAGACTTCGGATCTGAAACTCAAAAACTAATATTTCATGAGTCGGCCGACCGACACTTCTGAACTGCTTCTGCTTTGGGCACCACACGGCAAGAAAGACTGATGTGATAGCGTCAGCTGCATGCTTTATACCTCCCGACTACCTGACATCATGGAAGATGAGACAGCAACCGACGCAGGACCCAAGACTTTGATAATCAGGCCGACTGAAGGCTACCTGCAAGCAGATAACCCAAATGTGATGACTGCAACAGTGAAACACGAAGACCATCTGGAGAAGCAATTTAAAAAGAACAATGGAAGGACATATGCATGTCTTCGAAGTACGCAAGTCCAGACAATTTAATATTTTTGCTTGGATGTGTTTGCGTAAGTATTTTTTTACACCTCAAGCAGAGTTCAAAGTATCTTTTCTCAGGTAGATAGCAAATGCTGAAGGTATGATGGGCAAGAAAGAGGTAACTGGGAACATGTGTTTTTGAGTGTGTGATGATTTAGTGTATTTTAAAATTTCTCTACAGAGTGCTCTGTCAGAAATACTGATGGAGCAAATGGCTGTAAATAAAGAAATTATTCTTTTGAGCTGCCATACAGGATCTGAATTACCTAGACACCGCATGGCCTTTAAGTTTAGTGCTATTGGCTGACAAAAAGCAATTACTATCAGAATCTAAACCAACTGTAATTGAAGTACTGAAATTGTTAAAGAGAAAAAATAGCTGGAAGTGGGATATTTAGGTACAGAACATTCAGAATAATGTTCAGGAGGAGGAGTGATGTTTAAAAAAAGGCTGGAAATGAGCAATTTAGGTAATGGAGTGAATGATGGTTGATTTAAAGAAAAAAAACATACACACACACACACACACATATATATATATATATATATGTGTGTGTGTATGTATGTATAGTGCATAAAAACATTAATATGGTGTTTGTATGTGTATGTATGTATGTATAAATATATATATATATATATATATATATATATATATATATATATATATATATATATATATACACACACACACACACACACACACACATATATATATATATATATATATATATATATATATATATATATATTATGTATAGTGCATAAAAACATTAATATGGTGTTTGTTTTCCTTTCTATTAATGTATGTATGCTTATGTCTAAAGTGATAATTTAATAAAGGTGTTAAAAGACAAAACTAATAGCCAGATTATATGATCATCTGCAAAAACTGGATAATTTTAGGCAAATGAGTAAAGAGAATAAAACATAAGAAATGTAAATGGTAAGAGTGTTAACTTATTATTTTAAAACATGATTTGGAAAAGAAATACATTTACTGTAGACTATATGGGGGAAATGTCTGTATATCTGGGGATTGTTTATAAGGTACAGAAATGGGGAGGGGGCATACTGAGGTAGCATAGCCTATATTGAGAAAATATGTAAAGTTTTCACTGGTTCAGATATGTATCAGAGAGAAGATATATTGGGCCCAGCGCCATCTGAAAGGCTTTTGCCTCCTAAGTGGAAGCAGATGGAAGACAGGTATATTAGTTACATTTGCAAATGCAAATATTGTATTGAACTGCATTCTGCTGACATTAATTCTGATGCCTGATCATAAATGTCTCAAGTGCTATGCTGTAGATTCACATAGTAAGTTAAAAGAAAATTCGTAACAAAATATCTAAACACAAGCATGTTGTTGGGCTTGTTTAACCAAGCAAATTTCAAACTAGCCCTATTGCCACTGAAACCTGATAGCAGGCCAGTATCAACCAAAGATTCAAGTAGCAAACTTCGGCAGATTGCAATATACATGGCTGGAAAGCTTACCTATGCAACCATCTGCAACATGTTGGTAAAGATGTTGACACATAATGACAATTGTGGCACATGAAATATAGCACATGAATATATTTTGTTGTCCCTAACTAGTGATATGCCTTCCTGAGATGGCTGTGAGTTCAGGAGAGCAAAGAAATGGTTAGTGTAGACATGATCCTGTTCGACTGTGGTACTGAATAATTTAGGTTATTGTCCAACATTCAAAGTTTAGCCATTAGGCATGAGAAATGAGCCAACTAGATGGGCCATGTTATTCTTATCTACCATGAAAATCTAAGAGTTTAATGTTAATGACTTTTTTTTATCTGGCACACTAGTAGGAAAGGCTTTGAAAATCTGTTGTAGTATTACAGAATTGAAAACACACACACACACACACACCCACACATACAATAAACGGAATGTACAGATGATGACTTAAATTGTGCATTCTCATTGATCTGATATTCCTAAAAGTGTAATATGGCACATCTATAACTCCGATTCATCTGAATTACTGGCAAATGTTGATTTCTAGAAGATTCTTTATTTTATCACTTCAGTACACACTGTCACTAACCTGCACTGTTACTCCATTAAGTCTGCCTTACTTAAGCACATAAGATATAGATCTACTAGTCTTACAAAGGGAAAGCCATAACTAAATCCATAGGCAGACACAGGTGGTGATGAGGATTTAAGCCAATGTCACAGCAAAAATATCAGAGCTGTGAAACAGCTACCCTTCATGGGCAAAGACAACAACAGGCCAACAGTTATGTCCAAATAAATACTGTAAGCAAATGTAAGCTGACTGCAGTATACTTTGTTACTGCCACATACTGGCTACAATTGTTGAGATGCAAAAATTACCCTTAATGGAAATACAGGTCACGATGCTGAAATATGAACACACATGAAGGTGACAGACAGTGGTGTGTCGTCAGGTACACTTAGGCGCTACAAGGTCACACTCTCCTCTATAACTGCACTGGATCATTAGAAATAAATTACATTTATGTATATATTCTGTGAATATGTTAATGAGCTGGGTCATTTAGGGTAAAACAGAACCTGAAAGAAAGGCTGAAAAAATCCCAAATTAAAAAGTACACATACATGATATACTGCATAACTATTAAAAAAGCAAACTTAAGGGCATTTGGTTAGTGGCAGACATTGATCTCATCACTGTATATTTCTCCTATTTCTTCATGACCAGTGAAAATGTGTCGAAAGTATACTAGCAGTCATCCATAGTGGACACACAAAAGATGGAAGGATAGTGTTATACTATGGAAATGGAGTACAGGCAGACGAAGGAGTGAAATGGCATGAGGCCTTAGTATGATTAGTATCTTACTCTGGGATAGGAAACAGGATAAGCTATCAGGCCTTTAGCTGTACTTACAGCTGAAAATGTCATGCAACAGCTGCACAAGATGAAGGTAAAAAAACATGATGCGACAAATGATGAAAATTAGATCCGCTGTTATGGTTATGGTGAAAGGACTCATTAATTCATGAAGTTAGTTGAATGTATAAGAACAGCATAAATTAAACAATGATATTTGCAAGAAAGTATTGCATCAGCTGTCCAGGAAAAATGAGGCTGTTGATGTTGTTACTAATGGAGTCTTCAAGCAGGGATTTTTTTTTTTTAGTGTGTAGATGTTTTGTGGATGTTTCTTAATGATAAAGATGCATAATTCATATGTAAGTGTATTATTATATAATAGTGAAGGACTTCAGCAGTTACACTATACCTAACATTCTAAATTATTAATGTTCACAGAACCATCTGCTTCAATCGTCCATTTGGTGTACTTGTGCATACTGTGACTACACCTATTGCCAAGTTATGCACATTCAGCAAAAGTGCAACCCAAATCAGTAGCTTAACAATGTAATCTATTCAAATAATTTTGAATAGATTTGTAGCAAATTACAAATCCTATTATATGCAAAGATCCTAATACATTTTGTCATACTTAACAAATATACAATTCAGATGACAAAATATTTATTAAAATACCCTGCGGATAAAAAAAATCTCAAGTATCAAAATTTGGAAATACAGCAATCTTGTTTGCCCTCACTAATAATTTAATGGCATACACAGAATTACAGTGATGTAGCCATGAACAGCAAATAAACAATACAAAAGCAGAAATTTACAAATTCCAATAAGGCACTGTGATTTTTTTGGAATTAAAATGTGGGAAAATTCAACATTATAATGGTGCGTACCCAATGAACTGTCTTCAGAGTCTTTATTCTTGTTTATATTTGAAGAAAGTAGGACAAGTCTGGAATACTTCATTAATCATGAAAAGTTTCACTCTCTGTTGTGTGAAGAAAAAAAAAAAAAGATAAATCTTGACCTGCTCTGTCTTTCTTAACGGTATGTTTGACATGTGCTTCTCCTCTGTATGCTGACGCAGAACTCTCATGCAACCTCTCGTAAAGTCTCTCCAGCAGCTTGTACTGCAAAGGTCGCAACTGAGATTTGTCTTCTTACTTCATTCAAAGCTTTCTGCTGATCATGTTCGCTCTCTATTTCAAATAAAGCATCATATATTCCTGGGAAGGATATTCCTGCGTACTTGTTATAGCTACTGGGAGCATAAATGATGTGCCTGTGGATTTTAAAAGTTTTAAGTTAGAAAAGGTACTAGTAACATATAAAGTAAGCAATTTTTTTAAAAGCGAAAATACTTGTAGCAGTAAATATAAAAGCAAACTGCATATATTTAAGCTACAGGTTTGGAATTAGATACTAAGCTTTATTAGCATGTAACCATTTTTAGTAGATGGGTATCACATCTGTCCTTGAAACAATGTGTAATGTTTAAAAATGAACACGGAGATCTAGTAACGCTGACATGGGGTAGTGCAAGGCTGTGTCACTACCACTGGAAAGTACAAACAGAAGACCCTGCCTAAGCTATGCATTCATTGCAGAACACTCTGACATGGCATACCATTTACTATATCACACTGTGGGCCGTCTCTGCTCAAGTCAAAGAAAAAAAGCTGCTTATGCAATATTTTAACAAATATCCAGGGATGCAAAGCAAATATATAAATCACACCTACTGTACATTCATGGGCATCCCTGGTCATCAGTACAACTGTATAGGTAGTGGATGGTGGAAAAGTAGCTGTAACTACTGTATACCATCAGTGTGCCAAACAACATCTGAACTCCCTTCATCCAGTTGTAGGTATATGGCCACTGGCTACTAGTGATGCAAAGACTGAAATCGTTTGCATAATCTACGTATACAGAGTGCATGAATAACTACTGCTGCAAGCAGGAAATCTCATTTTTGAATTGTTCTAAAACTGAGCTGCTTCACAGGGTGTGGGTCCACTTGATTACATCCTTTGGTAAGAAGTCATGAAATACAGGCAACAATGGAGGCACTTCATGGCACTGTGATCATCACAGACTTCTCAGCTCAGAACTACAAGCTGTCATAGGTTTGTAGGTGTATACTACGCTAACGACCACTAGAGACCTTAAAAGCCTAGCTGTGCAACCCAAATATGACCCACAAATTTGATTTATACTTGGATTGTAGGGGTGATTCACTGACTGCCTTTGTCTATCACAGATATAGCAGCCAGATTAGGGGTGAATTTCTGATTACCCATCCATACGTCCAAGCGGCACTTAAACAGGGTTAGGGGGAGGAACTCAGTTTTACAAGGATGGGGAGCCTGTTACTGAGAATTGAATTCTCTAAAAAAACATGTCTGTCTGTCCTATTTACATTGCAAGAACATTTTAGGTCTTTTAATCTAGTAGTTCTGATACTGTTAATTTTACATACATGCAAAAGATTCATCAAAACAAAGTCCAGGGATGCCTTGCATGCCAGCTAGAGATCACCTCTCAGATGTCTGTATGATACCAAATAAAGTGACAGGGTTTGAGGTGGTCAGTGTAGGGCATTGTGTTTACTCCCTCTATTCTTTTTGTAAGGAGCCTTTGTGGATGTACCAATTGCTGCATGTGTCTAGTCAGGTACATACCGAAGGGGGCCTTATATTCTATGATGGGCCTGATGAGGACTGAGTACAGTGGCATGATGACTTCTCTGGACCTAGATGCCATGCCATTGTTTATAAGTGGAGTAACATAGAAGGATTTTCTTAGTATCGTGGACACGTTTGTCAAAGGATAGGCTACTATCTACATGACTTCACAGATCCCTGACTAGTGAATCAACTTTTAAGGGTGTTTTATTGATGACATTGTTTGCCAGGGTGGCAGACTTCCTAAAAGAACTACAACACATTTCTCAGTAATGAGTTTTAAGCCATGGCTTTGGCACCAAGCTTTTATCTGTATTAGACCTTCCTGAAGGGTGTTTTCACCCTAGGGTGATTCAATGACTGCTCCTAGTTTTCAATCTGCAAATTTGATTAGCCAGAGGCCTTTGACATTGGCTTTGACCATCATACCCTGTTATGCAAAAGTAATCCCCCTTGGCACACCCAGATCTAATTGCCTTGTATCGGTCATCTGATGTCTCTACATATATAGATGTAAGTTAGTTGCGTACACAAAAAGTTCAGTCATTTCTTGAGATGATCTTGCAGATATTTTATAAACAGAAGAGGCAATATCCCTTTTCTACACTTGTGTGTTAAAACAGACAGAAATTTCCACAGCTGTTCATTAAAATAATTAATAAAATACAATGAGACAGCAAAGTTTTTGACAACCTTTGTGCTGGTGGAACAGCTGATTTTTTGGCTTTCTCCAGCCGCAGCCCTCCTCATACTCCAGTGACTCACTGACTGGTGGAGGATATTTGGTTTAGATTTCAAAGATCAAATGCACCCTTGACTATTTTTCCATGCATTTTCACTTATTCCAAAGTATATGGATTATGAATAAATTAGTAGGGATGCAGAGAGTACAGCCAACTTGCATGACATTATCCCCTCATCCAGAAAAATATAAAAATAATAATTATAAAGTGGATTTAAATGACAAAAGGAGTCATATGAGGTATATTTGGTCTTCTGTTTCAAGCAAATGTGCTTATTACTTTATCCATTTCTGCATGGTACTAGCCTACCCATCATTCTCTGGGGTTCTTCCCTTTTCAGAAGAGAATGCATTTATGTTAGTAATCAGGGCAATAGCTGGGTGCTGGTTTGCATTTCTGTACAGATTGCTTGGATTTTGACTTGCGTAACTAACAGCCCCTCAGTCCTTGTGGTACTAAACCATACTTCTGCAAAACATTAGCCAAATCTTTAGGTACACTACTTTGCTTTCATATATGTCCTCACTTACTTACTTGCTATCACCGATAGCGCTGATGGCATGCTTTACCTGCTGGTCTTTACCCAAAGACACATCCCTTGCTGATCTTCCTTACATTTCAGTCAACTATCCAGATTTTCACAGAATGTCCACATTTTTTGCTTCATATTTTCAATTTGTTCCTCATACAATGCTGTGATTTTTCTGGAAAATCATGGAGGATTGAAGGCACTAAATGGTAACAGGCATTTGAGTTTCAGACTTCATATACTTCAAAAGTACACACTAATGCAAAGCCTGCTATTCTAGCAAATTTCTAGGTTTATAAAAGCAATAATTAAAATCTTTCCCTGAATTTGGGCCTCTGCCCTCCCCCACTCCATTATTTTGGCTTTGTCTAAATTTAATTTGTAAGAGGTTGAGAGGTTTGCCTCTCCATATATGTTCTGTCTCACCAAGGTGAGTTAGCAGATGCCAGCCACTCCCTTCCACTTCCACTAGCCAGTTCTTACCAGTCCCAGTTATTCAAGCCTATGTTGTGGGCCTTAAAAAGTCTGGGCTCCATTTTTCAGTGTCACAGAGCTAGAAACACCTATAATGGCTTAAGAAGATATTCTTTTTTATAAAGAAATCTTACATGTTAAATGTTGCACAATACAACGACTATATGTAATGTATATGTATTTATTCACTCCTCTAGAATTTTAGTGCAGAGGATTATGGCTATTCATCCTGCAGTCCAGGGTTTAATTCCCTCAGCCACCTTTTCCATACTGTGTGAGTTTGAGCAAGTCACTTAACCAGACAATGTTTGCAAGTTTCTTCTAAACGAGGTTTGTACTTACAGGATTTACTTAGTTACAAATAAATAAAAAATAGATAGTATTGCTTGTCTGTTTGAAGACTACCACATACAACGTTCTTCTCAGTGATATTTGTGAGTCCAACAGACAGACTCATCTTATGTTGCCCAGCACCTACCATAGACCAAAATTAACATCAACATTATCAGGAGCATATACTGACACCTTGTTCACTGGGTTACAGAGTAGTCTCATAACCTCAATCACCTGTTTTTTTTCCTCATAGAAACTAGGCAACTTTCTCTCAAAACATATATATTTAGCAGAAATTTATAAAGCAACAAACCTTTTATTTTAATTCTCTTACTTTTATCTGTGTAAGCAGGTACACGGTGACACAGGTGAGGAGGTGTTCCAGGTAGATGGAGTAATTATTAATAATGTAACCACTTCAGAAACCCCTCTCAAACAACTATACATATGCTATCTTACTCAGAAGGCCTTCTGATTGGGTCCAATCAACAAGACAGCTTTCTAAGCATTTCATCTAAGACAAACCATGGAGGCGCCAATGTGCAAATGTAAGGATGCATTCAAAATGAATAGTCTGCAGGACAATCCAGTCGAAAGGAACTGCTCCTAGAGTACAAATACAAACTGTAAAGCCTTGTACTCAAAGGTGGTGGCTCCACACAGAGGACCTTCAGTGAAGTGAGCTTCAATGTCACAGAAGTAGTAGTCTGAAAAATGTGGAAATGAAAGTGTTTTCAACATAAAATTCTGAGAATTTTGGTCTCCAGAAAGATTCTTGAGTGACAAAAGCAAAGAGTACTGAATTAAATTAAGAAGTGTAGGGTGCATATATCAATACTGTAGTAGACACATTTGGATAGAATGAGCACATGAATTGACAAAGAAAGGATTGCAGGGTGGTTATTCGGCAGAATATCAGGGATGATGGGCTCTAACAGTGACAGAAGAGGAGAAGAAAAGACAACAGTGGTACTTTTGTCATAGTAAAGGGTTAATATTAGGGGAAGAGAGTTATGCTGGCATGTATTTATATTCTACCTTAACCCGTTATTATGGCACTTAAGAGCATTTTGGGAGAATTGCTAAGCTTTCAGCAGAGTATATTACTTATGGGTAAGGACTGGAACAAGATTTAAAATAGTATGGATGTATCAGGGGGACCTAGAAGGGAAAATATAACAAAACAGGGTATATTTACGAAGAAGTATATAAAAATATTTAGAATGGAATATGTGAATTCCTTTGTATGAACCCAGACAGAATTTGTGTATTATTCCCCACAGTACAATAACTGGGACAGACTACGCAGAAATTATATTTCACAGGAGCATGTGCATTTAGTTGAAAATTTTGACTAGCATCCAATAACTATGTCAGATAATGAACCAATAAAAACAAACAAATATGAAGGACAATGAAGTGAAAATGAGACACTGGCACTCTCCTTCTTATCTACAAAAGAGAAAGGAATTTAAGAATGAATATTGGAAATGAGATAGTCATCAGGGAATACAAACCTTTCTTCAGAAGGGATCACAAGTGAACACTCTAAATGGAAAAGGTTTTAAAAACACTGTAGAAATAAGGGAAAATGAGATGTGGGATAAAGTATCAGGAATTAATGAAAGTGGTTGACAAAGGTTAAAAGTATAGAAGAATGAGGGCAATCTCAAGGATCAAGAAGAGCAGGAACTGCAAGTGGTAAATATAAGTTAAGGGAATATTTGGATAATGGAGAAATAGAGCAAAAGAAATAAATATTATGCATGCGTTTAGAAAGGTTGCTAATAAACAACTATTTCTGATAATTCTGGTGCCCAAACACTTTTAGTACAATGACTTAGGCAACAGAAGTAGAAAAGGTTGCTGCCAAACTTACAGAGGTTACAGGTGGAACTGCTGATTTTTGGGTTTCCCCAGCCTGATCACCCAGCCTTCCCAACACTCGACCGATTCACTCACTGGGATTAGGACGTTTGATTTACAGACAGAAATCAAATTGCACCCTTGACCGAACTGTGCTCTGGCCCCAAGACCTTCGAGGAACACAGGCTTTGAAAATGAAGTATTTAAAACCTCAGAACCCACCCAGAAATTCAAATTATTTTTAAAATATTCGAACTTTACTGAATTATGCATAAACACAGGCATCCTATTCCATAAAACAGAAATAATCTAATATATGAAGGTCTTAATTTAGCTCCATTAAGATCTTCCTTAAAATTAAGACTTCTACATTTCAAGTTCAAACTATCATTAAGTCTAAGTTTAACAGCACTATTAATTCTTTGCTCTTGCAAGCTTTATAAGAAAGAATAATCTTTTCTCTGTAATATCTGTAGTGTACTGTGTACAAGTTATTTTTTTACATCTTTTACGATAACTCAAGGTTCGTTAACCCATGAGTCATCGTAGTAAATCTTCTCTGTACTTTTTCCATCCTATTCAAATTTCTTGTAAACTATATTATAAAAATGAATTAACTTCTATAATAGGTCTTAGAATTGCCTTACATAACTTAGCCATATTATTCATATTTCTGCTGGAAACAATTTTCAATAAAATTCCAATTTGTCATATTAAACCCAGATCCTTATACTGACTGACCCCATCCAGTATCCTATTTTGTAAGTTAATATTCTTTTTTTTCCAAATACATCACTTTACACTTTTCTCCACTAAAAGAGATACCAAACCCAGATGCCCATATACTTATATTACTTACATATTGTTTAATTTCTTCATACTGTGGTAGTGGTGCTGCGGTAGCGTTGTAGCCTCACAGTAAGACATTGTCCTGTTCGATTCTCAGCTAGAGCGTCTTTTGTGTGGAGACATGCATGAATGGGCGTACCTTCGTTGAAGGTTGTGCGTCAGGGCTGGCAACTTGGCACGTAAAAATCTATTGCCAATCATCCGCTGTGGCGACCCCTAACCGGGAAAAGCCGAAAGACACAACAACATTGATTAATTTCTTCAAAATCCTGAACTGCTTGATACTACAAAACATAGCTTACAGTCAGCATATCTATTCATCCAAAATGACTTGTGAGTTGGTATTGTTGAAAATAAAGTTAAGTTGATAAAGTTAAAAGACAATGCGCTCAACAATGAGCCCTGTGGAACTTTCTATTAACATTTCTAACTTCTGAAAAATTGCCTTTTAACACCACTCTTTGTAGGTATTAGAGATATTTGAAAAATATGTACATTTGTATAAAGGAGGAGAGAAAAGTGAAAACCAAGAAAAGGCACACATGGAAATAGCTATGGAAGACAATTATGCCAAGGTTAGAGCAGGAGCGGCCTTAGGTCAACTGGTGCCCTAGGCAAAAGGGCTGCACAGTGCCCCCAATCTGGTGCCCCCATCCTGGTCTACCTACACCAAATAAATACTGGAAAAGTGCCCCTGCTACAGGGGCACCCTAGGCGGCCGCCTAGTTGGCCTATGCCTAAGGCAGGCTATGGGTTAGATGTACACGAGACTTAATAGTTAATACCCAAGATAGGAAGAAATTACCTAAATGGTGATATTTAATCAATCGACACTGATGTCTACATTAACATTCAGTTTCCCTATGGAAGTTTGGAAGCCAGGAGGAAAAAGTGACAGATCTAGAAGGTTTTGCTTAACAATATTTTAAAAGAGGAGGAAGTATCATTACCTTGGAATAAAGCTGTGGTAGCTGTATTCCCTGGAAAGGATAAAGACCTTCAGACCTAGCTTCATATAGATACATTTCAGCTTGAAACCATGATTATAAATTGCTTATGTCTCTACTAAGAGAATGGCAAAGGTTTTGATAAATTAATTGATATGGATTAGTATAGTTTTGTAGACGGGAGGCAAACATTTGACAACATTAACAGAATAATGATGATCCAGAAGGAAGCAGAGTGCAAGGAAATGCCACTATTGTTGATGAGTCTTAATACAGAGAAAGCATTCAATAGAGTCCACTGGGATATATAAACAGGATAATAGTAGTATGTGTGTTCCTCGATAGAATGTTGCTGTCTTTTGGCTTTTCCCGGTTAGGGGTCGCCACAGCGGAACTCCGGTCCGCTAATGATTGGCAGTAGATTTTCACAGTGCCGAGTTGCCAGCTCAACGCCCAACCTTCAATGAAGGCACGCCCATTTACGCATGTCTTTCGGAATGCCACTCGACCCGCGGGGAGGACATGCAGACTCCACACAGAAGGTACTCCCCACACACTAGCTGAGAATCGAACAGGAGAACCTCTTGCTGTGAGGCAACAACGCTACCGCTGCACCACCCCGATAGAATAGTAGGGTAAATTAGGAAGGTATATGAAGGGTTAGAGACGAGACTTAACTCATTCCCTCTGGTACAGCTCTTTTGAGTGTGTATCTTTAACTCCCATTGGATGTGTTTTGAATCTTTAAAAAACAAAGTTTTCACCTTACAGTTTTAACAAATATTCACCGACAACAGTCTAATATCAATAGAGTTGTGTTTGCCATCATGTATGCTTCAAGATAGAATATTCTGATACCTTCTATGTAGCATGGTTTTGGAATTATTAATGCAAATATGAACAAGGAACATTTGATGCCTAGAGGCGCAGTTGAAGTTGACTACAGAAAAGCCTGGACTCGCACTCGGTTGTAATGAGTTGAGAGTGGGTTCCTCTCTAATGAGATGTGCTTGAACAGTGGGGTGAGGAACTTTCCACTGTGTTATTTGCTTCATATTTAGAGCCATTAGCAAAGAAAACATGTGGTCACAAATTCAAGGATGTAACTGGCATTGCAGTCAAGAAAAGTTAGCTCTATTCACAGATATTTGCGCTTGATAATCCAAAAAAGGATATCTCAAGTGTTGTGGAAGTTTTGAGAAAAGTTTCACATGTCTTCATGATATAATAAATGAAGATAAAACAACGGTTATAGCAGTAAACTATGTACCTACACATGGACTAGTTAAGCAATACCCATATTTATGGGGACATAATAAGATGAATGACTTAGTTGCATGGATTAAAAGGTATTCTGTTGTGGAAGTTAAGGATATGTGGAAGAGACTAAACAAAATATAAAACAAAGCTAAGAAACTGGAAGCTCTTGATTATGGATATGGATAGTAAGGTACAAGAAGTGAAAATGCTTCTAGTCCTTCTTGTTTAACAGATCAGGCATATTTTCATCAACTAGAAGAGATAATGAGATGAAGGAATTTACTCGGGATAGGAATAGGGCAAGAATTACGAGGGATAAGCTGGTTTGATTCCCCATACAGAGCAATGTGGTTTAGGATTACTCAGTTACAATGCATTTAAGGGTCCTATACCCAACACAAACAGAATGTTATAAATCAAAGTAGAAAGGGATGCTGATGAAATGGGCATGGGGATTTGAGAAATAAATAGAGAATACGATTTTGGATGCAGCTCCTTAAGGAGAACAACCACCACCATATGGAATATTATATTCATAAGTGGAAGAAAGTATTCTGTGAACTAGGAAATTGGAAAGATGGGGTTAGAATTTACTAGAGAAAATTAGCATAGGACCAAAGTATTAGGAGTGAAAAACAAGAGAAGAAAAGGTAAAAGAGAGGGATGAGGCCAAGCAGTTGTTTGGACTGCAGATTAGAGACGGCCTTTCCTACCGTGCATTGATAAAGTACAGATAAAGAGTAAAAGGCATGGGAGTGCTAAGAGGTGTGATGGGGAAGAGAGTGGTGACTGCTAACATGTTTGGAATGTAATGAGTAGGCAGATTGTAAAATCCCCTACAGAGTAATTTGCCAGAAGTTCTGAGTGAGCAAATGGTTGTAACTTAGGAAATTATTATTTTGAGCTGGGATATAGGATTTGAATTGCCCAGACATAGCAAGGCCTTACTAAGTTTAACGCTGTTGGCTGTTGGGAAATTAATTAACAGAAAATTGAACTCAAAATATAAACTGACTAATTTATGTTCTCAATTTTGAGAAGAAAAAAGATAAAATAACTGGGGGTGAGATCTTTAGAAAAGAGAAGGAGCAAACTGCATAGATATAAATGGAATTTGTGAAAGCAATGCTTGCAGAATAATGCACGGGGGATGAAGTGGAGTTTGAGGGAAGTCAGGGATTGTGCAGGTTTTCTAACGTTGGAATGAGTGATAACTGCTAAAAAGAAAACATATGTATAATGCATGAAAAAGATGAAGAACATTACTATGGTTTGCTTCTTGTAATATTCCTAAACCAAAAAAGTAACAGCAGAGAATATTATACAAAAACATAAGCACTGTCTGACAACCTATTTTAGCAAGAATCCACGACTGCTTGTGTGCAATGCTCAGCATACCTATGGCTGGGTGTGATGTGTTCTGTTGAATAAATAAGTCAGCTAAGGGTGTAGTGTTTTTGCTGTCATCTTCCACAAAAGGGGATAGCTTCCTTGTATATTATACATTCACTGATCATGTACATAGCTATACTTACACAATAGTCTAGATAGCATGCAGTTGATGCCACCTTTTTTTGGGGGGGGGGGCAGTAATGCATTCTACAGTTTATATGAGAATACTTGTGGACTCCTGACATCTGGGCACTAAGCCATGTTTTTTTTTTTATTTTGGGGCTTACTTTATTTTAATTGTGTTTGCCTTTGGGTAAAGCAGATGTTGTGTTCAGCCTTTTTCACCATTGAATTTGTCTTGTCCGCTTAGTGGAGCAGAGAACACGGCAGCTGTAGCTACTTGCTTTTAACAGCTATAGATGCCCAGACATATTCTTATAGGTAATAATGGACTTACAGGCAGCATGCTGATTGCTCTGTCACATCAGAATGCACATTTTCGGATATAAATTAATGTTCGTTGTCTATAATGTCCATTCTCTCCTGATTTTGAATTATATTAGTTTTAAAAGCTGAAATCTACATGCTTAGGAAGGAACTCTAAAATACTGTCTACTGTATTAAAATGATGTCCTTTATATAATATTAACTAAAATCACAAAGCAAGATGATTAGGTTGCTTACGTAAACACAAGACAAGACATAAATACGACAAACATGGACAAAAAGCAATTCTTACCTGTAGAATGGTCTTCCTGGCAAACCAAGGGGATCAACAAAGGCTCTTTCTAAATACATCATCTGGTCATTCATGATTCGTAAAGCAATTGGGCTAAGGAAGAAATGTAGAAAGTTAAAAAACACTTCAATTATCTGACAAAATCAGCAAATGTATTTTACCTGAGCAATACAATGTAATTACATCTTGCAATCTGGTGTAGGAAACTATCACATCAATAAATAATAACTGAAATGCTGACAAGATTTGATAGGTGGCCTAAAACAGCCATTTTCCCTCTGTTGATAGCCCCTTCTGATTCAGAGACAAGCCATCCCCTGTGATGCCATATGTTCTGTAGAATCATTGTGATGGGCCAATCTCTCAGTCAACTTACATGCTAATGAGGCATTCCAGGGGAGTGACTTATAATAATTAGCCATGTGTTCTCCTATGGAAATGCCTGTGGTAAGGCATTTATGTAGTCAAGTGGTGTAAATCACTCCCACCATCCAAGTTAATTATCTTGGCCAAAAGTTCATGTTCACCTATTACTTTCACTGGGGTAGACTTAATTTAGGTGCTGTGGAATTTACCAGACAAGTAGTGTGTGCATGTACGTGTTTTCCTACTATGTGTGTTAGTGTATGTAGAGGGATGATTGGTCTCAGGTAGGTGTGTGTGTGTGTGTCTGCTAAGTGGTTGCAGTAGGTGTCTTAGTAAGGAGATATGTTAGGAAGGTGTGTGTGTGTGTGTGTGTGTGTGTATATGTGTGCGATCCTGTGAATGTGTTGTAAGTGTGTGTGTGTGGGGGGGGCTGCCAGACTCTCCCTACACTACTCAGCAAATCCTAAAATACTGGGGGAACACTAGATACAAGGGAATTTTACATATTATCCTACACCACTATAAACATTCTTAGAATAAGAGGTAGTTTTACAAAAAAACTTATGGGAGGACACTAGTCACCAGAGGCATATGAAAAATTACATTAAGTTAAAAAGGAACAACAGAAGGTCTTACATGACAGTTGCATGGCAGGGACAGCATGCATCAGGAACACTTATTAAATAATTCTAAGTCACTTAAAAAAATCTAAACAATGGGGAAAAGTTTTGAACCCTGTTCTCTTGGCACAGAAAGCAGCTTGTTCGCGAAGCAGTCCTTTAGTACTCTGTGCTATCATCATACACCAGGGACACATTATTACCCAGAGTCACATAAAAAACTTTACTGAGGAAAAGAATCAAATCCTGTACCCATGCACAGCAAACAGCGTGTTATTGCAATCTTATGTATTTTATGAAACAGTGTGTGTGTGTGTGTGGAAGATCTAAGATTCCCTAGAATTCTTTACAGTTCAGGCACCTAATAAAGACCATACTGTGAATAGCTCACCTAATAACATGTGGTTAGAAATATTTTCTTTAAAAACTTTCCAAAGTATAAATCCACTAATGAAAGTAGGGAAGCATGAACTAGTACAAGTCGAATAAAGACTAACAAAGAAGATTCAACTTAAACTATCTTGTGCTTCCCTACTTTCATTAGTGGATGTATCACCTGTTATTAGGTGGGATATTCACAGTTGTTGTTGTTGTTGTGTCTTTCGGCTTTTCCCGGTTAGGGGTCGCCACAGCGGAACTCCGGTCCGCTAATGATTGGTAGTTGATTTTTACGTGCCGAGTTACCAGCCCTGATGCACAACCTTCAACGAAGGTACGACCATTCACGCATGTCTCCACGCAGAAGACGCTCTAGCTGACGGTCTTTAATAGGTGCCTGAACTCTATGGAACTCTGGAACTCTAGGGAATCTTGGATCTTCCACACAGAGAGGTTTTATCATTATTTGCTGTTGGACACAGACCATTAACATACTGAGTTTGTGTGACTTCGAGGGACACCACAGAGACTGTTTGTTTTGATTTTATGAAACTCTAATGCATTATTGACAGACTGTAATAATATGTGAGGTAAGACGGACAGAAAATATATAAGAAGCAAAATCAGTGATGTTTTGTAAAATCAGGGACAGCATGAAGAACTGAAGGGTGTGTGTGAGGGTGGATGATATACCTCTAAATTATCAAGCTCAAAACTTCGAGATAAAGCCAGAATAAAACACTAGACAACACCAGGGACAATTTTTACATATTACTCTGAGTCACTTAAAAAGTTAATAGAGCAACAGGTCTAGCACCATGATATATTTTATGTACTTTCTGAACAACAGGAAGAATGAAACTCTAATGTACGGTATAACTGATTGACTGCAGTCATCTGTTATCTACGAGGGACACAGAAAAAAATAAGAGGCAACAATGGGGATGCTGTTTCAGCTAAGAGGCAGGTAACAGGCATGGTGTTGTGTGTGTGTTTCGCGCACCCACACACGTGTTTCATGTGTGCATGTCTGTGAGAATGGGGGGGGGGGGCTCATGCCAATGCAATGCATGGGCTGCCAGCAGTGATTACCACAGTAAAGTGCTGATTAGCATTAATGGTAATATCGCACAATTTAGAGGCAGACAAATTAGCCAGTAATGAGGTCTGTTTCATTGCAGCCAACATGTCTCTGAATCACATTTCCCTTGACTGAAGAAGCTGCTTTGGCTGCAGCAGTTTGAGAACACAGGGTGCTCTCTTTGAATCTGGCCCCGTATCAAAAGAAAGTAACATATGAAGCTGAAATGTAGCTAATTAAAACGAAACCTGTTCTGACTTTCACTTTTTTACAGGCTTAGGCCACACTCATTGAGGGTTAATGTACAAACTCAAAAGAGCTCCGTTGGAGGGAATGATGGTTACATAAACCAGGAACAAAACTTTATTTTTATAATGTTTGGAAGCAACTGTGTGCAATTCTCAGCAGTGAACATTCAATATTGGTAAAAAAAAGTCACAGAACAATATATTTCATACCTTTTCTGTTCAGAATTTATTAAAACTTTCAGCATTGGGGACAAAGAAATACAAACAATAACAAAAATTAACTGTACCATTACAGAACATAGTTTCAACACATTAAATACATCTATGAGAACAACATAAACCTAATTAACATGAAGAATGAGTCAAGTATTTTAATATTGTGGTTGATACATACATTTGCTTTTGTCTTACTCCTTCATAAAAGTGTATATTATTTAAACTGAAAAGTCCTCCTTGTAGACAGCTGCAGCCATATTTGCTGGAAGCTGTGTACGAGCTGAGGCATTCCTTCTGGATAATTCAGCAGTATTGTGCAGTCTAAATAACTAGTTAGCCCACTCCCTAAATGATAAACTTCTCTCTCTGAGTCCAGCTACATGTGCTCTGCTACTTCACTACAAAGGATCACATGACTTTCGCAATCCATTCAGTGTTGTCCATACCTGATCTAGAGGGGAATAAATAGTTTAAATACAATGTTGTCGAGTAAGTGGGAACCTTATTATCTTTTTACGGATCAGCTTTGTAGGAAAATGTTCCATAGCAGTTTAGAAGATCTGTAATACCACAATATTATGTTTTAAATTAGAATGCTCCACCTTGTATGCCTGATGCACTGGAAATATATGCATACCAAAGGAAATCATTTTAGTAGCGACTGTGTCATCATATGGTTTAACATAAGGTATGAAGATGTTACTTTAACAAAGCAGAATTATCCAATCATGTTAGCCAGATACTGGACCAATCATACTTAATATTTGCCTTCTAAAGAACTTGGAAGAGCATGGATTGGTGTTTGAGGAAGTGGTGTAGCAGGTAACACTGTCCTCATAATGCCTGGTTATCAACTTCAGTTCTTGACTGTGATGCCTTGTGTGTGGAATCTGTATATCCTCCGTGTCCATGCAGATTTCTGTCACATGCATGGAGTTTCATGTCCCAAATGTAGGGAAAGCAGCCTTTTGCCAAATTACCCGTGTGTGTGCGTGCGTCTGTAAGAATGAGGTTGTCCTGTGATCAGGTTGGAGGTGTGCTTATCGGTATATGTTAAGCTAATGACCACTTACCTACTTAGCCTAAGATCCTTCCAAGTTACACAGCATATTGGGCAACAAGCATTCTCCAGTGTTTCTGGTCTTTGGGAAAGGTCTTGGCTTCATCCCAACTGATGCTCAGTGCCTTCAGTTTCTAAACTATGGAATTCCCTCCTTCTAAACACCAGATCTATCTCAAGCCTTCCTCTCTTTAAAACCTCCTTAAAAGCCCACCTTAAGGCCTGGCTCTGCACATGACTAACTCCAGGATAATACCACCACCACAGCCTCCTTTTCTCTCCCCCCACCTTAATATTTTAAGTTCTCAACACCTTACACTACTTCTACTTCTCTTACAACTTACTGTATAAAGTCAATGAAATCTTGTTGTTGGAAAATTGGAATCTATCTTTGTACATATACCCAATTGTTTAAATGTCTACACTTACTTGTATAGTCTCCAAAATCTTCTTGTTGAAAAATTGTAATCTATCTTGTTTACATACCCAATTGTTAAATGTATAAATGTGGAGCTTTTCTCCCCAGGCCTCCTACCCAACCCAGTCAGACTATCCCAGTCAACAAATGTCAAATAAATAATTCAGGTCTTATAAGTCCATCCATTCAACCCATATGTGATCCACAAATTTCACTTATATAGGGAGTGATTTACTGATTGCTTTTGTCCATCAGAAATGTAGATGCCAGACCATGGGTGAATTTCTGATTACCTATCCATTTGTCCAAGTTGAACTTACTCTGTTTCACATTGATGGGTATCCTGTTCCAAAGAATGGGAACTCTCTGAGAAACATATCTGGTTTTGAAACATGCTCTATTTATGTCACAAGAACAATTTAGGTCCTTTTAACACCTTTACTGAATTAGCACTTTATGTCGTAGAGAAACATACATTTACATAAAAAACAAATCATATTAACATGTTCACAACTGGAAACATTATACATCACATATATTCCTCTGTACAATCATCAATCAAACATTATATAAATTGCTGAATTCTGCCTTCCCTTAAACCTCAAATCATCCTCTAAATCATTATTCTGCATGTACTGCTCCCACGATTGCCATTTTTTCTATGTATTTTGCGTTTATCCTTTTCTACAGATCCTACTTCCAGTGTTTTTATCTCTTTTCATAGTATTCACTACTTCAAATATGGCTGGGGCATACACACACTGTTCCCTTTCAATTAACAAATCCTGCTGTCGAATGCCAGTCCAGTAACTTATTTGTATATTCTTAAAGTTAATAGTCTGTTCCTTCCAGTTTCTCTGGTACAGCAGAAAATCTCTTGTTTTTTTTTCATGCATGCTCTGTCCTCTAACAACAGGACTTCTTAAGCAGTCTCATACTATAAGTCAGTCTTTTCTTCATTTTCACTGCTTATCAGTTCATCCGAATAGCTGTTTAAGCTTCTTCCATTTTTTCCAGCTTTTGGCTTGAGTTGATATACTTCTTCATTATTTCATTTATTTTAATCAGCTCTGTGCACATTTGATTTATTTTTTCTTCTAGATTATTGGAAGCCATGCCTTGCACCAAACCTGGAACTTGAAAGAATAGTCGTGTAAAATCTTACCAAAAACGTAGATGTCCTTCTCTTCCTTGTTGCAGTATTCATAACCTTTGGGTTATCCCACTGCTTAGCTACTCAAACGTCTGGCCAGTATACAAGGTACGTGAGACGTCTGATGTTGGAGGTAGGGTGTGTGGGCCGTAAAAGTTATGTCTGCATGTACCTTTCCTCAGAACTGAATGTCCCAGTCGGACCCCAGTCTCAGGATAGCTGCACAAGTCCTGTGTCATCCATCAAAGCATTTTTGTATATATGTATATATGTGTGTGTGTGTGTGTGTGTGTGTGTGTGTGTGTGTGTGTGTGTGTGTGTGTGTGTGTGTGTATATATATATATATATATATATATATATATATATATATATATATATACAAACACACACACACATACACAAAATATATATATATATATATATATATATATATATATATATATATATATGGGATCCATATGGATCACCGAACGGCAACATAACCGAAATAGATTTGGCCGGGCATACTTGTGGGAAAGTGCTTTTCACCAAAGGCCCTTTTGCGTAAGTATGTCTGTTGCGAAGATCGCACTACAGTGGGGATAAGGGATGATTCACTTTTCCCCACTGTAGTGCGACCTCGGAGTGAGAATATTTAAGTGGGGGGGGGGCTGCAAAAACGTAAAAGTAATTTTTTTTTTTTAAACACACTTTAACGAAAGCGCTTTTTCAGTGAAAACACTTTCATTAAAGTGTGTTCAGTGATTGTGGATTTGGACTATTGAACTTTCGTTCAATAGTCCTAGATCCATATATATATATGGGGAAGGGATAGAATACTGCAACATGGAAGAGAAGGACATCTATGGTTATGGTAAGATTTTACACAAATATTCTATGTCCTTCTATTCCCATGTTGCAGTATTCATAACCTTTGGGTAAGTGCCAAAGCTCAAAGGGAAGAAGAGAACCGTGGTATGGAACTGTTTTCCAGGAAGCCATACAGGATTGCCCTAGCAAACCCTGCTCTAGACCTGGAAATATGGTCCAGTTTGCAGTTTTTGGTGAAGGTATGGACAGATGTCCAGGTAGCTTCCTCTGGAATGGAAGCGGTGTCCAGCCCTTTAAAGAAGGCTCCAAATGAGGTCATGGCTCTAGTGGAGTGGGATTTAATTTTTGAGGTTAGCTGTTTCCCTTGGTAGGTGTAACAAAAGGAGATGGCCCTGGAAATCCAGCAGAAATGGTCTGTTTTGTCACTGCTTTTCCCAGAGCTCTGGGGTGAAAGGAGACAAACAATTGGTCTGATCTCCTAAAGGACTTGCTTTTGTCAAGACAGAATCTTAGTTGTCTGTGAACATCAAGGGAATGGAGGACTCTCACACTGTCTTTCTGTGGATGTGGAAAAAAGATGGGGAGATGAATATATTGGTTCAGGGACAGGTCACTGACCACCTTAGGCATGAAGGACAGGTTGGTCTTTAGGGTCACTCTATCCTTGTGGAGGAGTAAAAAGGTGGGGTAGTCATGAGGGCCTGGAGCTCTAATACTCTCCTAGCTGATGTCAGGACCACCAAAAGTGTTCTAAGTGCTGTAGTTTAGAGAGGCATTTGTTGCTGGTTCAAAAGGAGCAACAGTAAGCTTCTCTAAAACGTAATTCAGGTCCCAAGGGGGGTGGAATTGGTCTCCTGGGGGGCCTGAGGTGCACTATTCCCTTAAGGAATAACTTCACTGGAAGGCAGGAGGCAAGAGGAGGGTCAAGAGGCAGACAAGCCGAAATAGCGGCTAGGTGGGCCTTAACAGAAGAATATGCCAGCCCTGCTTGCAACAATTCACACATGTAGGACAGCACTAAAGGGACCTCTCCTTGAAATGTGTCTAGCTGTCTCTGAATACACCAGATGGAGACTCTTTTCCATTTGGACAAATAAGATCTCCTAGTACTGGATTTCCTGGTCTCCTGCAGGACATTAAGCATGTCCTCAGTGTAAAGGTGTCTGAAAGGGATCAAAACTCTATCACCCACAGGGTTAGGGTCAGAGATTCCAAGTGGGGATGGATTAGGGATCCTTTGTCCTGTGTGAGAAAGTCCACTCTGTGAGTTAACTTCTGATACTTGCCCCTGGCTAAATGCAGAAGGAGGGGGAACCAATGTTGTCTTGGCCAAAAGGGAGTCACCAATAAGATTTTTGGTTTGTCTGGCTGAAATTTCAACAAGACTTTTTGTAGGAGTGGGACAGGGGGTATGCATAGAGAAACATCCCCTTCCATGAGATAGAAAAGGCATCTGCTGCCCTCACTAGGGGGCTGGGTGCCCTGGTACAAAAGAGTGGAAGTTGTCTGTTCAGAGGGAAGGCAAACAGATCTACTTGTGGTGTACCCCCACTTGTGGACTATGTCCAGGAACACATCCCTGTGTAGCATCCATTTGTGGGATTATGACATGGACCTGCTCAACGTGTCTGCCTGAGTATTCTGAGCTGAGGGAATATAGATTGCCTGCAGGGTCACTCCATGTTGGGCTGCCATTTCCCAAACCTGGAGTGCACGTCTGCATAACAAGTAAGATTTTGTTCCCCTGTTTGTTCACATACCAGAGAACTGTAGTATTTTCTGTGAACACCTTCAGGGGCTGTTGCTTCTGTAAGGCCTTCAGAGCAAGGATGACGGCACTCGTTTCTCTGATGTTGATGTGCTCCCACTTGAAGGGGCCTGTCCATGTGCCTTGCACCTTCAAGCTGCCCCTCAGCCCAGGTCTGAGGCATCTGTGTACATCTCCTGGACTAGGGTGAGGGGTTGTAATGGAAGTCCTGGGTTGAGGGAGACTTGATCCAGCCTCCAAAGGATCTCCTTCCTTAGGCATGGTAGGAAGGGAATGTTGTGGTCCAAGGAGTGGGAGTGTTGGCAACTACGTGGACCTCAGGTACCACTGAAGTTTTCTCATGTGGAGTCTTCTTGCCAGTGGTAACATGGGTATAGTGGAGGCTATATGTCCTAGGAGTCTGACATACTGTCTCGCTGTCATACCAGAGGCATGGAGGACAGACAGCAAGTATTGCGTCAGGTTTTCCACCTTTTGGGGTGGAAGGAATGCCCTCATGACATCTGTTTTTATCTTGCACCCCAGGAAAACTTGGTCCTAGGAGGAGTTTAGTTTGGACTTCGGGAAACTGATGTTGAACCCCAGGGACTGCAGGACAGAGATGGCTTTTTGGAGATGGATGTGTAAGGAAGTGGAGCAACCTGACTGGAACAGGAGGTCATCCAGGTATGGAGCATTTTGAATCCCTTGAACCATGCAATAGGCTACCACTGGAGCCAGACATTTGGTGAATACCCTTGGAGCAGTAGATAGTCTAAAGGGCAAAGCAGAGAACTGAAAATGCGAGGAACCCACAGAAAATTGTAAATACTTCCTGTATTTGGGCCTTATGTGAATATGTAGATAGGCATCTTTGATGTCCAAAGTGGCCAGAAATGCCCGAGGCATTAGCACAGGAAAAAGAGTCTGGAGTGTAAGCATGTGAAAAGTGGGTACCTGTAGAAAAAGGTTGAGGTAGGAGAGATCTAGGATGGGTCTCTATGGCTCATCTTTCCTTGGGACTCGGAATAGTCTGGAGTAAAAGCCCTTTCCCTTTTCTGACAGAGGGACAGATTGGATAGTCTCCTGAGACAGCAGGCTGTCTAAGACTGTCTGGAAAAGGGGAAGCTGGTCCTTCAGTGGTTGTGGGATGCCTCTTAAGTAGGGAGAAATGACCTAAGTCATGAAGTAACCCTTTTCTATAATAGACAAGACCCACTTGTCTGAGGTAATGCTTTGCCAGATGGGAAGACAGTGAGAGTGTCTTTGGGATAGGGAAATGGAATCCAGAGGAGTAGAAGGGGAAAGCTGGTAGTCACAGACTACCTGCCCTGTCCTGAAACTGAGGTTTCTGAACTGGAGTTTGAGCAGGCCTGGAAGGAGGCTGCTGCTTCCCAGAGCTCTTTCTCCTAGAATGAGAGGTAGGAGCAGAATGTTTCCTGATGAACTGTGTTTTGGTGGAATGATTCCTATGGAAATTAGGGATTGGAGATGCAAACAAATGGTTTTAAGTCTTGTAATTCCTTTCCCTTCTGCTGAAGAGTTTTAAAAAGTGCCCCAAAAAGAGCAGAAATGTCCAGGGGTGCATCCAGAAATTTAGCCCTGATATCATCAGGTAGGGGTTGGAGTCTCAGTCAAGAATACCTTCTAAGCACTGAGGCAGAGGCTGCAGATCTGGCTGAGGCCTCAGCACCATCATAGCTGATTCTGATTGTATTGTCACTTGACAGGACAAGGAAATAAGGCTAGATATTTGAGCCTTAGAAGGCGAGTCTGGGAGATCAGCCAAAAGTTTTAGAAACAGTGACAAAAGGGCCAGGGCATACTTAGACATTTGTGTCTTGTGGTTAACCACCCTAAAAGCCAAAGTGGCAGAGGTGTATATTTTTTTGCCAAGACAGAGATGGAGAGAAGTAATTTGCAGGATTTGTCTGCAGAGAATGAAACAGTGCCAGGGTCTGCAACATGGTATTTAATCAGAAATGTAGTCCCTTCTGAGACCTTATAAAACCTGTTAGGCCTTCTAGAGGCTGCATTGAAGGCATCCAAAAAAGCTGGTAAGACTGGAGGGATGGCAAAAGGTGAAGGGGTGTCCATTTGTAAGAGTTCGTAATACCTCTTTTGAACCATCGACATTTCAGAGGAATCCCATTTAAAAAACTGCCTCATTTTAGAGATGATTTCACCAAAGGTGAGGTCCTCTCCTGGGGAGTCTGCCTCAGCAGAGTCCTCCTCAGGGGATGCATACCCAAGAGGGGAAGGCAACTGACAGGTTTAGGAAAGGGAGTCCTCTGAAGAGGAATCTGAAAAGTCCTCAGCTTCAAGAGGAAGAGGGTTTTCAGTCTGAGGCCTAGGACTTCTAACTGGAGGGGTAGCTGGAGGGGAAGCAGGCATAGAAAGCCTAAGGGCCATAAAGGCATTAAATAAGCTTTGAGAGAAAGCTTGCCAATCAGGCAGGCTTTCTGAAGGAGGAGAGACATGTTTTGTCTTTTGTTTCCTTTTTAAGGAAGAGTTAGGCCTTGAGGGTGTAGGGCCTAAGGAGGGCCTAGGTTCAGGCTGTTCTAAAACAGTGGAAGGACAGGTCTGGACGTCCATAGCGAGCTGAGGTTCCCCCTCATTGTTGGTGCCCAAAGTCTGCAAAACCTCCATGGATGTGCTTTCAGCCCTAGGTTCTCCAGCCTCCCAAACAGTACCCCGTTATACCTAACTTGGCTGGTTCCATACATTCCTCCAGGTGAATGTTGGCCACAGGGGCAACATTGGATGGAGGAGGTGCAGCAGTAAGTTCAGCCCTGGAAACTTTGGCCTTCTTTTTTGGTGGCTCAATGGTCTGACCAGATGGCCCTTCCATCACCACAGCCAGAAGTTTAAGATGCTGGTTTTCCTAAGTAAATGTAAAGAGTGTTAGGAATGAAGGCCTGACAAATCGCACAGGTTTTATGGTTATGGTTGAGCCCTAGACAGAAAAGGCAGAGGTTGTGGGCATTCCTACGGGGATCTGACATATGCACCTACACTTTCTTTTACTGGATGGCATAAACTTAAGCAGGCGTGCAGTAACCAAAAAGAGAAGAAGAAAATGGCCCCAGTGGGGTATTTATCTTAAATTCGAATGCCCGATGGCAAGAACAGCTTATGTTCGACTGGGGGCAGAGAAGTTCTGAGGAAAGGTACATGCAGACATTACTTTTATGGCCCACGCACTCTATGGCCAATGTCAGATGTCCCACGTACCTTGCAGAGACTAAAGCTTTTGTATACTGGCTGGACGTTCGGCTAGCTAAGCAGAGAATAACTCAAATGTTATGAATACTGCAACATGGGAATTTTACTGACCAGCTGCAGGATTCTTCTCAGTCACCTTTTCTAATGAATTTCTTTTAGGCTGTCATAAAAGTTTCTTCTTTGCTGGCAGCCAGACAACGTACTTACTAGCCAATAACTGCCTTTATTAAACCTGGCAACGTTAAAGGCCCTTATTTCTCAGTTTCTTTTTTCAGACTGGGAGAGCTGATATTAAGCTGTTGATCAGTATGCAGCCATTTTGGACGTCCTCACAATTTAGGTATTTTGACCACTACCTTGTGCCTAGAATGTCAAAGTAGGATCTAGTTCCATCATGAACCTGAAAGCTGTTAAGCAAGTAATCAGAAAATGCAATTAATGCATTTGATAATGACAAGAGCTCTATTTTACATGGAGAAAAGTCAAGAGCTGTATATTCCATTCAGCAGACTGGAATCGCTTACCATTTTCAGACTCACTGCTGCCTTTCCAAACTTATATTACCTCATGTTGGAACACTGCTCTCTAAGTTTTCTAGCAGCTTGGTGTAAAAATGTGCTACCGCTGGCCTGGTGATGTGTGGGCATGATGTTTTATCATAACACTGATGACAGGGATTGGTAACAGACTCTGGCAACTAGACGGGGGGGGGGGGGCAAGGTATTTTCCCCTACACTTGGAGAAGTTTAACTCAAGAGAAATGTAAGGTATTCTGAAAGAGGCCAGAATGATTTCCAGTGACCCATTGTTAACTTAAGTGCAAGAAATGGTGACAGTGTATATTAGGCTGACACACACAGAAGTGTGCATGTTAATTTGATGCAACTGTATGCCATCAAAAAAATAAGGGGAAATGGGTCATGCAAGTCCCTGACACACACCCTATGGAACATGATTCTTCAACAACTATCAAAGAGGTGGTGTGTACTGATGAGTGAGGTAACCTGGACAGCAAAAGTGACAGGTGACACTGCATGCTGGGAAAATAGCAGACAAAAGCTGTGGGCATGAAAGCACTAGCACAAATAATAATCATAATATTCTGCTGCAAACACCAAGATTTATGAAAAGGATGCAGATCAGATCTGTTTGGTGGGTTCTAGTCTCCTGAAAGTGCCTTAGTTACATAACCAGAGACCTGCTAAAGATTTTAAGAATTAAACTTCAAATGTGATATTAAAATGAGGTCTCGTGTTCCCGAGTTGGAACTGATATAGATGGATGGTAAAGATCCAAGGACACTTTCAGGAGAAGAGCAGGTCTGGTTTATTTCAGTTTCATATAAATTAATTTTAAAATATCAAATCTGTATACAAAATGTTGTGTCTTTCGGCTTTTCCCGGTTAGGGGTCGCCACAGCGGAACTCCGGCCCGCTAATGATTGGCAGTAGATTTTTACGTGCTGAGTTGCCGGCCCTGACGCACAACCTTCAACGAAGGTACGCCCATTCACACGTCTCCACACAGAAAATGCTCTAGCTGAGAATCGAACAGGACAACGTTTTACTGTGAGGTGACAACGCTACCGCAGCACCACCACCGCAGTCAAATCTGTATACAAAATAATGTATAAAAATTAAATCATCAAGAATTTCCTCTCTGAAATTAACACGTTTGTCAAGCTGAGAACAAAAAATAAAAAAACTAAAATAAAAATACCAAAAGATAATTGATGGTTAGAACTGAACTCATAATGAAGTTTAGTGGCAAAACTGATATAGACACATGTAGATAATTATTTTATTATGTTAGTGTCATTGTTCCTGTATATACTATCGCAATATAAATATTTACAAAAAAGAGGGAATTCTCTCAGTGCTGTGATCAAATTATTCCTTCTATGTATTTATACCACCCTATATCTTCCATGAAACAGGCCTTATGTCTGGTTGGACTAAACTAGTAAACAAAATAAAAGTAAGTAAGTAAAAACTTAAAAGAGGTCTTTGATCCTCTTTGGGAGTACAGTAGCTCAAAACATACTTATGAGCAAGCTACCACTTTTTTCTTTGTATTAGAAGTACAACAGAGAAAATAAACCTCAGGCAATCAGATAAACACAGAGGTGTTGGCCAATAGCTAACACCTTAGGTGGGCTGACTTCCACAGAAAGCAAAACAACCCCCACCTGAAACTAGCTACTGAACTACCTGGAGAAACAAACAATGCAGATAGAATACAGAAGACAGAGGTCAGCAATAAACAATGTAGCAAATATATAAATGCAGTACAGTGCAAATCAAGTACAACAAAAGTACACTTATCAGTGTGGTGTATCAGATGGTTATAGAATCCAACATAGCCAGGTAGTTAGAGCTGCTATATCAGCTCTGCACAAGTTCACAGAAAGTGTGAAGTACTTTACACTTCACTGTGTTAAATCTTGGATATCAGTTCTCAGGCCATTCTACCAGACATTTTGGGTCCATCTGAAGACTTAGCCCCATATTCCATTCCCTGAGCCTCATGCACTATCAATACCTCTTTTAACAAACATCCTGCAAAACTACTAGTCAGTAATTTGGTTACTAGTCAGTAATTTGGTTACCTTCCTTTTCTTCCACTTCTGTCATCATCTCCTAGTGCAGCTAACACTTCTCTACTTTGTGTGAATGACAAGACTGTATAATTCTTATAGATTGGACTCTGACATGTGATATACTGACTGATATATATTTCTCTGACAAACTATAGATTTGAAATGTTCTACATGTTCTCTCTCTCCTTTTGTATCATGATGCGTTTACACTTATTTGTAAATGTATTAGTAACCATGTATAAATTATGTGTACCCTTCATCATATTGTATCCTATCATCTTACTGTACAATGTGCTATTAAATGTGGAGCTTTTCTCCCTTGCCTCCACTGCAAAAGGACTTTTGTCCAATCAGACTTTCCCGGTAACCAAATATAAAATAAAAGAAATAAAAAAATAAATATTCTACTACCCCTTCTATCTTAGTACATGTTTACATTTTGTTAATCTTGTTCTCAATACACCATATGATGTCTGATACAAAGATTTTTCTTTTTTTACTTTATTAACTTTTTAACTAGGTATGTTCACTGGAAGTTAGTGCCTCTTTCCAAACAGCACCTATCAAACCTCACTAAGCAAATGTCCATCTTCAGGCTCCAGCACCAGCTGTTTCTTCCTGGGCCCAGGCCACTACCTGAACCAAGCTCAACTGCAACATAGTCATGGCTTGGTCCTTTTATCCCTCAGAGTCAGCCACCTGGCAAGTTATTGCTGTCCATGTGTGTTATGACACATGTGCATCTTTTGCAAACCAAGAGAAGCAGTGGCCACATTTAAAGAGCAGCGCCACCTTCAGGTCACTGTCAGACACATCAAGTTTAAAAACAAGGTCCAGAGTATGATCAAAAATATGGCGAGCTGAGTAAAACCTGCATCCCTTCAAAATATAGAGGAACCGTTTTAAATATGAGTCCTCACTGACCACAGATGAAGTCTCCACGAATTAAATAATATGGGGTAGCTAACTACAATGGGACTGGGAAATCCAAGAACTTCAGAAGGTACATCCTCACAACATGGTGGATGGCTGATGAGGGGATACCCAAAATATTTTCTTGCATTCAAGAAATGCAAGAACTGAATAATCAAACAGGTGCACAAGAGCTCAACATGCTTGCAACAGTGAGTAGCAAAACAAGACAACCCCATCTCCCATCCTGTTAGGGTAAGGGTGCTGACTAATAGAGAACTAAGGGGGCTGAACTGCCATTAAGGCTGAACAAAACTATCATCATAACAGATCTGCTACAAATGCCAGGTCACAGATCTACAACAACTAAAGAGCCACAGCTTGCTCTAGACTGACCAGTCATTACGTTACTGCAGCTATGACAGATTAAAACAAATCATATCCCCAATATCTACCCAAACGTGTTATGGAAGACTACAGGTACCTTTCAGCAAAAACATAGATCATAGGGCAGCCAGATGTTTCACCATGTGGTGATGCATAGATACTAACACAAACAGCCTAACCCCTTGTCTGGAAGGCCAAAGCCCCAGGTGTCTGTGGGAACGGTTTAAAATTCTTGCCTAGAAAAATACACTTGTCAAAGCGCAGACAGCCAAATGAAGGTCCTAACTATAATTAACTAATGAAAACAGCTATTCCATAGGAAGGGATACCGATAATGAAACTGAAAAACAAAAAAAAATGAGAAATTAAGTCTCAGAGAAATGTAATGAACCAGATAAGTTTGCTACCAGTATCAATAAAATGTTAAAGAAGCTAGAGCATAGTGAAGTGCAAACTGCCATCAGCAAAATAAATTTAAATAGCATATCCTGTGACTGAAGACTGTCCAATATAACTTTCAAAAATGCAGACAATTACAGTCATTAAAATACATAAAATAGTAGATTACAAGACTGAAGACTGTTGAAAACAGCAGTACAACTTTGGAAACAATATATGACAAGATTTGAGGCCCTAACATGAGTAGGAGTGTAAAATATCTGCAGATCTTCAGTAATATCTGAAGAAGAAGTAAGGAGGGGATGTAAACAGCACCATTGGCAAATCAAAAGACAACGGGCTAGTGAAAAAAAAACGTAGTTGTGTAGAAACCCAACTCTAATTTTGATGGCAAATAAATTCAGTACATTTTAGTGAAACTATAACAGTAGATAAAAATAATAACTTACAGACAGAAGTTTAAGTGAAAAAAAGTCCCGGAAAGCAAACAAAATGCAGATAGGAATTCTGGTAATATAGTGAGTAAGGATAAAAGGCAGATAGGCTAGAGGTTAATAATAGGTTAAAGTCAAAGATAAATGTCAGAGCTGTAGTTTGGTCAGTTGATACCCTGAGGAACCCCCAGTATGATAACCCTCTCTATCTGAACTTGAGGACAATAAAAAAGAATTCCTCCACATTTTAGTGGAACAGTTGCAAATACATATACTCCTTGGGGGGGTGTTACTGGTAAGACAGATAACTAAAATCCCTGATGTCCAACCTCTTGCCCTTTCTGCCTCAGGTACTGGATTCCTTATCTGACAACAAGGTGAAAAGGTATGTGGTGTCCAAGACATATATGCTGGGCCAAACTGACCATAAAAGAATCAACTCTTATATGCTTTATCAAGATACCACTCTATTATAGTGGTCATATTCCTTAGGACAGGAGGAAGGAGGACCAGGATCTCAGTGATTTCAAACTGCACATTTAATGCAAGGTTTCATGGGGAGGGGTGGACTAGAGTCCCACAGGCTTCTTCCTGAAACATTGGTTCAAACTGATTTAAGGAGAAGGAAGAAAAAACACAGACCAGTCTACACAGGACTTATTAAGCCAAACAGCATCTTCAAAGGAGGACTGAAATGGGGGGGGGGGTTGTGCACAGGGGGCATTTGTTATTATCTACGTCTGTCTTAGAAGCAAAAAACTTTGTTCCATCTAAATTTCCCTCTCAGGCTCAAAGAGAGAAAGATACACTTTCCTTATGCTAGCTCCTGCAGAGTGTGACCTGCAGTCATCAAAAACTGGTCAAGAGTTTGGGTGAGTAGAGAGGGAAAGGTAATTAAATGGGAAGATGCCAAGAATTTATTTGAACTGCAGGCTAAAGATTGCCTTCCATATCAAGGTTGGATATCAGAGTACAGGCAAAGTGAAAGAAATAGGGGGCTCGTAAATGAAAGACCAGCACCGGTAGAGTTTTCAGTAGAATCTAGAACAGAAGTTGCCATTAAGAAATGAATAATTAGGAGACCATATAAAAATTGCATAATAACTATAAGAATCAATCAGAGGAGGTTAGGAAGGAATGGGAAGAGAGATTAGATAAGCAACTCACAAAGAAACAATGAGGAGATATATGTATGTGTCCCAAATATGCAACAAAATCTAGAAGATTCCAGATCTTTGCCTGGAAGTGTTCACATAGGTAGTTTTATACCCCAAGCAGACTTCAAAGAAATTTTCTTCCAGTAGACAGCAAATGTTGGCAATGTGATGGGGCTGAAAGAGGTAACTGGGAACATATTTTCTGGGAGTGTAATGACTGGGTAGACTTTAAACATTCCCTGCAGATTGCTTTGGAGGAGATGTTAGGTGAGGAATTTGGAGTGACTAGGGAAATTATTTTTTTGAGCTATGATACAAACTTGTAATTGCCTAGACATGGTAAGGCCTTGCCGAGTCTAATTATGATGATTGCCAAAAAAGCAATTACTAGAAAATGGAAATCAGAGTCTAAAGCAACTTTACTGGAAGTAGAAGTGAAGGTAGTTACAGAGTTAAAACAAGTGGAACTGGGATCTTTCGGGTAAAAAGGGTAGGAGTAAATTACATAGGAAAAATGAGAACTGTGCTATCAATACATGCAGAGGAGGAAGAGGAATGAGGTTTAAAACAAGTCAGGATGTGAATGAGCTATGTAATGGTTGACTAATAATGACTGGATATGTTAAAAGTGAATAATGTTTGTAGCTAAAGTTGTGTTGCACGGTTTGGGATGTCTCAAAGGAAGCACCCAGATCTGCTCAGAACTGGTGGTCAAAGACACCACATACACAAATGGCGTAGATATAGCCAACTTGCTGGCTGACAGATTCAGTGAAAACTTCACCCCACTGTCCCCCACATCTGTAAATCAAGACATCCCCGGCAACTGTCCCGCCTCCCCTTAACTCTAGGGATCAGGTCATCACTGCCCTCTCAAAGGCAAAAAATCCAGCCTCCATGGGACCCGATAAAATCCCAGGCTGCATCTTACATGAACTCAGGCAGGAACTTGCAGCACCATTAAGCACCCTATTCAACCAAAGCCTGAATACTGGCTTCATCCTAGTTGAGTGGAGGACAGCCCGTCATCCCTTTGCACAAAGGTGATGGTCCTCCGGTCCAGGAAGTTATAGACCCATCAGTCTACCTAGACTGATCTTGCAAGGCTATGGAATGGATTATCAGGGACCTCATTAACAAGGACATTGGCAACCTTCAAACACTTGATCCCACACAGTTTGGCTTCATCAAGGGGAGATCATGTCTGTTAAAATTGGTCAACTTTTCTGAGACAATCACCAAAGCCATGGACAAGGGGAAGACTGTGCATACTGCCTACCTTGACCTTTGACACTATTCCCCACTCGAGCACAATATATAAACTCTCTCAACTAGACATCAATCCATATGTTACCAGATGGGTAGCAAATTGGCTCACTGATAGAACCCACCTAGTCAAAATAGGGGAAGTCACCTCAAGCAGTAGACCCATAACAAGCGGCGTACCCCAGGGCCTCTGTTATTTTGGATATACTTTTCTGAGGTGCAGGCCAGAATCAGTGGGCTACAGCTGACCAAGTTTGCAGATGATTGCAAGCTGGGCGCTGTCATCAATTCCCGTAGTGATGTGGACATCCTCCAAGACGGTCTCACCCAAACAAAAGACTAGTGCCAGAAACATGGCCTCAAGCTGAATACCAAAAAATGCATTATCATCTCCTTTGGGGAGAGTGAAGTCCCCACAAATTATCACATTAATAACATCCTAAGCATGCAATCAGTTGTGAGGGATTGGGGCATCCAGGTCGATAGCAACCTGACTTTTGACTACCATGTTGCTTCTGTTGTACGGAAAGCTTTCTACATGGACCAATTTATGAGGAAGGGTATCTCATCCAGGGATAAGGAGGTCATAATATCCCTGTATTCTTCCCCACAAATTATCTTATAAGGCCCATTATTTTGTACAACTCACCTTTTGGAATGTACCTCGCAAAGCACATGCAACAGCTGGAGAGACCACAGAGGTTCCTCATGAGGAGAATCCAGGGCCTCAAACATCTATCCTATACCGACAGGCTAAAAGCCCTGTCCATCTACTCAGTTTCATACAGACTCCTCAGAGGTCACCTCTGTCTGGCAGACAAAGCAATCTCAGACCCTGCTTTGATGGGACTGCTGCATATCTGCAAATCAAGCTCCACTCAAGTAACCCACACGCGCGATCTCAACCTGGTCTGTGACATCAACAGGATTTGTTGGTAGGACAGATTTGTGTCCCAGAGACTTCCCCATCTGTGGAATAGACTCCCTCTCCATGTCAAGCAGAGTACCTCATTATCCCTTTTTAAGTGCAACCTGAATAACTGGATGGGTAACAGAAAATACACCCCTGGGATTTCACCTGTGTCCCTGCTGGACTGGGGCATTGGGTGCTGACTTGGCAAAACGTGGGCTAAACTCTTGGCTAGGCTTATAAGGGCCTCAGGAACAATAGCCTAGTACTTCCTATGATCCTATGTATAATGTTTGCAACTGAGACTGTGTCGCTATGGTTTATTGTCATTTATGTAGATGTAACATGGTCTGTGTCATACACAATAATTTAATAAAGATTTCTTGTTTAATAAAAATAACCTTCATAGGTAAAGACACTGAAAAAAAAAGTTTGGGCGAGTAATAAGCCAACACTGAGGGTCAGGTAACAAGCCCCCCACACCAGTGGTAGTGACCGCTCATGACTGGCCTCTTAGGGCCCTGCATGACCCTGCATTCGTGCAGACAAACCCCACAAGATGCTAAACAAGCCTTCAGTGTCTAACATCCTGAAGAAAATAGTACACCCAACATACACAGGAAAGCTAGTAAGAACTTTCTTAATTCTCCATGTTGAGGTCATAACTTGTGGTGAAGAAGGCAAGATGAGACTACTGCCCAGGTCCTAGATGAACCAAGCAGCCTTCATTCTAGAACTCAAGGGCCCACTTTTTTGTGACCTGAACAAAACAGTTATATTCTCAAGGGTGAGAAGGGTGGTGTGAACACTAGAATTCAGTCCTTAAAACAGTTACTGGGAGAAACTCTTCTACAACTGCATTTTCAATCAAAGGTTGATTAACAGTGCAAGGCTGATCCTTTGCTAGACAGAAAAAAAAGACAAGTTCACACATCACAGAATGGGGAATACTGTTTTTAAGTAGGCTTGGGAGGAATACAGTTTGACTTGACACCCAGCCTTGTGTGCCTTCATCTTATTCTTACATGTGCCTCCTGCTCAAGCTCATGCAAGGTACTGCCTTGCTGACCTTGCACTGCCCAACTTCCAAAGCCACAATCCTGTGAGATGTAAGACAGGTCTCCGGCTTCTCTGTCCGTCTTATTCTGGTAAACAGGTTAAAATGGCAATAATGAGGCTTGTGTTCACACTCTTCTCCTGTCCCAGGAAGTAAAGACAGCATCAGTACAGACTCTTGTTGACGATTTGGTGATTCCAGGAACACTTACGAGGTTTAAGATATGTAGGCATTAAACAGTGGAGCTTTCCTAAGTCAGAAGTTAATAATGAAATCTGAACTTTGTAAGCATTTGAAAAATATTGAAGAACATGAGTCTGGACCTGAACTACTGTATTTGACACAACTCCAATGCATATGATAGCAGGAGGCATAAATCCTCGTAACCATATGGGGTGTATCAAGGGAGGGTCCTCAGAAGAGGAAGTTCTGTTTGTAACCCACTCTGGGTGATCTCTCAAAGTAAGGTCAATAAATTGAGAGAAATAAGAAAGGATTCAATCCCTTCTAATCTGCCTAAAAATAAATATGTTTCACTTGATAAAATGGACTCCTACTTGGTAGGTAAAAGTACTTTAAATTCCTTGCCTGCTAAACCAAATACACCAACTACGAAAGCAAAGTGGAGCCTCAGGATATCCACAGTCATATCTGAAGTTGGACACAGCCTTTGTGGATATACACTGAGTGGGTGAGCAGGACAGGATTGCTGGACAGCCAGTGAAGTGGAGGAAATCAAATCTGTCTTAGTTAAGGGGATTTAACAATTTTATTTTATTTTATTCATTTAATTTTATTTAACATTTGTTGACCGGGAATGTCCGACTAGGTTCCACAGAGCCTGTTTTCAGCGGAGGCCCGGGGAGAAACAATGATACGTATTTGATACTCCTTTGGCATGAAACAGAACCTGGGCAATAGGTACTGGAAAAAAATATAGAAGCAAGCTTCCCTTTTCATGAAAGAGAAAGATATATATTTTTTTTAACCAGAAGGTCACAAAATGCACTTTTAGACAATACAAACTGAGAAGCTTTGATTTATTTACTATGGCAATATGTACTTTGGACCAACCCTTATCCAAAAACAATTATCTAAAGGACTGAGTGAATTTATCCTTGTACCCTAATTGATAAACATGTAAAGGAATCTGCAAGGTTGCTGGAAAAAAATCTCTGTATGTAGTGGGCTAAAGCAGATATGTCTTTTAATATGCTCTACTCCCACAAATTCAGAGTTACCAACAAGTGAGCTTAAAGCCTAATCCCTCACTGCTGACACAGAATAACATGTTGGTAGACATCATTCAGAGTGAAAATATCTTTTAAACCAAACAGACATGGAAAGGCAAAAAAAAAGATTTGTGCAGTTCCTGAAGACTGCTATGCTTGAAAGACTTTGGAAGGACAAGTAAACTGCATGGATAAGTGTCCCAAGTGAATTCTCCATCACATGTGAAAAGTGCATGTTGTGATAATTGTTGACACCACTGTAGTGGAGACAGACATGCCTTATGAAAGACTGATATGCCTCATCCACAAAAACTATCTCAATGGACTGCATTCAATGAACTCATCCTGCAGGTCTCAAATACTAGTTCTAATGAAAACTCTAAATGTCACTGTGAAAATTTGCATATGCAGCTAGAAAGTGCTAGAATGGTGTCTATTAAAAGGGCTAAGAACCTAAAGGATATCCTCCATTGAAATATAGCATTTTGAATGTGGCAGCAGAATTAGCAGTTCTTCCTGACAAGAGAAAAGCTTGTGTATGGCTTTTTAAGTCTAGGAATACATCTAAAAAAGGAGATAGTAATAAAAAAGGTTGGCCTTTTTTTCAGTTTTGAAACCTTATTCTTAACCAATATGGATGTGTGAACTGTGATCACAGCTTACAAAGAGAACCATCCAATTGTTTTCCTCAGGTTCTGGTGATATTTATGGTGGTTTCTTGTAGTAGTGTAACTTACAGAGGAAATGAGGCTGGAGAGAGTATAGCAATTTGTGTCTACTGAGTACATTTTTTTTAAACAAGAAAAGTTTTTATTCAATTATCAGTTATGACATAGGCAGTCATACATTTACATACATGAAAACAAACCATACTGACATATTCTCAGTTGCAAACATTATATATCACTTACTCTCTATATAGTCATTGTCAGTCAAACATGACAAAGCTCATTCAATTCCTACCTTCCCTTAAACTTCATTCCTCCAAACATTATTTTTACTATGCAATTTGCTCCTACCCTTTATTAAGTTCCCACTTCCTGTTGTCTTATCTCTGTTACTATATTCACTACCTCTAATACAGTTGGTTTAAACTTTGATTTCAATTTTCGAGTAATCGCTTTTTCGGCAGCCACCAGAATTAAAATCAACAAGGCCTTACGATGTCTAGGTAATTACAATCCTGCACCACAGTTTAAAAAATCATTTCCTTAGTTACACCATTTGCTCACCTGGTATTTCTGACACAGAAGTCTACACAGAATTTTTGAAGTGTGCCAACTCATTATACTCCCCAAAATTATGCCCCCAATTACCTCCCTCTTCCCCATCATGACTCTAACACTTGCAATCCACCTTAGGAAAAATTCTTTGGAGTCTGCTTGGGGTATAAAATACATATGCAAACACTTCCAAGCAATGATCCTAAATCTTTTAGACTTTGTTGCATACTTGGGAACTATGCATATATCCCCCATTGTCTTTCTGTGAATTGCTTATCCAATCTTTCTTCCCAATCATTTCTAACCTCCTCTTATTGATTCCTATAGTTATCATGCAATATTTTATATGCTCTACTAATTATCCCTTTTTTAACAGCAACTTCTGTTCCAGATTCTACTAAAAACTATACCAGTGCTGGTCTTTCTCTTAGGATCCCCCTATTCTTTCTCTTTGCCTATACTCTGACATCAATCCTTGATAGGGAAAGCAATCTCTAGCTTGCTGTCCAAATGAATTTTTGGCTTCTTCCCTTCTATTACCTTTCCCTCTCTAATTATTTGCTCCCAATAACTTGGTTCCTTTGCCACTTTCCTCCATTAAATTATGCCTCCATCTTGCCTCTTTTCTGTACTCCTAATTACAGTCATCCCTATCATCAGAATCTCCTTTCTACATCCCCATGTTGGCTTAGTTCATAGAATACATTCTGAATATAGGAATATCATATTCTGTATTATTACTGTTATTCTCCTTAAGGATCTACATCCAAAATCCCAGTCTCACCTTGTTTCTTGAGCTTCCCTCTTGTTTCATCAACATCCCTTTCCACTTTGAAGTATAGCCTTCTGCTTGTGCTACGTATAACATCCTTAACTGGCAACTCTGAAATACCCCTTCAAATCAAATCACCTTGTTCTACTGGAAGGAGTATCCCACTTGATCTTGCCTCATTCTCCTCTCAGATAAAATCTTTCAACACTTTATTAATTGCTATCCGCAGCTTCTCCTCTGGTTGATAAAATATGGCTGACCTGTGTATAAAACTAAAGGGACTAAAAACATTTTCACTGCTTGTATCATGTTTTCCATATCCATAAAACAGAGATTCCAATGTTTTAAATTTTTGTATCCTCTTTCGCTTAGTCTCTTCCCACATATCCTTAGCTGCCACAACAGAATCCTTTTTAATCCATACTCCTAAGTACTTCATTTTATGCCCCCATAAATATGGATGTTGTTGAACTAATTTTTGTGTGGGCACATAGTTTACAACTATTGCCTTTGTTTTATCCTCATTAATTTTGCATCCCGAGAAGACCTGAAGCTGTCTCAGAATGTTTCACAACACTGAAATATCCTTTTCTTGACTACCATACTAATTATATCCATTAATTTCTGAGTCCCTTTACCTGAGTAGAATGTTATGCTAATAATCGGAAGTGCCCATAGAATGACTGTGGAGCAATTAAGGGCAGGGGGCCTTCAGTGTCAGAAGGTGTGGAAATTACATTAAACTGGCTGGAGAACAAATCAGTGTCCGGTTTCAGACACAGTGAATGTGGCTGGAGCAGGAGCATGTCTAACTGAATTGCAGTTTCCCTTGTACAAGTAGTGTGAAAAAGGCAGTCTGTTCAGCTAGTTATTACTTAGGCAACTGTTTCTGCAGACAAAGTCACCCCCTTTATCTTGAATATGGAAATGATGACTAAGGACCAATTTGCCTGCACCTTTATTTATTTTTGATATGTTTATCTGAGATAGTACATTAATCACCCACAAAAGGTGAACACTCAGATTATGGTTGTAATTTTCTGCTCATTCATTAACCAGGTAAGACCTAGTATATGCATCTTTTTGTGTTGTGGATGACACAGGAGCATGGAAGTGTTAAGTGACTTGTTTACATAGTGCTCAAGCAAAGACGGTGGAAATGCAGCCTACTGGATGACTGTTAGTGATTTACAGCCTTAACTCTCTGTGTTAGACTGCCTTTTTACCAAGGAAACAATCCAAAGGTTTTCTTTCTTTACCATTTCCTGGCTGAATTGAATTTCAAGCAGCTGTTGTGGTGGAGGACTATCATGTAGGGACCACAGAGTGAAATGGCAGATCCTGCCACACATGGTCAATGTAAGCAGAAATCAAGTACAAAATTAAATACTTTTCATATGATTTCTATTAACATTAACAAAAAACAGTCATTGTTTTTTTTTTCTCATTACTGTATGCTCACATGATTCATCATACAATGCAAGTATGTATGCCTGTTATTTCTTTCTGTATCCTGTGGAACGTTTCTCCCCGGGCCTCCACTGAAAAGGGCTTTTCCACCTAGTTGGATTTTGTTCCATGTCAACAAAAGCAATAAATTAAGCTTGAACTTTGTTCACATTTAAGTAAAAAGAAAGAAAAAGAAATAGAAACCGCAAAGGGATACCACTGTTTACACCTGTGGAGCATAAAAGTGCAGACATAAATCACTGGGCTGTACTCCCACACAAAATAGACAGCTGAAAAAAATCAATCTTATAAGGCACATCTACTGAAGGAGGACCTGAGAAATAAAATACACAATTGCAACATGGCAAGAAGTTCCCCAGTAAGCAAAGGACAATTATATACAATGCATTCTCATGGCTTAACCTGTGAAGACAATCACCGCAGAGTAAACAAGTGACAGAGATAAGAGAGAAGGCTTTGGGAGCACAATGGTAAAAATTATCATGGGAAAGTAAAACTATTTTAAAAATTACTTGCTAAAAATTCACAGACCAGGGCTAAAATGTATACAGATGCACTGCACCTCTGAACAAGGCTAGTATAAAGCTAGGGGTGCTACTGTACAACAACATATGCAGTAATTAAATATCCAAACTGAAACAGTAATTTTACACAGCACAGCGACTATGTGTGTAGGCACATTGGTGCAGTGAATGCCTTACCCAAAAGCATAAGACACAATCCATAAGGCAGCCAATAGCCACAATGCATGGATATCATCTCAAAAACAAAGCAGTACCTGTACCAGCTAGGCAACGTGCACACTAACACATCCAGTAAAGTTATATAGCCATACAGTAATTGCGAATACAATTTTGTTGTGTCCACATAAGGATACACCTGTCAGACTCATGGGAGGAGGAATATACAGGGAAGCAGGAAAAGGGAAGGCAGTCAGCAGATGGATACACTGAAAAATGGGTCGGAAAGGGAGGAAGGGCAATTTGTTTGTGGTGCAAGGGCCCGATTTTTGCTTTTCTGTAGAGAGAATGGAGGAGGAGAAAGGTAAAAAAAAAAGGAAAGTAGGATAGGAAAGGAACATAGAGCAGGGGAAGGCCATGGGTGAGGCGACTCATGAGCAAATCATTCATCTAGACTTGCAGTTTGGTGACATAGTGAGAGGTTTTCCATAAATGAATGTATGCTGATGATGGACTGTACAGATTTAACACACATAAGCATTTATGAGCAGAACCCACCCATCATTGGCCCTCTAGCCTCTCCTACCTCCCATGGTAAGTTACATAATTACTTGCACATTATGCTAATGCTAAAAGAGAAAACACACAACAGAACCATGAAACGAATAAGGTGAGATGCCAGAATAAAAGATGCAAGTCACAGTCCCATGAATATGTTCCTCTAACTGTGTGACAGGCAAGGAGCACATGTGGGTGACCTTCTGCATATGTTAACATACTCACACATAAACTGGCACAGTTAAACATGGAGACATACCAGACAGTGTGCAGATACTGTGAGATGGTTTAGTGGAACCATACCCCAAAATAGGCCCCTGCAAAAACCTACATTAAATGCAGCTGGTATTTTTCATTTTGTCATCACCATCCCCTCCCGACACTGAAGAGCCACACAGGAACC
Source organism: Protopterus annectens (assembly GCF_019279795.1). Lineage (NCBI taxonomy): Eukaryota > Metazoa > Chordata > Ceratodontiformes > Protopteridae > Protopterus > Protopterus annectens. The sequence continues at coordinate 205,312,472 of NC_056735.1, forward strand.
TATACATATTTACAAACCTGATCTTGTCAGCAACAATAACAGTTCCAAGCATAAAATTATATTAAAAAAAGCTGATGTTGTTATATCTCTGTTTCCTATGCAATGAGATTATCAGGATTGTGGCCCCATTGGTCATAATATCGATACCTAAGCTATTCCCCCATCCTGGCAATGGCTGCTGCTGAGGCCAACACCTCAGCCAAGTCGTACTAGGCATCATCATATGGACCCATTAGGTGTTCTTTAAAATGGTCACAAAGGAGACAGAAGCTACTTGTGCTGTACATCATGCATCATGCAGGCAGCCTCCAGCACACACTAGCAGAATCTGCTAGAATCTATCCCTTTTGTGAGGAATAAAAATGTAGCTTGTGAATCACACTTACAATGTGATTTCTGAATCATAAAAATCACATGTACACGTGAAGTGGAACAATGTACTTGTGTGTGCAACTCTTCAGCCTGAGCTCATGGCCACAAGTTTTCAGAGGCAAGATTAGTCAATGGGCTAAGTCGCAGATGCATGGCTGCAAAAATGAAGTAATTCATAAACATGGATTACCGGCAACTCTGAATAGGAACAGAATACACTGAAAGTGTACAGTAAGCTGTTGTTGTCTACCTAACAAACTATGTGAACCCTTGAATAACAAATCATATTATAAAAGGCTAGCACTATAAACGTGTGCTTGTATGTGTATATAACTTCTAGAATGTAGTGGCAACACGGTATCCAATAGTATCAAGACAAAATGTCCCTGTAAAAGCCTGACAGTAATGTGGTGAGGGTATGGCCTGTGTAATCTATATGTGGTCTGAGGTAGTTATTGCAACATGGTGGCCCCTAATGCTGGTAGTGGTAATGAATGCCTTACTCTGTACATACCTGTTGATTCTAACAAATCGGATAAGGTCTGTGAGGAGTGCATATGCACAAATATATGACAAGTACACCTACTGAATGTATTTGACCCTGCATATAGTAATATGGCATACTCCCATAGCCACCCAACTGACTGATTTGACTGAAACTTTCATCCTATCAGTCCTAGTACTACACTGTTGATTTCTTTGCTTCATGTGTTCACAGGTGCCTGCATGTCTGGGGGGTTGAGGTGGATAGGAGAGACTGATCAATATCAGCTCTGCAGAAAATGATATCCTGTTACATGGATGGCACCTATTTTGGACAGCTGTGGTGCTGACCAACCTTTACTTGTGAGGGTGTGCAAGACAATGGTCCAGGACATAAATACAATGGGTTGCCAGAATAACACATTGCAGTATGCTTGGAGCATGGTACCAACATGCTACACATTGCCAAGGCAAGCATTCCTATTCCAAGGCAGGTGAGAGTTTGGCCCTGGGGTGATATCTGGGAGCATTAGGCTAGCAGAACCAGAGAAATTTTTTGGTATCCCTGCAGATGGCAATAGTTCAGGGATCATGCTTGAAGAGGGGAGACTGACATGAGAAAAGGCCCATCCCATGCATCTCAGTGAATCATGTAACTGGTTAGCACTATATTCAGCAGATTTCTGTGCACCGGCACTGCTCATGGAGACTGCAAGCTGAGTACAATACATGTTACCTATGCTTTCTTACAGGAACACCAGGTATCCAGCAACATCAGGTTGTGACTGCATTCTATGTCTTGCATTGGCACCTTATGCATGCATGCCATAGGGACAGAGATTTAACACAAGTAGTCAAGCACACTCTAATGCATCTTCTGTTGTGTATTCAGAGGGCAGAGCACTGCTATCATGGCACCTGTGGGGGCCAGGGCTGGAAAAGAGGCTGATCTTAGCACCCATACAGAACTGAATGATGATGAAACAGTTAACTGAGTTACAGTATAAAACCACAAAGAAACAAATTCCAGAACAGGGCAGCACAGCACAAAAGGACCACAGATGTGGTTCTGAGGAAGTCCCTGCACTGAGGGAAGAAAGCGCTTAACCTTGTTCATTAAAGTTGTGGTTTATCAACTCTGGTCTTCCAGCTGTGGTCCTTTTGTGCTGTGCTGCCCTGTAACTGAGTTACAGTCTGATGACCAGTGACACTGTCTACTTCCATCCTGTGGAAAGATTTGTCCTCACTCACAGAAAAACATAAGCATGTACAGTCAGAGTGTTCACCTTCCCCAGTGGGGAAGGGGCCCATGGCTTTGAAGTCTAGCAGTGTTTCCTCTATAGCTGCAAATGAACATAGAGTGTCAGATGTGGGTATACCTACCATTGCAGAGGGGAGCCTGAAACCATCATATGCCACAATTATCACCTGACTTCTGGGTTACAGTTAGGATCAATCAGCAGACATGTCAGATATCATCTAGGCACAGTCTGTTGCAACCCAGTCCAACAGGGAGCTTAGTGCTGTGTGCTGCACAGCATCCATGAGGACAAGGGGTCCTGTAACAATGCTAATTGGTCTTATGAGGTCTACTCTGACAAAGACTGCTTCTATTTCCACCTCCATGGGGAGGACTGGCAGTTTTACCTTCACTGCCTACACAGATGGTGTTATCCAAGGTCGGGGTAGAGTACAAATCAAGGGTGCACAGTTCACACCTGCATTTGGAAGTGCATCAGACTCTGCTACCCATCTTCATGCAAGGCCATGACACCTAGCCTTCACTGACAGGACACATCACCAACAGATGCCATCCAGTCCTGTAGTCACACATATCCCTGCCAGTTAAAACCCTAGGTCTAAGTGCAACAAAAAAAAAAATTAAAAAAAGCAGAGTGGCCAAAGGTCATACTCATGTGGCACTTATGCCCACTGCAGGAAGAAACTCTCCTTGTCACAAAACACCCATCACCATCAAACCCTCATTAGCACCTCCTGTGACAAATTCACCCATCCAATATACTGCAGTTTGGCTATGCGCTGCTGTTCCACACTGGGTCATAAGCATAGGCAAAATAGGTGACCGCCTAGGGTGCCGTATAGGCCGGCTTTGTAAAGGGCACAATTTTTATTTATGTATTTATTTATTTTAATTTTCATAAAGTTTGTGCTCTTCTCGGCTCCCTGTTCAAGGGCAACAGAACCATAGGGTGGGGGGGTGCCCTTCCACTTACAGCTGCAGGTTGGCCAAGAGGCTTAAAAAAAATTCTTTACTTCACAGTACAAGAGTCTTCTCCTTTAAGGAGGAATATGTGCGCTTCACAACGCCAATGTGTTTCTAAATGCATTCTGCAGTCCTGCATGGAATTTAACCCAGCAGTTCCTTTAAGAGGTGAGTCAAGTCCGTGTATGGCCATTTGGTTTAGAAAGAAGGTAAGTGTATGTGTTTTTGTGTCTATGTGTAATTTAAACTGTTCATTTCTGCAAGAGAGAGAAAGTGTGTGTGCATGTATGTGTATGGAATTTAAATTAGCTGTGAGAGCTAAAGTGTGTGTGTTACTGTGTGAGAGTAGGTGTGTGTATGGAATTTAAACTAGCCATTTGTTGCTCTAAAAGAGAAGGTGTGTGTGTTGCTGTTCAAGAGATAAGTGTGTGTGTGTTGCTTTGTGAGAGAGTTGGTGTGTGTACGCATGTGCTGCTGTGTGACAACAGAGAAAAGGTAGGCGTGCATGTGCATAATTTAAACTAGTGACTCCATTTGTTTCTGTATGAGAGAGAAAAGTGCATGTCTGTGTGTTGTATGAGAGTAGAGTAGGTGTGTGTGGAATTTAAACCAGTCATTAGTTGCTGTATGAAAGAGAAGGTATGTGTGTGTTGCTATATGATTGAGTAGGGGTGTGTGTGTGTGTGTGTGTGTGTGTGTGTGTGTGTGTGTGTGTGTGTGTGTGTGTATAACATACCTCTCAAGTGTCCATATTTAGCATAATTTTTTTGTCCGTTTCTCATAAAATGTGTGGTTTTCTGATAAGTCAGGGAGAACTGGAGTCACTAAATAATATGTATAGGAGTTTCAAACTTCACATCCTTCACAAAATACATGCTAATACAAGTCCTGTTATTCTAGCAACTTTCTAAGTTAAAAAGAGCAATACTTAAAACTATTCCTATTTTTTGGTCATTGCATCCATATTATATTAAGTTTGTCCAGATTTTTTGCACTATACCTCTCAACTGTCCAGATTTTTGCAGAATGTCCAGATTTTTGCCTCATATTTTTGGACTATTCCTCATAAAATTTGTGGTTTTCTGACAAATCTCTGCAGATTGAAATAACTGAATACATTTGAGTTTCAGTCTTCATTACCTTCAGAAAATGCCTGTTAAGACAAATGCTGTTATTCTAGCGACTTTCTAAGTGTATAAGAGCAATATTTATAATCTGTCCCTCTTTTGGGGCCTTTGTCCCTCCGCACTATTTTAGGTTTTGTCCAGCTTTCTTGTGCTAAGAGATTGAGAGGTATGGAGGCATAATATGTAATGCCCTGGTTACCGATTATTTAGTGCATTTTAAGGGGGGATAGAGGTTCTGCATTCCTCAGTGTGTCCTCCTTTGAATAAATTGCCTAGTAACTATGAACTTGCTGTCAGTTTCTCAGTCATTCCTTATTGCAATATTACCAGCTTACCAGTTTTTTTTAATGTAACATAGGCAATTAATTCTTTAAGGGCAGCAGGCACTGAATTTGTAGACGAAACACTGAAATGTAAAGTTGTTTTCCAGTAACAGCCTCTTCATTACTTACAAATGCCTATAATGTAGAATTATTCAGTTGAATTTTACTTCTGCAGAGGTTGTGCTTACTGACTGATACTGGTGGATTGTAATGACATAAGTTTGAGTGGCCTTTTATGGTTAAAATGTTCTGAAATGGGCAGTTTTATCATTATTAGGTAATGCATTTTGTTTCATTGCTTACTGGAAAAATGTTCAAAACTACAAATTTAAAACACACACTAACAAGTGGTGCTTTATTACACAAGGAATATAATTTAATACAATCAGGAAGGTGAATCAAAGAACATATACATGTATGCATGGCCATAAAAATGTGTTCAAGGATCCTATGGTTTGAAAACAGCCCAAAGGTAAACTTAATTCTCCACTGGCCAGCTGCATTTTATTTGAACATGGGTTTTAATGCTGTTTCAATGAATGTGAGTTTAATGGCAGTAAAGTTTACTGCTCTTGCTAAGTCTGTTTTCATGCCAGACTGTACTGTTTAGCATATGACTATTAGCATTTGTGCATTTTATTTCAATATCTAATGGTTGTAGAAGTAAATAAGTAACAGTATACACACTGATATGTTTGACCAGTGTTCATGGTAACTGGGGAGAAATAGCCAAGTAATGGAACACTGGTATGGCTGGGGAAGGGGCTGCTACAATAGGGGCTGCTTGGGGATACCTCAATCTATTACCTTGCCTAGGGTCCCATTTGACCATGATCCAGCTATGCTAATAATTAAAGTATGAGAATAGTTTACATTCCCCCTTTAAATCCTAAAAAAACACTGCGGTGGTGGCATCTTCTTCTTTAAGGAAGACCATGAGCGCTTCACATACACACATGCTGATGCGTATAGTGGGTCATGAAAAATTACCACTTTCAAAAGTGGGTCTCAGTCCATAAAAGTTTGGGAGCCACTGCTCAACACCAACTACCAGAGTGCAGACAGAAATGAGATGAGTTTCAGTACATTTTTAGGGAATTAAGACTTTCAGTGCATTTTCAATGGATTATGAGTTTCAGTTCATTTTCATGGAATTGTGAGCTTCAAAGGAAGAAAGTTTACTGCTGCTCATGCTAAGTCTGTTTTCAATGTGCAACTGTTTTGTTTATCAAATGTCACATTGTGTTATAGAATTTCAAAGCAGTGTTGGCACCATAATTGCCTTTGGTGCAGAAAGCTGTGGATTCTACTCCCACATTGTGTAGATGAAGTGCTGATACTGCAGTACCCATATGACTGCCGATTATTTGGTGCATTACAAAGGGCAATAGGGGTTCTACACTCCTGAGTATGTCCTCCTTTGTATGAGATGCCTAGTAACTATGAACTTGTTTGTCAGTTTTAGCCATTTCCTATTGCAATACTATCAGTTTAACAATTTTTTAATGCAATATAGGCAATTAATTCTTCAAGGACAACAGGCACTGAATTTGTAGATGAAATATTGAGGCGTAAAGTTGTTTGCCAGTAGCAACCTCTTCATTAGTTACAGATTTCTTTAATGTGGAATTATTGGGTCTATATTAGATACTCGAAGGGGTGTTTCATAGAACACCTCTTTATCGACCCGTAAACCACGAAAACACAAAAGAGCGAATGAGCATATAAGCGATTTCCTTCCCTGGGAAAGAAATTGATTACCCTAAACAAAAAACACATCACTACAAACAATACAAAGTGGGGGGCTTCGCCCAACACACTCGGCTGTGCCCCCCACACCCCCCCAACTAAATATACCAACTCCAAGATCGCACTGCAGTGGGGAAAACAGCAAAGTAACAGAAGTGGTCAAGTGATTTCTTTCCAGGGAAAGAAATTGCTTATATGACCGTTTGCTTTGTGTTTTCATTATTTAACAGTCGATGAAGAGGTGTTCAAATAAATGTTTCTTCGAGTATATAATGGGAACCCGAATTATTCAAATGATTTTACCTCTGCAGAGATTGTGTATTGAGTGATATTGGTGGATTGGAATGACAGAAGTCTGAGTGGCCTTTTATGGCCAAAATTTTCTAAAATTAGTAGTTTTGTCATTATTGGTTTATACATTTTGTTTCATTACTTATTAAAAGAATGTTTAAAAGTACTAATTTTAAACACACTCTAAAAATGTTGCTGTATTGTACAAGGAATATAATTTAATACAATCAGGAAAATGAATCAAAGAACAAATACATACATGCATGCATGGCCCAAAAAATGTGTGCAAGGAGTCTGTTTTGAAAACAGGCCAAAGGTAAACTTAATCATCCACGGGCCAGATGCATTTTCTAGGAATGTGGATTTTCATGCTGTTTCAATGGCAGATAAGTTTACTGCTCATGCTAAGTCTGTTTTCATTGCGAGACTGTACTGTTTAGTAAATGGCTATCTGCGTTTGTGCTATTCTAGCTTAAGCTACTGTACAGAGGGAAGAGAGAGGTTGCTATTCTACTTTCACTGAACTGTAAGGCTTGCTCGCCTACCCCAAAGTAAATTAAACTGTTTAGATTAACTTAAGCAACCATTTGAAACAAGGCACATGGCCTTCTATTTTCTAAGGACATGACGTTTATAGTAAAATATGTGTGAAGTAGCAACAAATAAAGCAGGTTAAATAACTGAAGGAAATGACTGGAGTGGCTTTCTTGGGGGGGGGGTGACCTACCTGTGGGTGTGGCTTATAGGGGTGTTTCATGATTATGGTGTGGGTGGGGCTTAAGGGGCGCCGCAGTACTACTTCGCCAAGGGCACCATTTCAGTTAAGGTCGGCCCTGGTCAGAACACTAGCAAGTATTGAGCATTACATGCAAAGAGTATCAACAAGTGTGTGTGGGGGGGTTAATTGATTTGTACACTCTGTATATGTAGTTGCATATATTAATTTTATGCACAGTGTAAGAGTACTTTTAATCTGTTGCATTTATTATATTCACTGTCTTTTCAAAATTGTTGGTAGCATGATTATTAGCCTGAATAAGAAGCTGCAAAACTAATACGAAATATAAACGGTTAATTTAGAAAAAGCACAAAATGCTGAAAAGTAAGTGTGCTGGCAAACATATATAGCTTAATTAGACACTAGCATCCATGTAAAGGAGTATGTTATTGAGAAACAGAGTTTGTAAAAATAGCCACGCAGATGGTGGTCAGAAGACGTCAACATGAATTAAAATCAAGGATTGGAACATCAGTGAGATAAAGCAGGAACATCAAGTCTTCAGATAAGGCAAAAAATACTGAGTTTACAAAGATCACCAAACCGCAGAAAACCCAGGACAATCACAAATTAGAAGAAACAAAGAACGACTGTTATACATCAGACTTAAAAAACACCACACTTTTGCATAAATATGAGTGTGTATAAACAAGCTTTGGGAATTTGCCATAGAGAGCTGACAGTATTCGTGTTACATGCTTGTAGACTCAAAAGTAGAATTGTAAAAGTAAATGTATTAACTGAAGCAGTTTGTCTCGGTGTATTTATTGTACTTAGTACAATACAGTAATAAAAAGCAGTTGGTCACAGTAAATAGTTAATATACTGTGGTATGCAAGTGTACTAATGCAAGTAACAATAACAAACCAACAGAAGACGTGCATATAATTTTTCAAGTGGCAAGCCACAATTGACAGACCGAATGGTTTCTTCTTGTGACAACTACACCTTCTTTTTTATTTTATTCAGTTAGTACGTCCAGTTGCAGTGCAAACTTTTGTCTCCTTCTTATGCACAGTTATCCAGTAGCAGAACAGTGCATCTCTGCAAGTTCCACAGGTCCTATACATTCACGTCGCTGAATCTGCCAGCTACTTCTGACCAGCTTTTGGGAGAATCAATGAGGGATTTTCCATGTTTTCTCGACGGAAGATTTGGCCACTTTCCACACAGAAACTGGTAATTCTCTTTTTGTTTCTCATTCTACAGCATGGATGCCATAAAGACAGAAGTGTAAAGTGTAAGAATACTTTTCAGATAGACTGACAGTCCAGCACATGTATGGTTAGGTTTTAAAGATTGGTATAAACAAAACTGTAGCCCATGTAGTACTTTACTAGGTAAAGCTGATGTCAGTGCTTTATGTAAATGGATTTTTACATATGATCAGTACATGTCCAATGTCAAAACTTACAAGTATCGACCAGGGTGTGTGTTTTGTGACAGTGATGACAAATCTATTTGTCTAGTGTGCCACATAAAGGTTGTTACACAGGTTACATACAGGAATAAGTCCCCTAACAAACGGCCCTTATCTTTTCCTCTGTATCCTGATCCAAACACCCTTCTTAGCTCTCCTGTATGCACTGTTGAGACCCTTTTAAAAGACATTTCTGATTTTAAAGATAAGCTCCTATGAGATCCATGTATTGATTTGGTAACTCCTTTTGTTACTTACTGTTCAGACTGGAGTTCAGCTTTATCACCAAAATGTAGACAAAAATTAAATGAACAGTTTAAAAAATTTCAAAAGGATAGTCAAATGAAGTGGAATACGCTCCGTCAGTCTACGCCAACTTTGTTGTCTCAATGTTTGGGTAGCTTAGAGGGCCAGTTAGAAGCACTTGAATGTAAAAATAACACTCTCCAAGATTGGGAAGTAAAGTTTAAATTACTTCAACAGGAACTACAGGCAGAGTATGACAAAAATGCACAATATGACACCATGGAAGTTGACTTCCAACAGTGCAAACAGCAGCTAGAGAAATTAGAGAGAGAGGGAGCGGCCTTAGGTCAACTGGTGCCCTAGGCAAAAGGGCTCCAAGGCGCCCCCCACCACACCACCTGGTGCCCCCATCCTGGTCTACCTACACTAAATAAATACTGGAAAAGTGCCCCTACTAGAGCGGTACCCTAGGCGGCCGCCTAGTTGGCCTATGCCTAAGGCCGGCTATGTGGAAGGGCAAGTAAAGGATCAAGAATACAAACAAATGCAGTATGATCTAGACAGATGCACACAACAGCTCAGGGCACTAGATGAAGAGCTAAAGGTCTTATGAAACCGTCTTAAAGAAGTGGAAACTGCAGCACGGGAAAATGTTAGACAGGCTATAGACATTATAGGGGTGGCAACACCAGCTGATTTGTAACAACAATCAAGAGTGTTACAGACCCTCGCCAAATGGAATGATAAAAAAAGCATATTTTACAATATGTTAACTTTTGAGGAATGGGTTAGTTACACTGCAGGCGCAGATGCATGGAATAATTCTTTGACCATGTGTTTTTGGACATTTATTCCCAAATGTTTTAAGACATTTATTCAGCTAAAGAACTATCCTCTTAACACTCAGCTGCAACGTATGGCAGCAGTGTTACAGGCATACACACAAGGACAACCGTTAACTACTTGGTTGTTAGATCAATATTAACATTTCAGACAAAATGCTAGAACAGGCAGATCACTTTCAGCTGGTGTATCAAGTAGTACTTAATAAATCTGATGAAGATATAAAGGATGAGAACACTCAAAAACAGCTTATTCGCTGTTTTTTTAGAGCAAGTGAAGGAAGTTGCAAGTGATATTAAGTACATCTATCAGGAAACTTCAAAGGATTTGCATGATCTAGTGCAAAAATTAATGAGAGGCAAGACAATGTGTGATGATGGCAATCTTTTTTCTCATCATGTCTTTGTGGTGGATGAAGAGACGAGACCTCCTTTTGAAGTTGTAGAAGTTCATTCAAAAGGGCGGGGTAGAAGCCGTTGGATAGACCAAGGAGAACAACGGCAGCAGAGAGTAGCTTCTGCACCTCCGGCTTCAAAGGGTGCCGAGGAACAAGGGGACATAAAGAACGCTCTACAGTGTTTCTGCTGTAAGCAAACTGGTCATTTCAAAAAGGATTGTCCATATTACAGGAAATGGAGGGAAGCTCAGGAAAGAAAGGGTAAGTTTACTAAGCAAGTTACAGATGAAAACAAGGGCAAGCAACAAGTAAAGATGCAAAGACCCTATAACCAGGGAAAGGATAATTATAAGGTAAAACAAATGACACTATAGGGGGATGTATGTCCGGTAGATTGTCCGGAAGATTTTCAGGCCCAAAACAACTGCTAATCCACAATATGCTGAAGGTTTAAAAGCAGAAGTTACAAAGTTTAAGTATGTAGATGACAGTGAAGGGGATGACAATGAAGGTGAGGAGGAGGTAGTACAGTTACAGTTGTGTGCAGTTGCAAAAGTGTCAGATACAGATGACTGGGAAAATATACAATAGGGGTGTGCCCCCCCCCACCCAAGAAGTTTCTTTTCTGAAATCTTTTATGAAGGGGCAGGATGGAAGGCCCCTAACTGATATTTGGGTAGAGGGGTCCATATGGAAAAATGTGTTATTGGATACGGGAGCAGCTGTTTCGGTTTCTAGCCAATCACTCCCACCAGATCCTAGAAAAAGAACATGCATTTCAGGCTTTAACTGTACTGGCTGCATAGCCATGGGTAGTAAAAATGTGTCCACAGAGTTTACACCAAATGATGGAGACATACAAGGATCTTTTTTAATGCACCCTTCGTGTACATATTATGAAAAAAGTTGGACTGGTCATAGATGTGCCAATATTTTCATGCTGCTCCATACAAATAGATGAGACACTGAAGAAACCACAAGGGGCAGTACACGGAGATGCACAGGATGCATCGCAGTCCTTACAGGCACAGTTTCCGCTTCTGTGGTCATAAGGACCGACAGATTGTGGGAAAACTAGAAATTCTGGTAGGAATAGGAAATGAACAGGATTTTATACCACTTTTCCAAAAGCAATACCCGATACCAAAAGAAGCAGAGGAAGATGTGCAAAAGTGAATAGCAGATTGGGAAACGGCAGGTATAATAGTAAAAGGTGAATGTCCGACAAACTCACCCATCTGGCCAGTTAAGAAAAAAGATGGCAGCTACAGGATAGTCACAGATCTGAGAAAAGTAAATCAATATACTACCCCTAGGGAGCATCTAATTCTGGGAGTTCCTGAATTAGCAGCTAATATAAAACCACAAAGCCAGTGGTTCACAGTCATCGATTTGGCAAATGGATTTTTTGCTGTACCACTGAGAAAAAGGGATTGGCTAAAATTTGCCTTTACCTTTAACAATCAGCAGTATCTTATGACACGGTTACAGCAAGGATTTCAAAACAGTCCGGTAATTTTCTATCAGACAGTACGCAAAATCTTGGAAGGGCTAGAATTAGATGGATTGGTGCTTCATTACTTAGGATGACATTCTGATAGTCTGAAACTGTAGAGCAGCATTTAAAAAATTAAAAGAGCTTTTCAAAACACTGCAGAAGGCAGGATTTAAGGTAAAGAGTGAAAAAATACAGTTTCTCTCACAAAAAGTCAAATTTTTAGAAACCATTATCAAGCCCACGGGGAGTACAAGGTATTTTACAAATGCAAAAGCCAATGACTACATCGGATCTGCATAAATTCACGGGTATCATGAACTACAACAGAGAGTTCATTGTGGACTATGCACAAACAGCAGGACCTCTGTATAGCATGCTGTCCCTGCAAAAAATAATAGCACTCTAGAATGGTTTGTGGTAGAGGAACAATCCTTCGCAGCTATGAAGGAGAAATTGGCAAGGGCGGCAGTACTGATAGTGCCAACTTCAAAGTTACCATTTGTTTTACAAGCGGCAGCAGGGAAAATACACTATCACTAGTGTTATTACAAGAATGGCCACATGGGGGAGATAAGAGATCACAAAAGACATTGAGAACAGTTACCTTTTGTAGTCTAAAATGACTCCAATAGAGAAGAGAGATCACCCTGTATTCAGCAATTGTTGGCTATATATTGGGGAATCAACAGACAGAATATCTAACAGTCTTTTCATACATAATAGTGCAGACACCGCATCATGCAGTGCAGGTACTAGAAGTTAGTTTCGAAATGAACAAGATTACCGATGGTATCAGTCAGGCAGTATTTGCTAGGGTGGATGACTACTTTCAGTACAAAAAAGATATTCTTTCAAGCAGGAGAAGAATATTATTTGTCTAATATGCTTGGATATGAGGGAGAACAGCATAACTGCATCGACAATATGACTAAGCCAGAAAAATCCCCCATATCACCAGACTATAATCATTTTTTGCCTTCTGTCTTTGTAGACAGAGCCAGGTACTGGGAAAATGGACGGTATGTGACTGGGTTTGCACTGATACCAGAAAAAGGAAGACTTGGGAGTTCCAGCTGGTGCAGCTCCCGGGTCACATGTCAGTCCAAAGGCCTGAACTGGAAGCAGTACTGTATGTACTACAGCACTATAATCCTGTCAATATTTACTCTGACAGTGTATATGTAGTTAACTCATTACGTTTACATATGACCACATGGGTTGTAGAGGTTTTGTACACAGTGCATGAAAACCACTATAGCATGCAGAAGTTTTGCAAAATATATGGAAAACCATACGACAAAAAAATGCACAAGGGCAATTCAGTATCTTAAAGGCAAAAGCCTATCAAAAAAACAACCTCAGAAGTGTTCAAATTAAATGCAAAAGCAGATAATTTAGCCAAACAGGCAGCAAAGACTTGATGGCAGTTGTATCCAGATTTAAAATCCGTTGAGGCAGTACAAGTTAGTGTATTAAACCAGGCCAGGGATATCATTGAGGATTTGGTTTGAATACAAAACCAGCAATGTTTGGAAGAAGAAACTAGTCAAAGCATGATCGAAGGGGTCCCACCTACAGAATTCTGGGTTTATCCCACTACAAAAGGATTAATTATGTGCCATAGCAACTAGCAAAACTGTTGGTAAAGTACAATCATCAAGTACTAGGACATGTTGTTGTTGTTTTTCTTTCGGCTTTTCCCGGTTAGGGGTCGCCACAGTGGAACTCCGGTCTGCTAATGATTGGCAGTCGATTTTTACGGTGCTGAGGTGCCAGCCTGACGACCAACCTTCAATGAAGGCACGCCCATTCACACGTCTTTCGAATGCTACTCGACCGCGGGGAGGACATGCAGACTCCACACAGAAGGCGCTTCAGCCGAGAATCGAACAGGAGAGCCTCTTGCTGTAAGGCAACAACGCTACCGCTGCACCACATGTAGGTAGTGAAAAGTTATGGCCAGTGGTCAAAGAAAAGTATTGTAATCCAGCTAAATATTGTGTAAGATAGTTTCAGATGAATGCTTAATCTGTTTACAGGTTAATGCCAAAAGTAAAAAACCTCAGTTACACAGGGTCATGCCAGCAGATGGACCATGGTATGGGGTTCAAATAGACTATACAGGACCATTACCACCACTAAAAGGAGGGTATCGCTACTTGTCAGTAGTGGTAGATGTATTTTCAAAGTGGGTTGAAGCAATTCCTACCAAAAAGACAACCGCTAAGGCAACAGCAGAAGTTTTACGGAAAAACATTTTTGCCATTGGGGATGGCCACGAGTTATCAAATCTGATAATGGACCACAATTTGTCAGTCAGCTAATCAAACAAATGTGTAATTTGTTAGGGATACAACAAAGAGTTCATGTACTCTACCATCCACAGTCCAACGGAATAGTTGAGAGAATGAACAGAACCATTAAGGAAAGATTAAAAAAGGCATGTTTAGAAAAGGGACAGGACTGGGTGCAACATTTGCCAGGAATTTTGTTAGGGGTAAGAGCTACCCCAAACAGCAAGACAGGGATTTCACCATTTGAAATCATGACAGGAAGGAAAATGCCCACACAACTACCTTTTGATCCAGAGGTTGGGCATAATAGACCTTTATTAGATGTATCACAACATCAAAAATAGTTAAAATATATCACAAAATGATGTAATTACTTGTCAAGGGAGTAAGCATTCCAGTTATGGAAAAAGGTTCCAATTTTGCCACAGGAACACCACCTTCCCTCTGGGACAAAGGTATTAGTCAAAACGTTCCAGATGGATGGTCCATGGGACAGTAATTGGTGAGGACATTTTGAAGTAATGGAGCAAATAGGACCTTTAGTCTATAAGGTCAAACAGCATAAGAAAAACAAAACATTGCTAGTTCACAGGGATCAAATGAGAGTCATTGTTTTTGGTGAGCAGCAGAAAAATGCATCACCTTTAAAAGAAGGGTGAGCAGATGCTCAATAAAGTTTGTTTCTGTTTTGTAGAAACAACGTACAAGACTGAATGCCAAGTGTTGTGCAAAGTTTGTTGAAAGTACTCCCAAACAGGTTGTTAGGACAAAGCAGTTTTAATAAAAATGACAAACTTAATTGTTATTGTAAGTATTGCACTCAGTGTACTCCTTTTGGCAGAATGCCAAGCAAAGGGAATCAAGATTGTTTATTACAACGTTCCACGAATAAGGCTTATTTGGGAAAATGCTACATGAAATAGAACACAGGACAATTTCAGTTGTAAAATGCTAACAAACTGTACTTTCGAATAAGGCTTATTTGGGAAAATGCTACATGAAATAGAACACAGGACAATTTCAGTTGTTAAATGCTAACAAACTGTACTTTCGAATAAGGCTTATTTGGGAAAATGCTACATGAAATAGAACACAGGACAATTTCAGTTGTAAAATGCTAACAAACTGTACTTTTGAATAAGGCTTATTTGGGAAAATGCTACATGAAATAGAACACAGGACAATTTCAGTTGTAAAATGCTAACAAACTGTACTTTCGAATAAGGCTTATTTGGGAAAATGCTACATGAAATAGAACACAGGACAATTTCAGTTGTAAAATGCTAACAAACTGTACTTTTGAATAAGGCTTATTTGGGAAAATGCTACATGAAATAGAACACAGGACAATTTCAGTTGTAAAATGCTAACAAACTGTACTTTTGGGAGAATAACATTAAACGCAAATATATCGGCACGGTTACCTAAACAAGGTCAGCCATGCATAAAAGTAGAAGAGTTAAAGAATAATATTAACATTTCAGTAAACAGTTCAGTTATTATTAGATGCTGCACATTCCCTCCTGAAGATGTAACAAAGTGGACAAGGCAAGATATCAGACATAAAATATCACAGTGTGTAGATTATAACACAAAAATAAAAGTCAATTCAACAGGGGAAGAAATGGGTATGACTACTACCAATACTCTGTTTATTTGTGTAAACACAAAAATACAAGGAAAAGGACCATGGGTCGGAATACTTACCATTCTGGGTAACAAACCAGTACTTCATATGGATCAAGTGGTAAAAATACCATCCACTTGTACCATGACAGGACAGCAATACCAAAAAACAATATTACACTTCAACATCACGTTTCTAAGTTTTAAACAAATGGACTAGGAACCCTAAATGCTGTGGATACTGACATTTTACAAAATAAACTAAATTTACTAGGACAAGCTCAATGGAATCCCACCATTTGGTATGTACATAAACAAAATGTACGGTATCAAGAGGGTTTTTTAAATCATTATAATGTATCATTAATAGATTGCAATTTGATACTCATGTATCTATATTTGTAGACTGGACAAAATGTACTTTGCAGTCACTGTATATTAAAATGCAACAAAATGAGTTACAGACAAAGCTAATGTTAAAAAATGAGTACATGTGGCGACAACTATTCAGTAGGTGGATTCCGTCCACTAGCTGGATAACACTGTTCACAGAACAGGCTTAGTGCGAGCAAAATTATTGCACCAGAAAAGTTATGTATTATAATGTGATAAAACAAACAGTGATGTGTCAATTTATGGTATTACCCATTATATTCTGATCTACATATAATGATACTGAACTTTGGTTACCTCAACTTGAAGGAAATTACATAGATATGGATAACAAAACGCATATGCTAAAACACTGTACAGAAACTATGACTGGTCACATATGTGGGCAGCACTCTCCCATCAATGAACCATGTTTTTTACAACATTCTGTAAATATGTGCAAATGGACAATATTGCCTTCAAACTTCAAAATGTTTGCCGAAGTGGCACCACAATTTGTACATGGTGTTTCAAATAAACCAGTGTTAAAATACAAGCAAACACCCTTTGTGAGATATATCAGTAATATCATGCATTTAACCTGGGAAAATGAACCCATGTGTTTTCCACCAGTACTAAAAAAATGGCAAAATTTCAGTGGAAATATCAGATGATTCAGTTTCCTAACATTACCTTGTCCTTAGACAAGTTAAGAAAAATAATACAAGACACAGACAATCTTAAAGCTTACTTGGATCATCGTAACCACAGCATATTATGGCATGAAGTAAATAGTATAATAGTAAAAGACAAATTGGTAAAATTGGCTGAAAAAATGGAAGCTGACACTGCCCATAATTGGTGGGACATATCTACAGGGTGGTCATCATCTGGAACCAAATTGTTAAATTGGTTAATACATCTGGTGTTGGTAGTTTTAGGGGTCATAATAATAATGACAGCTTGGAACTGTATATGCTGCAGGTTGCAAAGAGTTGCAATAACTCAGCAAGTCATGATTGTAAACATGAATAAAGTGATAAATGCTGTAAATAGCGATGCTGTAGAAACAAATGCAGTCTTTTCTTTAACTGAAGTTTAGTCCGTTCCTCAAAATACAATAGGGGAAACTGTAAGAGTACTTTTAATCTGTTTCATTTAGTATATTCACTGTCTTTTCAAAACTGTTGCTGGCATGATTATTATCTTGAATAAGAAGCTACAAAGATAATATGAAATATAAAGGGTTAATTTAGAAATAGTATAAAATGCTGAAAAGTAAGTGTGCTGGCAAACTTAATATATATATAAGTGTGCTGGCAAACTTATATATATATATATATATATATATATATATATATATATATATATATATATATATATATATAGCTTAATTAGATACTGGCATCCATGTAAAGGAGTATGTTATTGAGAAACACAGTTTGTAAAAATAGCCGCACAGATGGTGGTCAGAAGACGTCAGCAAGATGTAAAATCAAGGATTGGAACATCAGTGAGGTAAACGCAGGCACATCAAGTCTTCACATAAGGCAAAAATACTGAGTTTCTAAAGATCACCAAACCGCAGAAAACCAAGGACAATCATAATTAGAAGAAAAAGAAAGACTGTTATACATCAGACTTAGAAAAAAAACATCAGACTTTTGTATAAATATGAGTGTATATAAACAAGCTTTGGGAATTTGCCATAGAGAGCTATCAGTATTCGTGTTACATGCTTGTAGAATCAAAAGTAGAATAGTAAAAGTAAACATATTAACTGAAGCAATTTGTCTCAGTGTATTTATTGTACTTAGTACAATACAGTAATAAAAAGTAGTTGGTCACAGTAAATAGTTAATATACTGTGGTATGCATGTGTACTAATGCAAGTAACAATAAGAAACCAACAGAAGATGTACGTATAATTTTTCACACAGTACCTGCATTTTTCAATGAAATGAGGGGTGTTACTATATGGAAGCAGTGATGTGGCAGAGATGAATGGCATGTAAGTGCATCATCCAAAATGCTTGGATGCTGCATGAACCAATAAACTATGACCCAAAGAGCATCACACATTATCCAGCACTTCAATAAAAGATAATCCTTCCTGTTCTACTTTGCAATATATGGCACAAAGTACGTCAGAGATTTAGGTGATTGCATAGAAGGCATGCATGGTATTAGTGGTCTCCTGTCATGTGCTAGGAAATGGTACACACTCCTCCACATATGAAAGCATTATGCTGTGGAACCTGTTATATATTTTAGAGATGGGGGTCTGTGAGATACCCAACATATCCCCTGCTGGTCTCCAAAAGATCCCAATGGACCTATATGTACTGTACCTCATCTACCAAAGCTTTGAGAAGGCCAGGAATTCCTGCAGATTCTGTTTGTGGGTGACATGTCAACTGAGGCCCATACAATGTCCTGATTTACACTCAAATGATCTATTACCTGCTGTTCAATGAAATCATGGTATATTATAGCAATAACCCACGCCTGGGTGTGGGTAATGCTGGATTTACCCACGGTTGGTGTGGTTTGGTCACGAGGGCGAAGCCCGAGTGGCCAAACAAAGCCAACCGTTGGTAAATCCAGCATTACCCACACCAGAAGTGGTTATTGTTATACAATGACATTATTTAAGAAAAAAAAAATACTTTTCTTAAATAATGGCATTGTATAATGCCTCCTTGCTGCCCTTCCGCAGCTGCCTGGTATTCTGCGGCAGTTCTGATGTACTGCGCATGCATGTGCCTAGGCAGTACATCAGAGCTGTGGGCAAAAGCAATGGAGAAAGCAAGATCACTGTTGCTTTTTACAAACTGTTTCGCTATGTTAAATGGGTTTAACATAGCGAGACAGCTTTAAAAAAAGCAACGGAAGATCTCTGTTGCTTTTTTTAAAGCTGCCTCGCTATGTTAAACTCGTTTAACATAGCGAGCCAGTTTTGAAAAAAGCAACGGAGAAAGCAAGATCATAGCGAGACAGTGTGAAGCAATGGAGATCTTGCATTCTCCATTGCTGTAAAAAAAGAGTTATAGTA
The DNA here is from genome assembly GCF_019279795.1 of Protopterus annectens. Taxonomy (NCBI): domain Eukaryota; kingdom Metazoa; phylum Chordata; order Ceratodontiformes; family Protopteridae; genus Protopterus; species Protopterus annectens. Next base: position 205,331,570 of record NC_056735.1, read on the forward strand.
ATGGAAAAAGTCCGGGTGACCGGGCCTTTTTCCATTACTATAACTCTGATTTACAACGTGCATGCTGACCAATCTGCGTGCACATTTTTGAATATTAATGGGGGGTCGTTGTATAATATATGTTACCCTCTCAGTGCAACATTTACACAGCAGCAATAACGGCTACGTTATGCTGCTGTGCTAAGTGCAACTCTGATAATTTCATCATGCTTTACCCTTTTATAATTAGGTGTACACTTTCCCCACATATGCTATGAATCATGTTTATGGTCCCCTTACAAACATTTGCATATCATAAGGGCATTTCCTTATCCTCTTTAATTTGCACATTATAATGTGGTCATTTTTATATACCTTCTGTTGTAGACTTGTCCTCAATGCAGTGTATCACAACGTGGGACTATGAATCTCTAACATGTTGTGTCAGCCTGCTCATGACTGATTCCAACACAAATGTGTGTTGTGTACTTTGTAACTTGTCTATGAATCCTGGACCAAGGATCTAGAGTTATTTTTCTTTACTTTGCCACAAACATAATTAATCTCCCCAGAAAATATTTGAGATGACTTACTTGTTTGTATCCAGCTTAGACAATCTTTGGTGGAATTCAGTAGCAGCTTCTGTAAAATTATCAACAGCAGAAAAAAGAGAATCTGTGGTACAATGGAAAAACAAAGTAGTTAGCAGTTCACATTATGTATCTTTGATTCTGTACTTCAATATTTTAATACATATAAGGACAAAGATTTCTACACAGTTATTTATTTGTTTTACATTTATTTTACATTTGCTGACTGGGTTTGTCTGACTGAGCTTAGTAGCACTTTTTTAGTGGAGGCCCGGGGAGTAAAGTTCCAAATAATTATACATGAAAAATTAACCTAGTCAAATTATGAAATAAGAAGTATTGAAAAAAGACAGACATACAAATTAAATGTATACAGTATCAAATTACATATAGGCATACAATACTTATTAACCGCATAATAACAAACAGCAGACTCATTCACATTCAGTCATGGGATGATTCACGAAGTTTTTTTTTCCACAAAATAAGTTATCCCTGGGATTCGGAAGGCCTTACTGTGAGTTGAAATCCTTCATATTGCTGTTTTTCCACTCACAGTAAGTCTTTGCGATTCTTCAATCACCCTACTCTAGACCCACTTGCACAGCTGCACACTAATGCAGTAATCTGTGGGGGATAACTATAATTAGCCGTGTGCACTCCCCCAAAAATGCCTGCAGGTACCTATTTCCTCTAGTGAGTGACTCAGAGAATTGTTCAACTGCATAAATTACCACTGTAGGAGGAAAAAGTTAGCACTGTCAAAAAATGGAAGTCATCCATTTATTCCTATGGAAGGAGTCACCCTGCAGGTAAGTTCATTGAAGACAAGGTGTTAGTGTGTGTGTGTGTGTGTGTGTGTGTGTGTGCATGTGTGCGTGTGTGTGCGCGTGTGTGTGCGCATGTGTGTGCATCTGTGTGCATGTGTGTGTTAACCTTGGTAGTTGCACTGGGGTATTGGATAGGAAACTGAGTGTGTATCTGTGTGTTGGGGTGAATGGTTGAGTGTTTTCATGAGTGTGAGTGACTGTGGGTGGTGCTTGTTTTTCATGGCTGGATCTGTGTGTATATATAAATGAATGACTGCACAGTCCTCTTCAGGTCACCCCACAGATTTTCTATTAGATTTAGGTCTGGGCTCTGGCTGGACTATTCCAATACTTCAATTTTCTTTTGGTGAAGCCATTCTTTTGTTGATTTAGATGTATGCTTGGAGTCATTGTTGTGTTGAAAGGTGAAATTCCTCTTTATCTTCAGCTTTCTAGCAGATGCCTGAGGATTATGGGCCAAAAGTGTCTGGTATTTGGAACTGTTCATAATTCTCTCCACCTTGACTAAAGCCCCAGTTCCAGCTGAAGAAAAACAACTCCAAAGCATAATACTGTCACCACCATGCTTCACCGTGTGGCAGGTGTTCTTTTGGTGATGCAAAGTGTTGTTTTTGCACCAAATATACCTTTTGGAATTGTGGCCAAAAAGTTCATCCTTGGTCTCATCAGACCATAACATTTTTTCACATGCATTTGGGAGTCTTGATGTATTGTTTTGCAAATTTTAGCCGGGACTGGGTGTTTTTCTGTATAAGAAAAGGCTTTTGTCTTGCAACCCTACCCCATAATCCAGACATATGGAGAATCTGGGAGATTTTTGTCACATGTAGTACACAACTAGTACTTGCCAGAAATTCCTGCAGCTCCTTCAGTGTTGCTATAGGTCCCTTGGGAGCCTCCTGGACCAGTTTTCATTTTGTCTTTTCATCAATTTTGGAGGGAAGTCCAGTTCTTTGCAACGTCACTGTTGTCCCATATTTTCTCCACTTTTTGATGACTGTCTTCACTGTGTTCTATGGTATATCCAATGCTGGTGAATTTTTTTTTGTACCTTTCCCAACAATGAGATCCCTTTGATGCTTTGTAAGCTCTCTGCAAACCATGGCTTTTGCTATAGCAGGCAACTGAATAAATGTCAGGAAAATCCTACTAGAACAGCTGAACCTTATTTGGGGTTAATCAGAGTCTCTTTAACTGATGGCAGGTGTGTACCCAAAAACACTGAATGCTGTAACTAAATCAAAAGGTGCTGCAACAAAGTATTAGTTTAAGGGTGTGCACACATGCAACCAGCTGACTGTATGCTTTTTATTTTTTACCCTAACAGATTTGTTTTTCAATTGAATTGTGCAGGTTATAGGTCACATTAAAGGTGGGAAAGGTTTTGAAATGATTTATTGTGGTCCCATTTTTTATATCACAAAAACCTGGCATTTTAACAGGGGTGTGTACACTTTTTATCTACTTTGTGCGTGTATATATATATATATATATATATATATATATATATATATATATATATATATATATATGGTTCCCTATCAGAAGCCTGAAACACTATAAGCCTAAAAATCAAAATCCTGAAAACTAAAGCCTGAAAATTCAAAATCCCGAAACTCAAAATCCTGAAAACACAAATAATGCTAATATTTCACTATAAAGACACTATATCTACCAACTGACACTGACCCTATCCCTAAGGTCCGTCACTATCGCACACTCACCTGACCCGCGCCCTAACCCTAACTCACTTAAACCGCCCCTAACCCCAATATTTGTCACTATTGCATACATGCCTAACCTGCGCCCTAACCCTAACTCACTTAAACCGCCCCTTACCCTAACATAAAACCAACTGCGCACTTACCTGAACCCAACGCATGACCTAACACCACAGGGCTAACAATAGCAAAGCCACAATGATGTCAGTATGTCCATTTTGTGTTTTCAGGATTTTGAGTTTCAGGATTTTGGGTTTTCGGGATTTTGAATTTTCAGGCTTTAGTTTTCAGGATTTTGATTTTCAGGCTTATAGTGTTTCAGGCTTCTGATAGGGAACTATATATATATATATATATATATATATATATATATATATATATATATATATTTATGAAACTCCTACTCACAGGTTGCACAAAAGCAGAGAAAAGTGAAAACTCTGCTGCTGAATGTTGTTCCGGCATTTTTCCTTCAGTCTAATGGCACTGAAAGAAACAGATACTGATAGACTAAATGGCTCCCCTCTTATGTATACAAGTAAACATTTTTACTCAAATGTTTTAGATAATGAATTGACTAAGGAAAATAAATGACACACTGAGGTATTCAATATGCAGTCTTTCAGGTTCAATATTTCAGATTTTTTGTGGGCATTACATTACACCCTACTTCACACAGTACAGTATCAGATTTAAACACACCACATTGTGTGTTAATTTTGATCACATTTATTTGTTTATTTATTTATTACCATTTGTTTACCAGGAAAAGTCCAACTGGGTCAAAAATATCCATTTGCAGCAGAGGCCCTGATATAAAATCTCCAGGCACATAACATTACATACAGAGTGTATAATCAAAGTGAAAGCTTCAAGTACACACAGAGTGTGTAATCACAGTGACATAGTTTACGTTATAAGACAATATCAAATAAGTTAAATAGATTTGAGAAGGAAAGTACTGCAGCATAAAATATAAATAAGTTGGTCCAGATGTGTAGTTGATTATGTAGTACAATATGGGATGAAACCATGGGCAAAGGAATCAGTCAAAGTCAGAAACATGATGGTGGCAAACAGCAGGGTGAGGTTATTGAAGTAGACAGGAGTAGCTCAGACAGCATTTGTATTAGTAGTAAAGAAACAGAGGGTGGGTGGGAAGGAGAAAATAGGTAAAGAGTTAGGGGGTGATAAAGAGGCAAAGAGCAGGTGAAAAAAGTACTGAAAAGAAGAGGGAAGGTAGATAAGGTGCTAGAGAGGTTGGATGGCAAGTATAGTGGGTAGACAGACAAGAGCTAAAGAGGTCAGCCTGGATTAGCACAGGACCAGATACAGGATGTGGATACAAATTCTTTTATAGAATGACTGAAAGCAAGAATTATAGACATATTCTGAGGGTTAGTGGTAGGAAGTGACTGCAGAACAGGTGTAAAGGCTTTGCACAAATTTATTAGGTTTATGTATTAAGACGAGTTGCGTGTTCTGTGATCAGGGAGGTCTTTTGGGGGTAGTATTAGTATAGTATGCAGATAAGGGTAGGGCAGACTGAAGGTAGTATTAGTACAGTAAACAGATAAGGGTAGGGCAAACTGAGGGTTTATGAATGATGTTGTGGGTAGTTGTTAGTTTTAGGTAAGAGATGTGGTGGGGAAGTTGGAGCCTCCTAAGAGACGGCAGAGCTGTGCAGTGATGGGTGTACTATATGTTGTACTAGTTGCAAATTTGGCAGTTTTGTTGCATCAGGTTTCAAGTTTATTTTTTAGTGAAGTTTGTATGTTGGCAGGGAATGGAGCTCCGTACATGACTGAAGGTAGTATGTAAGTGATGTCAAGGGTAGTCTTAGTGGATGTATTCAAAACTTATGTTTGTAAACCATTACAAGTTTCTGTTTTTTTTATTATTATTCTACATGTGAAGATGAAACATTACATTCTCCTCTTTTGCCACACCCAATAGTTTGGTGTGGGAGGCTACTTCAATTTATGTATTGTTTAGAGAATAAATCTTGAACATGGATTTGTCACTGCAATACGTTTTAGGAGTAAAGACAAGAAGCTTGGTTTTACTGGGGCCAAGTAGCAATTTGACATCACTAAAAGTGAACACTTTCAGTGTTACTTGTTGTAGGTGAGGTAGATCACTTGAAAAGCAAATAATTGTAGAGTGATCTGCATACTGAATGAGGGAGCCTTGTCAGGAGGATGTGTAAAGAGTACTGATGAAGACATTAAAGATTAGGGGATCAAGTATGGAGCCTTGAGGACCACTACTGATACTGGGAAGGGATGGAGATAGAAAGCCTTGCCATTTTACTGAACACTGTCTGTTTGAGAAGTAACCGATGAGAATGGAAAGGGACAGTCAAAGGAGAGAAAGTTGATGAAGGATCTCAAAATTGTGGTGGTGCTGCGGTAGCATTGTCGCCTCACAGTAAGACGTTGTCCTGTTCGATTCTCAGCTAGAGCGTCTTCTGTGTGGAGACATGCGTGAATGGGTGTACCTTCGTTTGAAGGTTGTGCGTCAGGGCTGGCAACTCGGCATGTAAAAATAAGCCGAAAGACACAACATTAAATGCCTTAAACAGCTTGAAGAACAGACAAGAGACAAGTTTTCCAGAATTTCTAGCTTTATTTATAGTCTCTGTAAATAGGGCAAGATGCAGTACTGTGGGTGGGCCAAAAGCCATGCTGAGTTGAGGTGAACAGTTGATTTTGAAAGAGATGTTTAAGAGGTTGTTTATGGATACATTTTTCTAAGAGTTTTGAGAGAAGGGACAAGATAGCAATGCAGTGAAAATTGTAGTTGTATACTTCAGTGCAAATACCTCTTTTATGCAGCAGAATAATGTAGGATTTTTCCCCATAAGATAAGGACATAAAAGTCAGTGACAGATCTGTTGATAAGGATCCTACCTTGGTAGACTATGGCTTCTGTAGCTAGTTTTAGGTATTCTGGTGGGAGGCTCTCGGCAGAGGTAGAACAGGATTTGAACTAAAGTACAAGTTTTTTTGTTTTATAAAGGTGGTAAGGACAGGTTGCAGGGTAAATAAGAAGAAATCAGAGATCATCTCATGAATGAATTCTGGTGAGATAAAGAAAGTTTGAGAATATCTAGGTGTGCTATGTCAGGGAAGTATGTTAGGACTAGAGGCGGAAATATTTTGAGAGAAGGAAGATGATGTGAATGTAACTAGCTTGTGGTTAAGTTGGCAATACTTTCAATAAAATAAGTATTGCAGTTGCTTGTGCTTTGAATGGGGGAGCTTTCAGGACAGAAAACTGGTTTAAGGCTCCAGAGAGCACCCAGCACTATCAGGCTACAACTCATACCATACATTTCGGCCACAAAACCCGGACCGAAATACAAAAGGCGGGGGAGTATCCATATTCATCAAGGATACCCACACCTCCAGGTTAGTGGCATAGCACGGTGCTTCAGAGATCATCCATGTGCAACTAACAATGGGCAAAACTGCTATTCAAATTATAGCTTGCTACAGATCACCCACCATGTCCCAGGACCCCCACTCCGCATTCCTGGAAACACTGGGAAACATAAAGGTCCTACCAAACACCCTGATATTGGGTGATTTCAATTACTCAAACATTAACTGGGAGAACTACTCAAGTACAAACTCCCTTGCCCAACATTTCCTAGAAGTTATAAACTCAAATGCCCTGGATCAACTGGTCAACACCCCCACCAGAAGTGACAACATAATGGACCTGGTCATCACCAACATGGGCGACCGGTGTTCCACACTGAAGGTCAACCCCTCGCTGGTCAGATCTGACCATAAACTAATCACACTAGATATCCACATTCCGCCACCACCCCCGGTCAAAGAAACCACTGTGAAAAACTTTTCAAAAGCAAACTTCACATTACTTAAGACCAAGGTAGGAAGTTTCAAAGCTCCCATGCTAAAGGATAACTCTGTCCAAGCTGCAAAATCCTTTACTAATGCACTCTATGGGCACCTACATGAATGCATGGATTGTGCTATCCCAAACAAAACCAAGACTCACTCCTCCAAGAAAAGGAAACCAATCTGGTGGACCCCTGCCATAAACAAGCTATACAATACAAGTAGGAAACTAGTACAGAAAAGAGTAAAATCCCAAGAAGGGAAGACATCCCTGATCAGTATCAGCAAGAAACTATGTTCCCTCATAAAATCATCCAAGGCTAGCTTCAAAAGAAAAATTGCCATGGACTCTAAAGATAACCACAAGGCATTTTTTAGCTATGTCAAGAATCTAAGTGGCAATTCTCAGATCTGCTCGGAGTTGGTGCAGAATGGCACAAAATACACTGAACTGACTGATATAGCCAACATCCTGGCAGACAGACTTCACCCCCCTCTCACCCTCAAAAGGGTCCATTACCATACCAGAAGAATGTAATGCCCTGAAATCACAGACACTCAGGTTAAAACAGCCCTCTCCAAAGCCAAAAACACAGCATCAATGGGACCGGACGGTGTCCCAGTCTGCTTCCTACATGAGCTCAAAGATGAACTAACCCCTCACCTAAACACACTGTTTAAACTCAGCCACTCCACAGGCTATGTGCCCACAGAGTGATGCACAGCAACGGTTATTCCACTCCACAAAGGTGGAGCCACACCGGACCAAGGGAACTATCGCCCTATAAGCTTGACTAGCTTGGTCTGCAAAGTTATGGAGCGCATCATCATGGATCTCATTAACAGAGACACTGGAAACATCCAAACACTGGACCCTACCCAGTTCAGCTTTGTTAAGGGCAGATCATGCCTCCTAAACCTGGTGGACTTCTTTGATACAGTTACCAAGGGTATAGATGAGGGAAAGGTGGTCCACACAGCCTACCTATACCTTGCAAAGGCCTTAACACCATTCCCCACTCAGGTATTACAGACAAGCTCACCAGCCTGAACATAAACCCTACGTCACAAGATGGGTTGCCAACTGGCTCACGGACAGAACCCACATGGTAAGAGTTGTAGGAGCTACGTCTGACTCTAAACCAGTTACAAGTGGCATTCCCCAGGGCTCAGTCCTAGGACCCCTCCTGTTTGGCATATACTTCTCAGAGGTACAAGCAAGCACAGGAGGACTATGGCTGACCAAGTTCGCAGACGACTGCAAACTAGGGGCTATAATTGACTCTCTGGCTGACACAGACATCCTCCAAAAGGGTCTCACTGAGACAGATACCTGGTGTCACAACCATGGCCTCAAGCTAAATGCCAAAAAGTGCATAATCATCCCCTTTGGAAAAAACAAAGTACCCACAAACTACCACATAGGTGGTAGCCCCCTAAATACGGAAGACGTAATAAGGGATCTGGGGGCCCAGGTAGATAGCAACCTCTTCTTTGATAATCACATTGCCAAAGTGGTTAGAAAATCCTTGAATGTGGCCCACCTAATTACAAAAGGGTTTGCCATCCAGATCAAAAGAGGTCATTGGGCCCCTCTATGCATCACTCATCAGACCCATTATAGAGTACAATGCCCCATTTGGGATGTACCTTACAAAACACCTGCAACAACTGGAAAGACCACAGAAGTACCTCACCAAGAGGATCACTGGCCTCAAGCAGATGACCTATGCAGCTCGACTGAAGAAACTCCAGCTGTACTCGGTTGCATACCGCCTACTCAGAGGTGATCTCTGCCTCACATACAAGGCCATGTCCAACCCAGAATTGATGGACATGCTCCACCTAAAGAAAACCATATCCCCTCGAGCCACACGCTCCAGGGATCTAATTCTCACCACAACAATAAATAGGACACGCTGGAGGGATAGATTCCTGTCCCAGAGACTTCCCATGCTCTGGATCAAGATTCCAATCTACATTAGGCAGAGCTCCTCGCTAACCCTCTTCAAGAGAAACATTGACGAGTGGATGGGAAACAGAAAGTTTACCCCAGGGATCACTTCAATGGCTTTGCTAGACAGAGGCACAGGGAACCAACCTGATAGGGCGGCGAAAGCCAAAACATTCTGGCTAGGCTTATAAATGCCTTCGGGCAGATAGCCTAGTACCTACCTATGAACCTATGGATGAAGTACTGAAGTTATTGAAGACCAGAATTTTCAGGGATATGCTTATACTGAGTTTGTATAAGTTTTTTGTACCCTTAATCACTTGTTTGTAACCTTGTTAGGAGTTCTCTGAAAAGTTGTAAACGTGCTGTTTTGCTATTCCTTCCATGTCTTGCCCTTGTCAGTCATGAGGTGTTTACTTAGCTCTGAAAGCCACAGGGCACGACTGGATTTGATTTTATTGTACAAAGAAGAACTAAACTATTAAGGATGTCTGGAACTTTTGTACTGTGATTTACTACTTCATCTAAAGGCAGAGTTTTTAAGATGGACCAATCCATGGCTTTTTGTGAGTCAACGAATGATTGTTGGTTAAAGTTTGAAAAAATGTGGGTTGTTTTTTAGTTATATTGTTTGGATAATTGAAAAATAGTTCTATGGATTTATGATGGGAGGTGTATGCTTAAGTTTTCAGGAAGTGTATTTGTGTTGCTAACAAGAATCCAGTCAAGGATGGAGCCCTAGATATTTCTGTTATATGTGGTCAGTGTTTTAATAAGCTGAGTGAACCCAAATAAGTTTATTTTGGATGTTGAGAAGTCAGAGGTTATTTCTGTCAGTTAATATTACCACCACTTAAAATGATAATTTCATTGCTAACTGTACTGGATAGCCAGGACATAATATAACCTAGAACAGGAATATTGTGTCTAAAAGAGATGTAAAGTACAGCAGTGTATACGTTTTTTGTATCATTTAGAGTAGAGCAATGCATAGGTTTTCTGTATTATTTAGTTTTAAGAAGGTAATAAGAATTTTGGCATTGTTGACTTTTGGGATGGGATGTGTAAGGAATAACATTATAGGAGTTAGGGTAAAGCAAGGCTACTTCTACCTGCTTTCTTTAGTACCCTATCTACTTTATTAATCTGGAGTCTCTCATATTAGGTTTAAGCCAAGTTTCTGTGGGAGCAAAGACATTCAGGGTATAATGTGTTATCTAAGCATGGCATTCTGTAATTTTGTTACATATCCTTCAAACGTTTACTGTAACAAGTTTTAGGGTCTTAGTAGGGGATATGTTGTTTGTAGGCTGGACGTGAACATCTCTGCAATGAGGGATGTTGGAGAGGTTCAGTCTGTGTATGATAGCGTACATTAAATTGATGGGTTGGGGTTTTATTTTGTAGTTTGTAAGGTGCGTTTGCACTATTTTCAGTTTTTAATAGTCAAAGGGGTTTATGTTAAATAAGGTGGGGGAGATATAGCGATAGCCATTTGTGAAATCGTGGTTAGTATTAGTGGTTCTAACTGTTGTATTTTTTGCTTTTAATTGTTGTCAAGTGGAGAGATGTAATGTGTGTGAGAAGGAGGAGTAAAGTAAGGCAGGAAGGTAACAGCATGGCAAATGAAGGATTTGTTACGACTGTGAGAAGCTATGAGAGAGCTAAGGTGGAGAGGGAGGAAGGGAGGGGGATGGACTTCAGTGGACAGTAGCAGGTAGGAGGGACAGCAGTAAAGATTAGGTTAGATGTGTATATTAGATTAATGATGCATTTGTAGGGACTGGGGAAATGTAAAGATGGAGTTTAGTGGAGTATTGGGGTGGGTGGAAATTGGGGATAGAGTAGGAAAACAGAACTACTAGCCCACCCAACAAAGAAGATAAAAAAAATGTCCATGCTGCATAAATAAAATCAGTCAGGTAAGCCTCCCGTTTTGTAAGACTATTGTATAAAGTTGTTGACAAAAAAATGCAACAGTATATGTCAGTAAAAAGAAGTTTTGCTCAAAAGAATACTGTTAGTAGTCTTGCAAGTGTAGGGTTTTAGTTTAGGTCAGAATATAGCACAGAGTTACTTTGTTCCAGGCTCTGAAAATGGAAGAAGAAAGAAATAGGAAAGATTAAGATGGGCTAAGCAAATGGAGAAGGAAGAAGTAAGGTAAGAGTATATTAGTAAGCAAAATGACAACAGGGCATGTGTTAAAACAGTAGCCACACAGCAAAAGTAATCAACTATCAGGAGATATGGCAACAGTAGTGTAAGACGGACAGCTGAATGACAGTAAGAGTCTAGTGGGTCTAGTTCATTTTTATTGTATTTTTATTGCAATCATCACAATGATTTTGCAATAATATATTATTTCTAGATTATATACTCTCTAATGGCCATTTACATCCCTCACCTTCCTTGCTCATTGATCATCCCATCTGATTCCTTGTCCTACGGCCATGTGGCTGTGGGTTGCAGATTTCATACAAATGAGCAAGATGTTGATATTTTTTCTTTCTTTTTCAGACTCTTTCTACCACAATGAAAATATAATCTTGAATGCTACAACAGCACATGCAATTAGTACTACACAAACAGTTTAAACCTTGTGGTTCAAAAAAAAAAAACTTTTAGGGTTCCCTGTCACATCTGATAATGAGAGTCGTGCAGTTGTTCAAAAAAGCTTCAATCTGAAGATTTAAACAGGGAATTACAACACTTGTTATTTCCCTTTTAAACAAGTCTTCTCCTCTGCATTCCCATACAACTGCTAACTATATATGTATATACAGTGGATATAAAAGGTGTACACACCCTGTTAAAATGCTAGGTTTTTGTGATATAAAAAAAAGGAGCCCACAATAAATAATTCCAAAACTTTTCCACCTTTAATGTGACCTATAACCTGTACAATTCGAAAAACAAATCTGCTAGCGGAAAAAATAAAAAAACGTGCAATAAGCTGGTTGCATACGTGTGCACACCCTTAAACTAATACTTTGTTGAAGTACCTTTTGATTTAATTACAGTATTCACTCTTCTTGGGTAGGAGTCTATCAACATGGCACATCTCGACTTGGCAATATTTTCCCACTGTTCCTTGCAAAAGTGCTCCAAATATGTCAGATTGCGAGGGATCTCTTGTGCAAAGCCCTCTTCAGGTCATCCCACAGATTTTCTATTGGATTTAGGCCTGGACTCTGGCTGGGCCATTCCAAAACTTTAATTTTCTTCTGGTGAAGCCATTTCTTTGTTGATTTGGATGTATGCTTAGGGTCACTGTCATGATGAAAGGTGAAATTCCTCTTCATCTTCAGCTTTCTAGCAAACGCCTGAAGGTTTTGGGCCAAAAGTGTCTGGTATTTGGAACTGTTATAATTCCCTCCACCTTGACTAAAGCCCCAGTTCCAGCTAAACAAAAGCAATCCCAAAGCATGATACTGCCACTACCATGCTTTATTACTGTGGGGATGGTGTTTTTTTGGTGATGTGAGGTATTCTTTCTGCGCCAAACGTATCTTTTGGAATTTTGGCCAAAAAGTTCAACCTTGGTCTCATCAGACCACATTTTCCCACACGCATTTAGGAGACGATGTATTGTTTTGCAAATTTTAGACGGGCCTGGATGTTTTTCTGTGTAAGAAAAGGCTTCCGTCTTGCAACCCTACCCCATAGTCCAGACATACGGAGAATACAGGAGAATGTTGTCACATGTAGCACACAACCAGAAGCCTCCCTGACCAGTTTTTGTCTTGTATTTTCATCACTTTTCAAGGGACGTCCAATTCTTTGCAATGTCACTGTTGCCCTATATTTTCTCCACTTTTTGATGACTGTCTTCACTGTGTTCCATGGTATATCCAATGCTGTGGACATTTTTTGTACCCTTCTCCTGACTGATACCTTTCAACAATGAGATCCCTTTGATGCTTTGTAAGCTCTCTGTGAACCATGGCTTTTGCTGTGCCAGGCAAGTGAGCAAATGTCAGAAAATTCCTACTAGGATAGCTGAACTTTATTTGGGGGTAATCAGTCTCTTTAATTGATGGCAATTGTGTACCCAAGAAGACTGAATGCTGCAATTAAATCAAAAGGTGCTTCAACAAAGTATTATTTTAAGGTTGTGCACACTTATGCAACCAGCTTATTGTACATTTTTTAGTTTTTATCTTTATTCCACTATCAGACTTGTTTATTTTTCAATTGAATTGTACAGGTTATAGGTCACATTAAAGGTGGGAAAAGTTTTGACATGATCTATTGTGGTCTCATTTTTTATATCACAAAAACCTTGCATTTTAACAGGGGTGTGTACACTTTTCATATCCACTGTGTGTATGTATATATATATATATATATATATATATATATATATATATATACACACATATATATATATATATATATATATATATATATATATATATATATATATATATATATATATATATATATATATATATATATATATATATATATATATTATATCTCAGTGGTTGCTGTACCTTGCAGTTTGGGGAATACTGCGAGTTACTGCAGCCTTGATAGCATGGTCGGTCCTTCTTCCAGCCACAAATAGAAAAATATAAGCAAACAGCCTTTGCCAACACAGCAGGCTAGCAGTTTGCTTCAGCCACAGGTAGGTGACTCTGCTGTGGCCAAAGTTAGTTTCTCAGACCACTTATCTTTTACCCTGGAGACCTCTGGTATAGCCCTTACAGATGTTATGAACTAGGGGTTGGCCACTTCCTCTGCTGCTGCTGGGGTCCCCTTAGTGGGCAAGGGAGAGCCACTCTTGTCAGTCATGGGAGAAGGAGCAGGGAACTCTTCCCTGTGTAGTCAAATTTGTTGTGCTCATCTCTGTGGAAACTGCTGCTGCCATTAACAACCCTGTTAGCTCCATTTTCCTTGTCAAAAAGAAATAGAAAAGTAAGCATGTACCTGATAAGACTTTGGCAAATTACATGTTGAGGAAGGGAGTCAAAGGCCTTGGATAAGTCTTAGGAGAATTACTCTACATTAGACACCTAGTGCCAGTGCTTAAGTAATTTGTCACAGAAAGTTAATAAACTTGTCATCATATATCTATCCTTTACAAAACCATATTGATCTAATATAAACGGCAATATTTGTGTCATTGTTCCTCAGTATCTCAGTAATGCAACTTTCAAAGCATTTGCTTTGAATGTAAGAGGGGCTAATAGATCTATAGTTGTTAACATCACTTTTATTACCTTTTTATATACGGGTGTTATACTAGATGTATTCCACAAGCTGGGAGCAGAACCTCTGTAATAGCTGGTTATTTATCAGTTGCAATACTGGTAGGAAGTGATCTTTAATTGTTATTATACAATGTCTCCCTATTAATATTCTAAAACATGCATGGTGATTGGCCAGCCCAACCAGCATGCCCATTGTAAATTCCACAATATATCAATGGAAAAAGTTCCGGTCGCCCAGACTTTTTTCCGTTGGTATAAACTGCCCCAAAACCTTTTTTTTTTCCTTTTACAATAAAAAAAAAAGAGAGAGAGAGAGAAAATGGAGCAATGGAGACTTTCTTTTCTCCGTTGCTTCCGTTTCAAAGCCTTGATGTACTGGGTAAACGTGGGGAATGCAAGTCCCATACGCATGCGCAGTACATCAAAACGCAGAAGCAATATACCACACCCGGCAGAAGAACAGCAATCCGCTATTATACAAGGACATTACTTAAGAAAATTATTTTTTTTCTTAAATAATGTCATTATATAATAGCAATAACTGACTCCGTGGTTGTGGTACATTCTTCTACATGAGGTTGGGGTGTCATTTTCACAGAATCATAGGAGGTTACTAGACTACTAGCCCCAAGGCCCTTACAAGCCCAGCCAAGTTCAAATGGTGTTCTCAAGGGTGTCTGGTTCAAGCAGACACTAAAATCAGCACCTACTGCCCTTGTCCAAGAGAGACACAGGTGGAACTCCAGAGGTGAATTTCCAGTTACCCATCCAGTCGTCCAAATTGTGCTTAAATAGGGCCAACAATGGGCTTTCTTTAACATGAATAGGAAGCTTGTTCCAAAGGTTGGACTACCTCTGTGAGACAAATCTATCTCTCCAGCAAGTTCTGTTGATGTCACATACCAGGTTAAGGTCCTTTGGGCAAGTGACCCATGTGCCACTTGACTTGCGAATGTGCAGCATTTCTATCAAAGCTGGGTCGGATATTGCTCTATATGCAAGACACAGGTTGCCTCTGAGAAGTCTGTATGACACAGAGTAAAGCGACAAATATTTCAGTCTGCCCACATAAGACAGATCTTGAAGACCCTGAATTTTCTTCATAAGGAACCTTTATGGTCTCTCTAATTGCTGCAGGTGTTTGGAAAGGAACATACCAGATGGAGCATTGCACTTTATTACTGGCCTGATGAGGGAAGAGTGCAGGGTGGTTATAACCTCTTTTTTTTCTGGAGGTAATGCCCTTACTTATAAGATGAGCAATATAAAATGCCCTTCTTACCACTGTGGAGACATGGTGATTGAAGTTAAGGTTGCTGTCAACTTGTGTGCCCAGATCTCTCGCCAATAACTGTGTGCTTAGGGTACTGCTACTGATGTGGTAGTTTGCACAGGCAGCACCTTTGCCTAAGGGGATGATAATGCATTTTTTTGCATTAAGTTTAAAACCATAACTTTGGCACCAGTCATTAGTCTGCATTTGTCACTATCCCTCTCAATTCAATGTCACATTCCTGCCTTCTTCAACACTCACGCCTGACTGTCGTAGATCTTCTCTCACACAAATCCATCCACTTAATTTGCTGGATGCCCTCATTTGCTCTTACCTTTTTACTGTCTGTCCCAAATCTTCCAGATTGTCTTCTGCTTTTCTGCACATGTGCCTAAACCACCGTAATCTGTTCTCTTTGATCTTTTCTGCAATTACAGCTACTTTGCCTTCGGTTCTTATGTCCTCATTTCTTCATCTGTCCCACAGTGTACATCCTGCCACCTTTCTCAGGCACTCTCATCTGCGATGCCTTTACGTCCCAGCTTTCTATACCATACAGTAGTACTGGTAGCACCACTGTTTTGTACACCTTACTTTTCCGCTTCTTTAGCATTCTGCTGTCATACACTACACCTGACACACTGTGCCATTTGGCTGCAGCCCCTCTGATTCTACCTTTGACCTCTTCATTCAGACTTCCCTTCTCCTCAACCACCCCTCTCAGATTCTTGAAGCTATTAACCTGTTCCACTATCCTGTCTTCTATCTCAGTTCTCAGCTTCTTCTGATTTCCTCAATTTGCTGCCATTACCACTGTCTTATCTGTACTTAGTTTCATCCCATGTGACTTCAGGTTTGCACTCCATTCCTCTATTCTTTGCTGAAGTTCTTGCTCAGAGTTTGCTTGTAATGCTATATTGCCTGCATACAGCAACTTTGTTGATCTGTACCATGGAACTAGCAAAAACAATCTAAGACCACCAGGACTTCAGACAAAAATGGATCCTTTATTAAAATGTAAGCGCTTTAATGCCCACAACACGGCACTTCATCAGACATAAAAAAAAATGAACCACAAGCTCAATATATACCATAATCAATTAAAATCAATCAGTACAAATCATTAGATAATTTAATGAATCAATTTACATTCTTTTAATAAAGGTTTTAAAGGTACAAATGTATTTAATCCAGGGTTTCTATGTGCTTGTAGCTTCATTATCCACCTACTCTCAGATGTCTCTATAATATTGTTTAAATCTCCATGTCTTTTACTAAAATTAAAACACTGTAATACTAAAAACTCAAAAGAATGATCACTAAAACTATGGATATGTTTAAATAAAGCATTATTCATGTCATGATTTCTTATATATCCAACATGCTCTAAAATTCTTTCTTTTAACAGCCTAGTTGTTTTACCAGTATAGAAGCTTTCGCACTTTGTGCAGGAAGCAAGATACACCAAACATTTTGTAGTGCAATCTGCATAAAATCTAGGAATGAAAGTAAACCCATTATATGGGTGTTCAAATATCTTTATATCTGATATATATTGACACCCTAAACAATTCCTACATTTAAATGTTCCTTTCCTGTCAGACATAGAAACAGCATTCGTCCTTTTACCATAACAAAGTTGTCTTTTAAGAGAAATCCCATTTTTAAAACAGAAATGAGGTTAATCTCCTACAACATCAAAAATGACATTATCAGATGTCAATATAGGCCAATTCCTACGTATAACATCACATACAATTCCCACAACACTTGAAAAGGTAATAACAGGTCTCAAAAAATCATTTTTATATTTACTAGAGGATGTAGATGAAGCATGTCTACTAGAAAAATAAGGTCTAGCTGACCCAGTCCTAGCTACAGATGTTTCTCTTAATGCAAGGTCCACTTCACTATCTGAGTATCCACATATTAAAATTTCAGTCTTCATGGTGCTAAGAGTGTCCCTGAATTTATCATCATCAGTGTTCAATCTAGAGGCCCTACAAACTTGATTTTTAGTTATATTCTTAAAAACATGGGAAGGATGCATACTACTATGGTGAAGCAATGTATTTCTTTTACAAGGCTTCCTGTACATAGAAGTCTGTAGAGTTTCACCATCTTTAAATAGATGAACATCTAAAAAAATTATTTCAGTTTTATGGACATTAAGGCTGAATCTTAAAAACTCTGTAGTAGACTCTAGGTAGCAAATAAAATTTCCCAGTTCCACAATAGTCCCATCCCATAAAAGGAAAATATCATCCACAAACCTCCTATAAAATTTTAAATAGGGACAAAATTCATGTTCAACAAAAACAAATTAATCTTCCCAATTAGTCATTACTAGATTGGCATAGCTATTTTTAATATGTGGATACTCAGATATGCAGATTGCACTACGAAATGTTTGGTGTATCTTTCTTCTATGTTGGTAAAACAACTAGGATGTTAAAAGCAAGAATTTTAGAGCATGTTGGATATATAAGAAATCTGACATGAATAGTGCTTTATTTAAATATATCCATAGTTTTAGTGATCATTCGTTTGAGTTTTTAGTATTACAGTCTTTTAATTTTAGTAAAAGACGTGGAGATTTAAACAATATTATAGAGAAATCTGAGAGTAGGTGGATAATGAAGCTACAAGCACATAGAAACCCTGGATTAAATACATTTGTACCTTTAAAACCTTTATTAAAGGAACGTAAATTGATTCATTAAATTATCTAATGATTTATACTGATTGATTTTAATTGATTATGGTATATACTGAGCTTGTGGTTCATTTGTTTTATGTCTGATGAAGTGCCGTGTTGTGGGTATGAAAGCGCTTACATTTTAATAAAGGATCCGTTTTTGTCTGAAGTCCTGGTGGTTTTGGATTGTTTTTACTAGTTCCAGTTTGTGTTTTACATTCAGGACCTTTACTGCCTTGGTACATATATATTTTTTGGTTGATCTGTACCCTCCAACCTCTCCGCTAATGTAATCCATCACCAGTATGAACAGCAGTGGGCTCAGAGCTGAAACCTGGTGCACATCCACTCCCACTGGGAACACCTCTGTGAGACCGAACACTGTTTGTACTTGTGTTTCTCCGTCCTTGTACATCCTGGATCCTGGATTTACTCCCATGCATACAGCACATTGAGCAACGAGTACCCTTCAGCACGAGGCCCAACCCTCTTCAGAGGGAGCACCACAAACTCACACCTATGGCCAATTTAGAGTGTCCAGTCCACCTACTGCATGTCTTTTGATAGTGGGAGGAAACCAGAGCACCTGGAGGAAACCCACATGAATGCAGGGAGGACATGCAGACTCCACACAGAAGGCACCCCAGACAGGATTCTAACTGGAGAGCCTCTTGCTGTGAGGCAACAGCACCAATACACCACTGTGCCATCTTCCTTGTACATAGCCTGCACTAATTCTACCAATGTTTCGGGAACTTCAAATCACTGCAGTACTGACCAAATCAGCTTTCTTGGGATTTTTCACATGATTTCTCCAAGTCCAGGAATGCCCAATTGGACTCTTTCCTCATTTCTAGCTTCTTCTCAACTACCTGACTTACTGCAAACATCAGGTCAGTTGTGCTGCATCCTGATCTAAACCTGAACAGCTTGTCTCCCATCTTACTTTCTACTGTTCTGTGTATCTGTTTATCAAGCACTCTCTCCAAAACTTCCATGCAATGTGGTGGGAGCCTTGGAGACCAAATTTACCTAAAATTTGGCTATGGCAGACTTTATTTGTCATCTGACTTGTTTGTTTAGTTTGACGAGTGTCTTTTTTCTGCTGGATGTTACACTCCTAATTTTTGGCATAATTTCTTCCTTCTGTTATACATCCTACTGATGATGTGATTCCACCAGGGTGTCTTGCTTTTTGAGTTAGTTACGTACTTCTTCCTGATGGGTACTGCTACCTCTATGCAACTATTAACATGCTTGTATAGGGTTTCTGTGAACAGTTTCACATTATGGGGACTTGAAATTTTGCTAGATTATCACATAATAGTACGGCGTTAGCCTCAGAGTAGTCCCTGAACATTCTAGGGTTAGCTGGGGCTCTGGGTTTTACTTTAATCTCAAAGGAGAGTTTTTTGTGGTCTGATCTGCCAGAGAAGTCATTACACTAGGGGGTGTGCAGCTCTCTCCCATATTGGACAGGGCCAGATCCAGTATGTTTGTGCCCCTGGTCGGTGTACTGACAATCTGGTCCAAGGAGCTTGTTTTTTCAAAATCCAGGAATCTTTGTGCCTGCACTTTGGTGTCATATGATTCCCAGTTATTACTGGGGTAATTAAAGTTGCCCTTGAATATGGTATTCTGTTGAATGGTGAGAGTTTCCTATAAGTTTAAATACATGTTATGGGTTTTCTGGGTCATAAAGGGAGACCTATAGCTTGCTAGGAAGTGGTATGGGATTTTGCCTATGGTGATTTGAACATGGGAGAAGCTCAAGTGCCTCATCCTGTCTGACCAGCCTTGAGGTATATTTATTTGTGATGTAAATCAAGACACCTCTACCTTTAGCCCCAGTCTGTGTAGTAGCTGGTCCATATGTATGGAAGGCATTATAGACTTGCACTACTGGTGTGCTCTCAGTGGCTTTAAACCATGTCTCAGTGACTACACAGATATCAGCATTTTCTAGAGTGGGGACAGCTTGTAGGGAGTGGAGTTTCTTGTTTAGACACCTAGCAATGAGCAGTAACACCTTTTGATTTTCTTGGTTTTGATTTGCTATGTCAGAAGTACTTTCAGTTTGGAATTGCCTGAAAAAGACACTAAATGAAGGAGAATGTTTCAGCTAATATTTGAAAGCCTGGAGAGGAGAGGTGCAGGCCACCCCTGGCAAAGCAGCATAGTCTGTTGACCATTTCCTTCCAAGATGACAAATATTTCACCCCTCAGAATGACACCAGAAACTAAGCCGATTATTAAAGTCAATCTTCTGTTTGTATTATGGCATCATCCCTGGAGATGGTAAAATACTGCTCAATACCAGGCTTATACCTGCCTGGGACAAGTATTCAGAGAGCTCCATGATGTCTCTGTTCACATAGTCTATGAAGATATGTCTCAAGTCATTTACACTGACATGGACTATGACTGAGTCACATTGGTTCTTGTGGTTCAACGACCTGAGTGCATGCGTAATGTGGTGGATCCTGGCCCATGGTGGTTCAACAACCTGAGTGCATGCATAATGTGGTGGATCCTGGCCCATGGTGGTTCAACGACCTGAGTGCATGCGTAATGTGGTGGATCCTGGCCCATGGTGGTTCAACGACCTGAGTGCATGCGTAATGTGGTGGATCCTGGCCCATGGTGGTTCAACGACCTGAGTGCATGCGTAATGTGGTGGATCCTGGCCCATGATAAGCAAATGACCGAGACTTTCTTCTTACTCAGCATGGTGAGAGGGACATCAGTGTGTCTCAAATGACCATAATGTTGGATTTTCTTGTTGCGTGCCTTATGGGCTTAGAAGTAGAGGCTTCGTGAAATGTGGATATATGTGTTGATGTGAATGTTGCTTTGAAAGAGTACATTTGGGGCTGCTGAGCCAGGATCCACCACATTACGCATGCACTCAGGTCATGAACCACACCACCATGGGGATCCACCACCACGCGCATGCACTCAGGTCGTTGAGGGTATTTGTTATTCATCTAGGAGGTCTTTGCAGTTTAGGAAGATTACATTTAAGTTACTCATATGTGGCTCTGTGTGTCTGCTTTGAACTGTGTGTGATGGGTGCAGTGTGTGTACTACTGACAACCTAGTTGACACTAGGATTGATTTTATCTAAGAGCTTTGGCTCTAGTGACATTGTATAATCTACTGACATTGTATACATACATTTCTCACATACCTTATCAGTCTGAGAATAGGCTGGTTGTCAGTCAACATGAGGCAGTTTCTACATTGCCTCAGGATGCCAACATCCACAAAGCTGGTAATGGATATAGGGTGAAGTTCATATCCATGTCAAGAGGCCTTTTTTGATTAGACGGTTGTGATAACAATAAAAAGTAATGCCAGGAGTATCTGGTTTACAACTCCGGTGGCAGTTCTTGTCACTACAAACTAGCTGTCCTGTGTGCATCTGGGCATTGTTGAAATTTCAAGGGTGCTTTTACAAGAAAAATGTCAACTCAAGGTGCCTTTCTCTGTAGATGGTACTGCCAAACACTTGAGGAGAAAACTATTAAAGTAGACCTTGAAGATTTATGGATGAAGTACTTAGGGAGACATTCTGAAGTGTGGCAAGACAGCAGCTAATCAAGCAGTGCTTAGAAAGAAAGAATTAGCTTATCAAGAATGATGACAAGAAGGGACTCTCCTGACTGCCTGCTACTAGTGCTGTTCTCACCATAGCTTCACACTGCTGGGATACAATGCCCATTGAATGATGACAAGAAGGGACTCTCCTGACTGCCTGCTACTAGTGCTGTTCTCACCATAGCTTCACACTGCTGGGATACAATGCCCATTGAATGATGACAAGAAGGGACTCTCCTGACTGCCTGCTACTAGTGCTGTTCTCACCATAGCTTCACACTGCTGGGATACAATGCCCATTGAATGATGACAAGAAGGGACTCTCCTGACTGCCTGCTACTAGTGCTGTTCTCACCATAGCTTCACACTGCTGGGATACAATGCCCATTGAATGATGACAAGAAGGGACTCTCCTGACTGCCTGCTACTAGTGCTGTTCTCACCATAGCTTCACACTGCTCGGATACAATGCCCATTGTATGATGACAAGAAGGGACTCTCCTGACTGCCTGCTACTAGTGCTGTTCTCACCATAGCTTCACACTGCTCGGATACAATGCCCATTGTATGATGACAAGAAGGGACTCTCCTGACTGCCTGCTACTAGTGCTGTTCTCACCATAGCTTCACACTGCTGGGATACAATGCCCATTGTATGATGACAAGAAGAGACTCTCCTGACTGCCTGCTACTAGTGCTGTTCTCACCATAGCTTCACACTGCTGGGATACAATGCCCATTGAATGATGACAAGAAGGGACTCTCCTGACTGCCTGCTACTAGTGCTGTTCTCACCATAGCTTCACACTGCTGGGATACAATGCCCATTGAATGATGACAAGAAGGGACTCTCCTGACTGCCTGCTACTAGTGCTGTTCTCACCATAGCTTCACACTGCTGGGATACAATGCCCATTGAATGATGACAAGAAGGGACTCTCCTGACTGCCTGCTACTAGTGCTGTTCTCACCATAGCTTCACACTGCTGGGATACAATGCCCATTGAATGATGACAAGAAGGATTCTCCTGACTGCCTGCTACTAGTGCTGTTCTCACCATAGCTTCACACTGCTGGGATACAATGCCCATTGAATGATGACAAGAAGGGACTCTCCTGACTGCCTGCTACTAGTGCTGTTCTCACCATAGCTTCACACTGCTGGGATACAATGCCCATTGAATGATGACAAGAAGGGACTCTCCTGACTGCCTGCTACTAGTGCTGTTCTCACCATAGCTTCACACTGCTGGGATACAATGCCCATTGAATGATGACAAGAAGGGACTCTCCTGACTGCCTGCTACTAGTGCTGTTCTCACCATAGCTTCACACTGCTGGGATACAATGCCCATTGAATGATGACAAGAAGGGACTCTCCTGACTGCCTGCTACTAGTGCTGTTCTCACCATAGCTTCACACTGCTGGGATACAATGCCCATTGAATGATGACAAGAAGGGACTCTCCTGACTGCCTGCTACTAGTGCTGTTCTCACCATAGCTTCACACTGCTGGGATACAATGCCCATTGAATGATGACAAGAAGGGATTCTCCTGACTGCCTGCTACTAGTGCTGTTCTCACCATAGCTTCACACTGCTGGGATACAATGCCCATTGAATGATGACAAGAAGGGACTCTCCTGACTGCCTGCTACTAGTGCTGTTCTCACCATAGCTTCACACTGCTGGGATACAATGCCCATTGAATGATGAGAAGAAGGGACTCTCCTGATTGCCTGCTACTAGTGCTGTTCTCACCATAGCTTCACACTGCTGGGATACAATGCCCATTGAATGATGACAAGAAGGGATTCTCCTGACTGCCTGCTACTAGTGCTGTTCTCACCATAGCTTCACACTGCTGGGATACAATGCCCATTGAATGATGACAAGAAGGGATTCTCCTGATTGCCTGCTACTAGTGCTGTTCTCACCATAGCTTCACACTGCTGGGATACAATGCCCATTGAATGATGACAAGAAGGGACTCTCCTGACTGCCTGCTACTAGTGCTGTTCTCACCATAGCTTCACACTGCTGGGATACAATGCCCATTGAATGATGACAAGAAGGGACTCTCCTGACTGCCTGCTACTAGTGCTGTTCTCACCATAGCTTCACACTGCTCGGATACAATGCCCATTGAATGATGACAAGAAGGGATTCTCCTGACTGCCTGCTACTAGTGCTGTTCTCACCATAGCTTCACACTGCTCGGATACAATGCCCATTGTATGATGACAAGAAGGGACTCTCCTGACTGCCTGCTACTAGTGCTGTTCTCACCATAGCTTCACACTGCTGGGATACAATGCCCATTGAATGATGACAAGAAGGGACTCTCCTGACTGCCTGCTACTAGTGCTGTTCTCACCATAGCTTCACACTGCTGGGATACAATGCCCATTGAATGATGACAAGAAGGGACTCTCCTGACTGCCTGCTACTAGTGCTGTTCTCACCATAGCTTCACACTGCTGGGATACAATGCCCATTGAATGATGACAAGAAGGGATTCTCCTGACTGCCTGCTACTAGTGCTGTTCTCACCATAGCTTCACACTGCTGGGATACAATGCCCATTGAATGATGACAAGAAGGGATTCTCCTGATTGCCTGCTACTAGTGCTGTTCTCACCACAGCTTCACACTGCTGGGATACAATGCCCATTGAATGATGACAAGAAGGGACTCTCCTGATTGCCTGCTACTAGTGCTGTTCTCACCATAGCTTCACACTGCTGGGATACAATGCCCATTGAATGATGACAAGAAGGGACTCTCCTGACTGCCTGCTACTAGTGCTGTTCTCACCATAGCTTCACACTGCTGGGATACAATGCCAATTTGCTTCTCTTCTAATCAGAAACAAAACAGTAGCAGGAATCCCAAGATAAAAAGCAAGTCACAGGCTCTTTGGTGATCAACAGTCTTGTCCGAGATGATGCAGGGGTCTGTATGCTTGTTGTAGCCTTTTCCTGGTCGATGGCTTAAACAGCAACCATACCAATCAGGAAGGTCTCACACAGACCCTCACTGCCCAGTCAGAGACAGTCAGGAATTAATGCCCTCTGCTTCTTCTCTCAACAGGAGCAAAATATACACACAGATTCCAAGCTGGCACCTACGAAGCAGTTATCAGGTTTTCTGGTGATCAGCAGTCTCCAGGAAATAATGTCCCTTTGCTCCTTCTCTCACCAGAAGCAAGAGAGAAACACTAATCCCAAGATGACTACTGAGAGACAGGATGCAGGTTCTCCAATAACTGGTTGCTTTGGACTAGTTACTGCAGATTTTAAAGGTAAGACAGGAAAAAAAATGTGTTAACATTCTAAGAGTTACAGTGTATACTTGGCAGATATGAAAAAGGGGGTAACTCAATCAACAGCAATCTTAAACAAGTATTATATTTTTGTTTATCCACAGCCCCATTGAGACAAGTGTCTAAATGTACAGACTTCCTGCATTGGCTGGGAATCGAACCTAGGTCAATTGCTTGGAAGGTAGCTATGCTCATGACAATATCACCAATACTACAAACTGTTGTGTTGCTTTTGGACTACGGTGGCAGGAAATGAACCTACAATCTTCTGATCAGAAGTCAGATGCCACATGTATTAAGTCACATGCCCAACCTCAATAAAAAAATCTACAGACCAGAGTATTATCTAACCACACCACATAGGAATTTAGCAATCTAAGGGGACAGCCACTAGTTTTAAAAGAGCAAGACAGATTAGAAGAGGGTGGGCAGTACACTGGGATGGCCAATAAATATAAACAGCTGAAGGAACGCGATTTTGCAAAATAATAATTTTGTGCTTACTGACAATAGCCAATGAAAGAGGAGAGGGAAGGAAATATGTGGTCAAATTAACATATGAGGCTGGCAACTAGAGAGACACATGTTTAAAAACACAACAGGACAAAGTGGGAAAAATATAATTTTTGTGCGACTTACAAGAGAAACAGCTGTGGTCTCTTGCCTAGTTTAAATGTGCAATTCAAAGCAGAATAAAAGTAAAACAGCATAAAGAAAATACACAATATACAAATTAGAAGGCGGCAAAGAAGCAATACAAATGACAAGAAAGCAAAACTAAGCTAATATTTCCCTGACAGTAGTCTATGAGTGAGCTTTTCCAGTAAAGCCATAAATGGTTTATTTTACCCTTTAACAAAAGGTTTAGTTCTTAACCCTACCCACAGTTCACAGGTACCAAACCTATAATGGTTCATAGCGCATAGGTGAATACTAAGCTAACTTCCCTGAAGGGCCATTTTAAGCCTAACCAATAATCCGAAGTCTGAATCAAACTATTGGTGGGTGTTCTTGAAAACCTTACATTTCTTTTGCTTTTTCTTATATAGTTTACAAAGATTGAAATTTGGCCAGGGCATTGAGAATCTTCCCCTACGCTTTTTGATAGATGCCATGGGATCTCTTACATTGACATGAGCTAACATCAACTCAAGCAAGTGGGACATCGGTTTAACATCTCATCCAAAGGACAACACACTCAGGAGTGTAGCCCATCCCTATGCTGCATTGCGTTGTCAGCAAATTATCTACTTGGTGTTGGAATTAAAGCCACAGTCTTCTGCACCAAAGGTAAGTGTGCTACATGTTATATCGGTGACATTGTCACTTCTAAGAGAAGTTTCCCACCTACCAAATCAATAACACAGATTTTACTTTTTCAACTGTCTTTTAAGTCTGGATTAATAACTAAACTCATTAAATCATTTTAAGGTGTTCAAATGCTATGACGGCATGTAACCAGCTGTTGTCTTGATGCAATGGCCAGCTTCTCATGAGTTAATGTAGTCGATTATCAGCTCTTGTTTATTATTTTCACTAGACATGAGAATGGATGCTTATGATTTGAAAATTTGGATTACATTGCTTGCTGTCTCAGTAGGCCCCAAAGCATGCTCACATGCAGACATAAGGAATACTAATGTGTAGTGATATCACAGTACTTTAAATTGGCCACTCTTTACTGTAAGAAGGTCAAAAGATGCACTGCTTAATAATTTGACATTACCAAATCAATCAACACACCCACCAGCTTGCGTATCTTTTGCTTTCTAGAGATACTTGATAACAAAAGCTCATGAGACGCTGACTAGGTACTGAAGTGATGTGTGACATACATAAATGGTGGGATTAACATTCATGGGATGCAGTGGGGAAAACAGTGCTTGAGCAACCATTTTAAATTCAAATCCGTTCAAACATGGACTAGGCTTGTTGTACTCAACTTGATTGGAGAATATGTCTTTTTATAACCAAGTGAAAATTCTACAAATGATTCAGTAGTAAAACTGTAACAGCAACATGAAAATACAAATTAAATTTGAACAGTCTTTTCTAAATACTTTTTGTATCCATGCCTGCCAACTGTTCATTCTTCCCTCAAATGGACATTGCCTATTTATTACTCCACCCAAGAATTCCACCCTGTCTCAAGGCAAGATCCGTTTTGAAGGAGGCTGTCATCCAGGCAGCAAAGAGTGTGCATTTATCCTAACCATCAGCCCCAACTACATTTAACTGTCCACAGAATGGCTTGCTGTATCACTCTGCAGACCATTCCAGTTAGCTGCTTGTGGTCTCAAGGTGGAAATCTAATATCACCATCAAATTCCCTTTCTGCCTCAAGACACACAAGATGGCTTAAAATTCTACACTGATACCATTTTCCATTTTGCTGATGGGTCTGCTGTGGAGCCCTCATTAATTCAGATAGCTGGGAATTCCCATTAAGCCCTGAACCCTTTTCCAGGTGGTGACATCAGCACCGCTTCACTACAGAGTATCCAGTGACCTCCCTCAACATGCGAGTGTTCCTGCAAATGTGCAACCTGACAGCTACCAATATTTGCTTGGGAGGTCATTGGATACTCTGTAGTGAAGCGGTGCTGATGTGAGTGTTCCTGCAAATGTGCACCCTGACAGCTGCCATCACTTGCTTGGTATCCCAAGCAAGGGATGGTAGCTGTCAGGATGCACATTTGCAGGAACACTCAAATGTTGAGGGAGATCATTGGATGCTCTGTAGTGAAGTGGTGCTGGTGTGAGTGTTCCTGCAAATGTGCATCCTGACAGCTACCATCACTTGCTTGGGATACCAAGCAGACACTTTCCCAGCCAATGACCAACATCATCATTAGCTGGGAGTACTACACAAAAGGGAACCAGTTCTCCTTCCCACTACAGTGGACAAGTAATCAAGGCCTGCTCATTAGCTCATTACCACTGTCCCTGTCTAGCTTTTTCAGCACTTGAGACATTACTCTAACTTATTTTGCCTAGGTTACAGTCAGGGCTTTATCCATCTGTACCACACAGCTACAGTTTTTAGTACTGTTCCACATTTTTCTTTCATGCAAACAAAAACGTTTTGAATATGATATGGGAGGGGCATTTTTTTTAACCTTTTAGCTCAGACATTTTTGGAACATGCCTGACACTTCTTGTTTTCCAGATTAGAATATTAGATCACTTGTGAGGGGCTCTGGATGAATTCCTAAACATCTACCTTCTGAGCTGGGAATTGCTGAGGATGGCTTATTGTGCCTGTTATTCTAAATGTCTTTGTTCTGGTTTAAGCACTTGGGCTCCAAAAACAGTTATTTTACATAAGGGAGGTTTGTAGTCTACATTCTTGTGGCAGGAGAGGACAGTCTATGCCCTTCTGAGTTGTGAATTGCTGGTTGAAGGTTTAGTGTGTCTATTATTCTAAAAGTGTCTTATTTCTTTTAATCTGTGTACACACAGATGTCTTGCAGTGTAAGTTTCCCTTAAAATATACTTATTGTCTAGACAGATTTTTTTGACTACTTGAACATCTACTTTGCACATAGCTGAGTGCTGCTCATGACGTTCCGTGTCTTATTGACCTGTTCAATATTTAAGTTCCCTCACTCCTCCCTAGTACATCAGTGGCCGTGGATATGCACTTACTGACTCTCTCTGTGGCCAGTGTGGTTAAGACAGGTACTCTGAGGCACTGTAGCAATTGCCTCATGTACTCTTGTCAGCCCACTTATTCTTAATAAAACAGATAAAGTATGTGACAGGTGTAAATACACTTTAACACTGGAGGCAAATATCTCTCAAACAACCAAAACTAATCCTATAGAGGTTGTCAGTGGCACGTACAGCACACCTACTGCACAGGGTAAAGACCCTACACATAAAACTCCTTATGCTGGGGCACTTACAGGTAACCTTCCTAAAACACTAAGACCTCCTGCACAGCAGAATCAAAGAAAGGGTCCTCAGCCATCATGTAAACACTCTGTTAAAACACCACCCACAGATACACATGGTAAAACTATATGCCTTTACTGCTAAGCCCTTAAGGCAAACCAGCATACAGCCAAATGTCCTGGTCAGTGGTAATTCTATAGTGAAGCACACAAATGTCCCCCTCACCAGACTGAATAATGAAAGAGTCACAGTTAGCTGTCCTTCTGGGGCTAGAATCCATCAAGTCACACAGGCACTCATGTCAGTGAATCACCGGTACTAGTATGAGTCTTAGTCCATGTGGGTGTTAATGACCTGAGATGTACGTCCCATAACTATATAAAGTGATACATGATCAAGTTCACTGATTATGTGTCTCAGGCAGGTATGAGCCTAGCACTGAGCAGCATACTACCTTCTCCAGGGATGATGCCACATTACCAGCAGAAAATTATTGATTTTAACAATTGCCTTAGCTTCTGGTGTCAATCCATGGGGGTACAATATATGATGGCTTGGGAGGACATAGTTGACAGACCACACTGCTTTGTTGTCTGCACTTACCCCCTCTAGGTTTTTGGATATTGGCAAAGACCTTTTCCACCCCCATAGTGCCCTTTTTAGGCAATGCCAAACTGATAAACCTCACAAATTAACTGAACCTACGTAGGAATATCTGAAGGTGGTACTGTTCAATGCTAGAAGTCTTAACAAGAAACTCCTACACCAGCAAGCCTTCCTCTCCCTAGAGAGTGTAGACATCTGTATAGTAATGAACACATGGTTTAAAGTTGGAGAAAGAACCCCAATAATGCAGAGTTATAATGGCTTTCACACCTTTAGACTAGCTAATGCACAAGAGGAAACTAAAGGTGGAGGAGTCTCGGTCTATAGTAAAACCAACCTCACATCCAGGCTAGTTAAAGTGCATGACCCACTGGAATGCGTGCATGTTCAATCATCCTCCATAAAAAGAGTCTTATACCATATCCTTGCAACCTATCAGTCTTCCTCCATATTCCAAGAACCCATACTACCTGTCTCAATGTGCCAGAGTCCCTCACTGTTCAACCCAATACAATATTCATGGGAGATCTCAACTACCCCTCTATAGATTGGGAATCCTACACCACTTCTAATGGTGAAGCCCAGTGATTCCTAAACTTTGTTAATACCAACATTCTGGAATAGGTGGTCCATTTTCCTACCTGGGGTACAAACATCCTTGACCTTCTACTTAAGAACATGGGGAGGGGGGGCAATGTTCCTCAACCAATGTAATGTCTTCACTTGTCAGATCTGACAATAAGGCAGTACTGCTTGAAATAAAAATTAAATCCAGGGATCCAGTGAAACCAAAAACCTTTAGGAACTATTCCAAGGCTAACTTCTCTCTACTAAGTGACACTTTGGCTAAATTCTAGCATCTTCAAACCCAATAAAAACCTTAGCATATGCTGAGCTATTTAGAAAATCTTTGTGCAGCCATACTGTATAGAGCGAGCTGTGCCCACTTGTATTAAGAATAAGACAAACTCAAAAGACAAGTCACCCTGGTGAAATCACAGTATCAATCGGTTAAACAACAAAAGAAAAAACCCTTGGCCAAGTGTAGCAGGAACAAAGCCATACATACTAAAAGCTCCCTGACCAATCTAAGTAGGCAGCTAAGAGGGTTAATTAATATTTCAAAGGTTAAGTTTGAAGAAAAAATAGCTTCTCAGGCAAAGGACAACCACAAAGCTTTCTATAGCTATGTCCATAACCTCAGGGCAAATATGCAATGATGTGTGGAACCTATTGCAAATGGCATCACCCACAGTGAACCAGAGGCCACTGTCAACCTTTTGGCTGACAGGTTCAGCTCAAATTTCTCCCCTTCCAGTAGTCCAAAGGAAATACTGCATATCACAATCCTCCCAGCCATTACTAGGACACAGGTCATCAATGCACTTTACAAGGCGAAAAAAAAAACTGCATCAATGGGCCAAGATAAAATCCCAGGATGCTTAGCAAATAGCATGAAACATGACCTCTCTGGTCCACCTGAATTTCTTTTCAACTGGAGTCTACGATCAGGTTTTGTGTCTGAGGAATGGAAGATGGCTACAGTCATTCTTCTGAAAAAGGAGGTTCAACCACTGATCCAGGTACCTACAGGCCCATACGTCTGACCAGCCTCATATGTAAAGCCATGGAAAAAATCATCATGGACATGATAAATGAGGATATAGCTAACCTTCAAATGCTGGACCCCTCACAGTTTGGCTTTGTTAAAGGAAGGTCATGACTATTAAATCTGGCGCACTTTTTTTGAAAGGGTCACCAAAACACTGGATGAAGGCAAGATTGTGCACAAAGCTTACCTCAACCTTGTCAAAGCTTTTGATACAATACCCCATTCATGTATTATACAGTGGATATAAAAAGTGTACACACCCCTGTTAAAATACCAGTTATTGTGATATAAAAAAATGAGATGACAATAAATCATTTCAAAACTTTTCCCACCTTTAATGTGACCTATAACCTGTACAATTCAATCAAAAAACAAACAAATCTGTTAGGGAAAAAAATATGTTGTGTCTTTCGGCTTATCCCGGTTAGGGGTCGCCACAGTGGAACTCTGGTCCGTTAATGTTTGGTAGTGGATTTTTACGTGCCGAGTTACCAGACCTGACGCACAACCTTCAACGAAGGCATGCCCATTCACGCATGCCTCCACACAGAAACATTCTAGCTGAGAATCGAACGCGACAACGTCTTGCTGTGAGGCGACAACGCTACCGCAGCACCACTACCGCGGGTTGTTAGGGAAAAAATATAAAAAATAAAAAAACATACAATAAGCTGGTTGCATAAATGTGCACATGTTAATAGACTCCTACCCAAGAAGACTAAATGCTGTAATTAAATCAAAAGGTGCTTCAACAAAGTATTAGTTTAAGGGTGTGCACCCTTATGCAACCAGCTTATTGTATGTTTTTTTTTTTATATTTACTCCCCTAACAGATTTGTTTTTCAATTGAATTGTACAGGTTATAGGTCACATTAATGGGGAGAAAAGTTTTGAAATGATTTATTGTGGTCTCATTTTTTTATATCACAAAAACCTGGAATTTTAACAGGGGTGTGTACACTTTTTACATCCATTGTAAACAAGCTCACTAATTTAGGTATAAACCATTTTATCACCCGATGGATAGCCAACTGGATCACTGATAGGATCCAGAAAGTCAAACAGGTGAGGCCACTTCCACCAAGAGGCCAGTCACTATTGGAGTCCCTCACAGGGTTGGTACTGGACCCGCTCCTTTTTGGCATCTATTTCTTTGAAATTGAAGCAAATGCTGAAGATTTCTGTCTGACTAAGTTTGCAGATGATTGCAAGCTGGGGGTTATCCTCGACTCCCCTGCAGACACTAGCATTCTTCAGGAAGGCCCATCTCTGACTTACAATGGTGCCAAAGCCATGGTCTTAAACACAATGTTAAAAAATGCATAATTTTACCCTTTGGGAAGCTAACCATCTCAGCTAATTATCATGTTGATAATACAACCCTAAAAGTTGACCCAGTGTTCAGGGATCTGGACACGCACATAAACAGTAGCCTTACCTTCGACCACCATATGGCCACAGTGGTGAGGAAATCCTTTTATGTTGCACAAATTATAAATGAGGGCATGACATCTAGTTACAAATTGTCATTATCCTACTGTACTCCACCCTTATCAGGACCATTCATAGAGTACAATGTTCACTTTGGTAGGTTCCTTACAAAAATAACAGAGGGGAGTAACAAACCTTCCTGATAAAGAGCACCTTAAAGCCCTTTCCTTGTACTCAGTCTCCTACAGATTGCTGAGGGTTGAGCTACGCTTGGCTTACAAGGCATCCACAAATCCCACAGTTATGAATCTCCTGCATATTGCTAAGCCAAACAGTATGAGAAATACAAGATTTAGGAACCTTATTTTTTTCTGTGACTTAAACCAAATATGCTGGAGAGAAAGATATGTGCCCCAGAGACTGCCACTTCTATGGAACAGGCTTCCCATCCATGTGAAACTGAGTTTGTTTATTACCCACTTTAAGTGCAACCTTATTTTATTTATTTATTTTTTATTTTACATTTGTTGACCGGGCTAGTCTAACTGGATACATGTCCATTTTCAGTAGAGGCCCGGGGAGATAAGCTCCAACATTAAGGTAATGTATCAGGACTACAAATACAAATAAAAGATACAAAATAAATTGTAAATAGTACATTATTACAAAGAATTAATGCAAGCTCCAATATAAGGTAATATAACAGGATTGCAAATAAAAGTAAAATTGTGAACAGTAAATTACTACAGAGAATAAATGCAGTTCATATCTAAAGGGTGTCTATTAATGAACTATGGTAGCTTCAGTAGCAAGCAGATAAAAAATACAACAATAATGGTACAAGGGAAACAAAAAAAAATAAGATTAAAGGAGGATTGGGTTAGCAAAGAAGTAACAAACAACATTAGAGAAAGAGAGGTTAGCAAAGAAGTAACAAACAAGACAGAGAAGGAAAATTTAGGGTGTCGAGTCGGTAGTATTAAGTGCAGTATATACAAGAGGAATAAGGATTAGCAATATTTGGACAAGAAAAAAAGAGTGGAGGGGTGAAAGGTACCATCTGGTTGTTATGTTAGACAAGGTTTGCTTGAAATGTCGTAGGTAGCCTAAGTATTAACAAAGGCATAGAAGAATATCAGGAAGTGTGAAGTGGCAATGGTAGCATCGGAGTTAACATAGATGTAGAACAATATCAGTAGGTGGAGAGTGATTATAGAAAAAAAAAAGAGTAAGTTTAATGAAGTTAGAAGGAAACAGAAAAACTACATTACTGACTATGAATGAATAAGATGTGGTTGTGCTGTAGTGGGTAGTAGAGGGGGGAAAGGAAATATGATAGCTGGCAGGTGTTAATCTGGATTAGTACATGGGCATAACCAATGTTCTTTAAGGTGTAGTTTTAGCTGTTGTTTGAATAGTGACAAGGATGGAAGTAACTGTAGGTTGCTGAGGAGTTTGTTCCAACTCTTACCCACAGAATTTGCAAAGAGGGAGGCTCCGGCTTTATTGAGGGATTTCAGGGTGGATATTTGTAGTTTATTTGCTGAGCGTAGGTTAGTGAGATTTCTATAAGGAGTTGCAATGCTACAAAGAATAGGAGTCCTATTGGTATGAAAGAGAGTCTTGTGGGTAATTGTAAGTTGCTGAAATAGTAGCTGGTTTTGGAGTTCAAGCCAGCCTAGTTGTCTGAGATTTAAACAGTGTTGAATTCTATATGGTGAACCAGTGGCAAATCTGGCAATGTTGTTGTAGGAGGTTGCTAGTTTGTTTAGGTTAGTTTTGGAAAGATTTGTATAGATAGATGAAGCATAGAGGAGAGTAGACATCAGGTGAGTATGGGAAATGGTAGTTTTGGCTTCAGGCTTTTAGCAACCTAGACCAGTGGATGCGGAATAGGACATTTACATGAGGCCTGGCACCCATGTCCCTTATGGACAGAGGTAGCTTATAAATGCCTGGCTCTCAATGTCCTCTTTGGATTCAGGACATCATTATTCTTTCGGGAAAACATGGCTAGGCTTTGAAAGCCCCCCCCCCTGGGTGATTAGCCTAGTAACACTCCATGAATCTAAAAAGCTTTGGGGACAACAGTCCTAGGATTGCAACAATGGTACTAGGTCTACAAGATATCACAGTCAGAAGAGATGTTATGCAAATCTAATCAAGTGTTTTTTTTTTTAACTGGACAATGGTGGTAGAACACCAGAAAGGGGATGGAAATACTGACTATTTAGAATTTAATAATGAATTTGATGCATACCATAAAAATGCTGGCACACAAATTAGACAACCTAGGAGATACTGGTGGCATCATGTACAAAACAATGAACAATATGGGACAAGTGGCAACGGTAGATGACATTTACTAAGAAGAAAGGATGTGTTCCCAAGTGAGGTAACAAATAACCAATAAGATTTTCTACACTTTTTTTACTGTTTAAGTATTCATATGAATTTTGAGTTAATTGCATTGGATTTATGTATGCTGAAAAGATTATACAAATAAAGAATTTTTTTCATTGACATAACCTGAATGCTGTCTCTGTAAATATTTTGACATAACCTGAATGCTGTTTCTGCAAATTTTATGAATCTTTTCTGTTTCTTCCACTCTTCTGCAACCCCCACTTTGCTATTAAAACCCATCTATCCTTCTCCCATGAATGAACACTGTCCACATTTTACTGCAATGTTAATATGTGTATTTTAGTTTTCCCTGTTTTTCATCCCACTCCCCTTAATTGTTGTACTATATTTTTTTGCTTTCCTTCAGTTTCCACTTTTCTGCTTGCCATTCCTTCACTGCACCTATTTCACAGGATTCAAATGCATCTGAAAAGAGTTATTATGCATGTGCACTGTGCAGACATGACATATACATTTTATGCACTTCTACCAATGTGTTTTTTTTTTGCCAGTGTGAAATGCTGCAACCCTACAGAGTACCACACAGCACTTGTTTAGCCTCCTGTAACATAAAAGTCACTCTGCTTTCTTATTAGGAGTTAAAGAAGTAACAGAATATACATTAGGGAGACATACAAAGTAGTAGAGGCAAAAAGTCTCCTTCCTGCAATACGTCCAACCCACCACAAGATATTTACTTTAATACTTAATACATATTCACAATCAATAGCATCATTTTTTTCACTTTCTCATACCACTTTCATTGCCCCCCCCCCCACAAATGCCATATCTCTTCTTCTTTTCAGCTTTTTTTCACTACTATTTTTCTAACTCATGTTTAGCAAACAGTGTCTGTCATGTTAACAGTCCAGTGTTAGTATATAATTAATGCCTGGTGTAGTACCTTTGCTATGAAAACTATGACTCAGGCATTATAAAAAGTTGAAGTATACTACAGATAAAACACCTACCAAAAGAAACATCAATCTGTTTTTCCTTTGCAACATTAGAGATTTCCTCTACATAGCTTTTCAAGGCTTTTGCATAGTCAATGGCATTAAAGGGTAAAACTGGTCGATCTGCAAGTTCATATACCCAGCCTGCTCGCATCTGAGCTACTGCACGGTGTTGGTTGAATGTGGGGTCATAAAACTTCTCCACTAATTCGAACGTCTCATACACACTGTGGTAAACTGGGTAGTTGCTGTACTTATCAGTTTTCTGAAATCATAAAACCAAACACCTAATTAATTGCACCTGAAAAATACATCGGCATAAGAAGACGACATGCATTCTTATAAAAAAAGACTGTTGTCTGAACTATAGGCTAATTTGCAAGTTCACATTTTTATTATCACATAAGATCCCACAATGCACAGTACCTGCCTGACACAATGCAGCACATTAAATAATTGTAGCAATCCTATACACTAATAAGTATAACTAATTGTGTTATTTTTTTTGCTTACAGCAGTCGGCTAGATGACATTTACATAATATGTACATTTCTAAGAAAGCTTACACAACTTTAAGGGATCTCAGACTTGCATGTAACACAATGGAGAAAGGAACACTTTTAGGTATTCACAACGGTAAGATCAACCAAACAGGAAAGAAACAGGACACTCATCTAAAATTATTGTGCCTGACCTTAGAAATAATCCTAAGACAATCGATATTCAGCAAAGGTGGAGACACTTTTTGGGAACTTCTAAAGTGCAAGCACACAGCTGGAGGAAAGAAGAAAATATGAATTGGGCATTGTTGCTGAGACACGGCAGTCATACATTTCCTTGGGGTCCAAAGAGTGAAACTAAATGATGGTAAAAATAAAGAAAAAAAGATGGAAGCCCCTTTGGATGGTAAGGGCCGTTTAAATGACCTTCTTAAATCAGAATTATGTACATTCATTTCCACTATGAATGCATCTGGATTCCAGTGCAGCCCATATCAGATGGTCCCCAGCTAACACTTGCCACCACAGAGACTCAGATCTAGTTAGTACATAATAAAGAGTATCTACACAATATGTAGAGGATGGCTATAAATAGTGAATTGCAGAACAGTGGTGAAGGTGGGGGGATAACCTCACAGTTTAAGGCTTGTCAATTCAGTGAGTGGTGAGGAACCACGCAATGAGGCGGGCAATCATAACTAAAACTGTACATTACAGCAAAAGGGTGGATTTTGGAAACTTGGATGGGGAAAAAGCTGCTAGTTCTTCTTTGGGAAGAACATAGTACAACTTATAAGTAATTATTTTAGTAAAAAGCACTTTCAATTATAATGGACTGAAGGGATGTTTGGGGATCGAAACATTACTTCAGATGAACAAATATTTTTCTTCACCAAAATGATAGGCTCTTACAGAACAGTGTATCACACAGAAGTGAGGAATTTTGGTGCAGATAAAGACTTTGGTTGAGCATTAACATTCTTTCATAAACTTCTGTCTTAGATTTCACTAGTTAATATGGTTAAGAAGAAGAGCAGTAAAGTCTTGGGCACACAAAATGTGCTTCTGTTAAAGACCTCCAGTTACTTAACTTGCTTGCTGAATGCAGAGCTGCATATGAAAAAAAGTAAAAAAAAATAACCCTTTAAAGGACAACTGCATCCAACAACTGAAAAGAAAGTCCTCTGTAATATTTAGATGTCTGCATTGCTACTATCCCAGCAGAACTGTTGTGCACAGTGCATCATCATTTAATGTGTTGCATCCCAAAATAGCTTGCCAGGGGGGGTAGCTGCCTCACTGAGTTAATTTAATTTTGCAGCCACACGTTGTTATCTGTGTTCCCATCAGAGAAGAACATTTTCTCTGGTCCTACCTCTCCATTCACTTACAGTGGCAGTACTGCGAATTCCTACTCAATCCAAGTGTTTCTGTCAAGAAAGTCATTTTATCTTTTTTTACTGAATCACCCTGATTTTGTTATGCAGCCCATCTCCCCACACAGCCTTTTAACCCATTTACTGTTGGTGCTGGAGTATACTCACCAATAATACTCAAAAAGACACTGCGGTAAATATATAGCATACAAGAGTTTGGAGCTAAAGGAAATTACACAAGACACAGACAGACACAGACATAGACATACACACACACACACACACACACACACACACACACACAGACACACACAGACAAACCAAATTAAATTGTCTATCTGGCAACAAAAATAACAGCTAAATGGAAATGCAGAACCAAGACTGTAATATAACCTGCTTGCATCATAACGTAATTCTGATACAGAGAATCATGTGAGCAAAGTTAGGCATCCGCATCCCTCATTCTACTGTTGGGGGGTACTAGGCAATAAAAAGCATGATGCATTATGAGAAGTACTGTGGTTAGTGGTAATGGTCAGGAGGGGCATGAATATGTTAGTGGAAAATACTGTGGTATGTACTGTATGTACATGAGGACATAACAGCATACTAAAGTATGTAAACACATGACATTTTCTCTAGTTTTACTATAATTACTTGTACTCAGTAATCCCTCTTTTCTACTTACAAATAATATTGTTCCACTTCTGACAATTAAGGTATATTTTCTACTCACCTATAACATCATTTCACTTTTGATTATCCTGAACTCCTTACATTTTAACTCCCACTGAAACATTGTAATTTGTTTTGCATAATTTGCAAAGTATTTTTCATATTTTATCTGTGTGCTAATCAAAGTCTTTATTTAAAAAATGTACATGTATTGTTTTTTTTTTTTCTCGGACCTCCACTGAAAAGGGGTTTCTGCCCAGTCAGACTTTCCTGGTAAACAAATGCAATAAGTAAATAAAATCAAACATGGGTAGCATGATAGAGAAATGTATAAAATTAGTTAGATGAGCCATGACTATCACCTATTCTGGACATCATTATTTTTGGTACATAGGGGTATTGCTGTTAATAAGATGCTTTATGCAGCCTCTGCAGTAGTTGGTCAGCATCCATGATGTTGCATTTACCACTCTGCATGACATAGTAGAGTCTGCCAGGAGGTGTCATACAAACATCTCCATGCCTGGAACATTGTCAGCAGCAACCATGTGGACAGGCACCATACGAAAGGGAGAAGACGTGCTGGCGTCACAATGAAATTGAGTGGGATATAAGCCCTGCCCATAAAGCTGGACACAGATGTTTGTGTAGAATTAGCCACACTTGCAACTGGGACCTTACAGCATCCAACAGGGGTCATGTCAAAAGATTTGCAGACACTGCCTCACAGATCCTACACCAGGTCCTTAACATTTTGCCAGTTCTTTCACATGATACTATAGTATATTTAGTTTCCATGAACAGCAAAGGAGACAACTACTATCTGGATATTTTACAACATGGTGCAACCGCCATCAAAAAATGACATTTCCCTATATGTTCTTTCACCCCTCCATTCTCTCCTTCCCTACCCAGGGATGTATGTAGGCTATGATCCTTCCTCTGAGCCTGACTCCTTCAGTTCTAGTGCTGCTAAATGAACACTGGCCATCTGGGTGACTGGGTCGCAGAAAGGGCTCCATTCCTCTGTCCCGCAGAGTCAGGCACAAAGATTATTATTTTTTTCAGCTTGCATTTTACTGTTTTCTTTTTTGTGTTTGGAGCTGTTAGATGCACTTGAGTAGATAAAAGTGCATTTGACCAAATGTAGGACAACCCATTTGAACTCTTTCTCCCATATGAGGGTATGGTGTCAGGGTCATTATAGGTATGGGTAAAATGATCTAGGGATACAGTGGAATTTTGTGAAGTCATATGGACATCAAAAGTAGTCAATAAGGGATATGTGAATCCCTGAAAAGATAGAGAGTACAGAACAGAGGCTCACTCCTTAAAGGGGTTAGGGGCATGCCAGGTTATATAACTAATATGGCTTAATGAAAATCAAAAAGCCGACAAAGCAGCTGAACAAAAAAATAGATCAAAAAACTGCTCAAGGCTTGGAAAATACGAAACCACGGACTAGCGTAACTTCCACTTTATTCAACGCTTTCGTAAAAAACTTGGTCAGCCATAGTTCTCCTGTGCTTGTCTGTACCTCTGAGAAGTATATGCCGAACAGGAGGGGTCCTAGGACTGAGCCCTGGGGAACGCCACTTGTAACCGGTTTAAAGTCAGACCTAGCACCCGCAACTCTCACCATGTTGGTTATGTCCGTGATCCAGTTGGCAACCCATCTTGTGACACAGGGGTTTATGTTCAGGCTGGTGAGCTTGTCTATAATAGCAGAATGGGGAATGGTGTTGAAGGCCTTTGAGAGGTCCAGGTAGGCTGTGTGTACCACCTTTCCCTCGTCTATAGCCTTGGTAACTGTCTCAAAGAAGTCCATCAGGTTTAGGAGGCATGATCTGCCCTTAACAAAGCCAAACTGGGTAGGGTCCAGTGTTTGGAGGTTCCCAATGTCTCTGTTAATGAGTTCCATGATGATGTGCTCCATAGCCTTGCAGACCAAGCTAGTCAGGCTTATAGGGAGATCGTTCCCGGGGTCTGTTGTGGCTCCACCTTTGTGGAACAGAACAGCTGTTGCTGTGCACCACTCTATGGGTACGTAGCCTGTGGAGAGGCTGAGTTTGAACAGTGTGTTTAGGTGATGGGTTAATTAGTGTTTGAGCTTGTGTAGGATGCAGCCTGGGACACCATCCAGTCCCATTGATGCTGTGTTTTTGGCTTTGGAGAGGGCTATTTTAACCTGAGTGTCTGTGATTTTAGGGGCTCTACATTCTTCTGGTATGGTTATGGGCCCTTTTGGGGGTGAAGTTTGCACTGAACCTGTCTGCCAGGATGTTGGCAATATTGGTTGTTTCAGTGTATTTTGTGTCATTCTGCACTAACTTTGAGCAGATCTGAGCATTGCCACTTAGATTCTTGACATAGCTAAAGAATGCCTTGTGGTTATCTTTGGAGTACTTGGCAATTTTTCTTTCAAAGCTCACCTTGGACGATTTTATGAGCGATCATAGTTTCTTGCTGATACTGATCAGAGATGTCTTCCCTTCTTAGAATTTTACTCTTTTCTGTACTAGTTTCCTCCTCCTATTGTATAGCTTGTTTATGGCAGGGGTCCACCAGACTGGTTTCCTTTTCTTGGAGGAGTGAGTCTTGGTTTTGCTTGGGATAGCATGATACATGCATTCTTGTAGGTGCCTGTGGCATGCATTAGTAAAGGATTTTGAAGCTTGGACAGCGTTATCCTTTAGCATGGGAGCTTTGAAACTTTCCACCTCCGTCTTAAGTAATGTGAAGTTTGCTTTTGAAAAGTTTTTCATGGTGGTTTCCTTGTCCGGGGGTGGGGTCGGAATGTGTCTATCAAAAGTGATTTGTTTATGGTCAGATCTACCCAGCAAGGGGTTGACCTCTGGTGTGGAACACCGGTCGCCCATGTTGGTGATGACCAGGTCCAATATGTTGTCACCTCTGGTGGGAGTGTTGACCAGTTGTTCCAGGGCATTTGAGTTTATAAATTCTAGGAAATGTTGGGCAAGGGAGTTAGTACTTGAGTAGTTCTCCCAGTTAATGTTTGGGTAGTTGAAATCACCCAATATTAGGGCGTTTGGTAGGACCTTTATGTTACCCAGTGTTTCCAGAAATGCGGAATGGGGTCCTGGGACATGGTGGGTGATCTGTAGCAAGCAACAATTTGAATTGCAGTTTTGCTCATTGTTAGTTGCACGTGGATAATCTCTGAAGCATCGTGCTGTGCCACAAACCTGGAGGTGTGGGTATCCTTGATGAATATGTATACTCCCCCGCCTTTTTGTATTTCGGTCCGGGTTCTGTGGCCGAAATGTATGGTACGAGTTGCAGCCTGATAGTGCTGGGGTGCTCTCTGGAGCCTTAAACCAGGTTTCTGTTATTGCACATATATCGTCTTGAGGTTACTAGCAGATGACTGAAGGTTTTTGGCCAAAAGTGACAGGTATTTGGAACTGTTCATAATTCACTCCACCTTTCCTAAAGCACCAGTTCCATCTGATGAAAAGCAACCCCAACGCACATCCCTATCATAAGTTGGAAGTTTTAAAACTTCTAATCATAAAAGGTCGAACCCTAATGATCGAAGATTTAAAACTTCAAAGCTTATAATGGAGATCACCATAAGGTAAGATTTCCCTTTTGTACAATATAGTTAGATCTCGGAGTTGGTATATTTAAGTAGCATGGATGAGTGCGGGTGTAGGGGGGCTTGCCCCCCTACATAGAGTTTTGTTTTTCCTTTTTTCCAAGTTCGAATTTCAGAAACTTTGATCATTAAGAGGTTCGACCTTTAATGATTCGAAGTTGTGGAACTTCAAACATATGATATAGAACCCCACCCCGCCCAAAGCATGCTACTGCCACCACCATGCTTCCGATTGTGC